>NC_137794.1:48264085-48579085 GCF_963383645.1 Muscardinus avellanarius
TTACAAGAGTGTGCCACCATGCCCGGCAGCTATATATGTAATATAGAGCTTCAGGAGTAGGTTCAGGCACTCTCTCCCTCCCTCTCTTTCTCTCTCTGCCTTTGTCATTCTCTTTCTCTCTCTCTTAGACACACACACACACACACACACACACACACACACACACACACACATTTAAGTCCAGAATTACTGCTAATAGATATTTAGACTCAATGGGAATTATTCTATAATTTTAAAAAATGTTCATGCCTTTTACAAGGCTCACATTATATCTCTGTGCTAATATATTATGCCAGTGCTTTCTCTTTCCACAGCCACCACCACTACATTTGTTGAGTGTGTTTTATTTAGTTTTGCTAACTCTCAAAAGCATGCCATTAAAAATTACTTTATGGTCTACTTTTTCAACTCTAAGCCTATTTTTTCTCTCCCATTGATCAAAATTTCTCACTTTTTAATTTCTATTACATTTCTATTCATGTGTATTGTTCACTTATCTTTCCTATTTCAGTTGTTTTTAAATCTGACAGACTAAAAAAGCCACTACAGTATTGAAGTTAATACCTCAGAGAAGGGCATGACTTTGGAATTCATACTCTACTATAATATATCTTATGCTTTAATGCATCTAAATATACAAGCAGCTTATTCTTAAATGGAAGTAAGTTTTAAAAATGAAAGGGTACAAAAACCAGGGTTTAAAATTCTCCCGACTATAAATGACAAAAGCAATTAACTTAATATCTTTATTCTTTCAAAAGCATTTATTCAGTGCTTCGACATTCTATATTTTCTTCACAAAACGTGTACTTGAGTATTTAATCATGAAATTTATTCAAGTTTTTCTGAAACAAGAATTATTTTCAGTTATATACACCATTGAGATTAAAGATATGTTATGACAGTCAGATAAATCACTTAGAAAGGAAATGGCCTCAGAATTATGACACACACACACACACACACACACACACACACATACACACACACACACACACACACACACACACACATATATATATATATATATATATATATATATATATATATATATAGTCGATTACCACTACAGCATTTTTTGACAATGATACTGTTCCATATATTCAAGATTTAAAAATCTTTCCCCACCAATAGAATCTATATCTAGGTTACTTACTGTTCTGATACATGAGGCCATTGAACATAAATGTTAAAAGAATTAATATGGATGAATAAAGGACATAGATAGCCTAGTACTTCTACAATAAATTTAATGCTTTATACAATGACTAAAATATTGACAGTAAAAGCTTTGCTCTTTAATAAACAAAATATCTTTTCCCCTGATGCCAAGCATACGGTGATTATCTTTGTATAATAAGCCCCAAATGTGGGAGCTCTTTTTTCTTTCATTCACCTCCATTGAGATTTTGAGTTATCGGGGAGGTCCTAAGCTTTCAAGATTTCTTCCTCTCTGAGATAAGTTTTTTCCTTCTCCTTTATGTGTTTTTGGTAATTTTTCCCCTGCTCACATCATATTTTTCTTACTGTTTCACCTGTTCTATCCTTATATAATAATGGTTAATTTACTACACTGGAGTAAAACAACATAAGTGAATGTGTACATGGAGATGAAAGACAGTATGAGCAGAATCTGGGTGAATAGACATCTATACTAGCTCACCCTTTGATTATCCTTCAGTTTCTCTTTTCATGTAAGTGTATTTTGTTTCTTATACAGCATAAAACTTAATAATTAAAGAGCTACACATATGGTTGGAAAAATACATTTTTTGGTAGCATTTTTAGGACTGCCTTGCCACACAATGGAGAACCCTTCTGATTGCAATCTTTCCTATCAACTATAAAATTGTTCCAGTAAATATTTCTTATCATAAAAATATGCCCAAGTAAGATAAATTATGTAAATTAATTCAATAGGGAGAAATGTTAACTTGAAATTACCTAAAAATAATGAAATTATGGCAAATATACATGTAATTAGTATTCAATTCAGCCACACTTTTATAATTTATTGTAAGCACTCGATTTTTAAAATATCATAGGGACAAGTAAGGTTTCTGTGTTACTTAATAAGTTCTTGTCTTTAAGAGGCAGTAATACATTTATCAAGATTATATCAATATTGTGTCAAATTAGCAATCTGTCTCATGAGTATATATTTGTAGGCATGTTTATATATGGTAAACCATACTGGAATATAATTTATATACAAATAGAAATCCTTTCTGTCAAGTTTACCTAGACTAATATTTTCTTTAAAAACAATCCTTTTATCTCTATAAATTCAAATCCATCTGGCAGCAAAGTGAATTGGCAATCAATGAATTAAAAGGAAGAGACTCTATATTCCACTGCACTTATCCAAGGCATTATTTTATTTTTTTAAATGTAAGAGATGAATAACTTACTTCATTAGAAATGATGGTGCAGTAAGTTAAGAATCTCTATTTGCATATTACTTCTGAATCTATGAATTAACATTTGATGCACTTTCTTTAGTCAATTTGTGCTCATGCACAGACAGATTTTCACTAGATCTACAGCAAGCTGCTGTGTCTTTTGAGACACTCAAAAGACATATCCTTCTCAAATTGCTTGGAAGAAATATGCAAGATTAACAAAATGGTAGTTTAATCTACTGGATTTAAAAATTAAAGAGGAAATAAAAGTAAAGATAACAAAAGGAAGGGAAAATTATATGTACCTACTCAGATTCTTCTATGATGAGCCCACTGAGGCAATAATATTGATCCAGAATGTAATTTATGACCTTTGGAAAGTCATTAAAAGTAAATTGACTATAAGTATAAATACATTCTCCTGGAAGTAATGTTGACTTCAATAGCTTGTGTGAACACAGAAAGTTATACAAAGGACTTTTTGCCATTGCCCAAAGTAAACAACTGTATACATATAAACTATACACATATCTTCAGTGAAGAGTTAGTGACTTCCATAGGCAATGATCTCTTACAACTAAAGCCTGGTTGTCTCTTAAGAAAAAGTACCTTTCATTGTCTTGCATCTCTGTGCAATTTCTGAACAAGGTTCCCTGACCCATTTCTTACCACTTACAGCACAGGTGTCTCAACACACTTCTTTCTAATCTGTGAAAAATCGATTCTTCAACATATTCTTATCGAATATGTACCTGCAAAACACTAAGCACTGGGCAGTAAAGATTAAAGTAGCTAGATTCTAGATGTCTGAAAATCTATCGTTCCTACTGCTCAGTCACAGCTTCTCTAAAGGTGTCCTGTTTGAGGGGAAGAGCTTTGTTTTAGATCTTTCCCAGCACAAACTTGAGATCAAAATTCAGAGTTCAAGTTTGATCAGGGAAGTCCCACAAACTTAGTAGTTTAGCTTTTATAACAGTTTGCTGTACAAACTAGAAATGGCTAGTTTTCTAAATTTTAATGGTTTACACAGTACAGATAACTACCCTAAACGATGATTAAAATGTTGCAGATTGTAATTGAATTTTTTATTAAAATATACTCACACATTAACCTTAGAAGAGGGTGAGCAGGGGAAAAAAAATCACAATTCTTTTTAATGATCATCTCTGCTTTTGAAGAAAAAAAAAGCTTGGAAGAATGTATTTGAGTTCTCTCTTTAAACTGATATTCATACAAAAATATTGAGCTAGATGCCAAAATTTTAGAAAGGATAGAAAACGTTCCAAATTTTTAATTTGCATAATAAAGTTGTCGTTCAATGTGTATAATTGTGTTCATTATTAGATTGGCCAGTTTTTACATTTTATATAAAATGAGATGACTAAAATCAGCCAATCATCACAAATAAAATTATCTTGAAATTGCAAATAGATCTAATTATTTTTTAAAGTTTGAGCTTTTTCAAGTAAGAGTTCTCCTTAATGTAATAAGTAAGATATTGTAGCTGCGTCTGCTCATGAAAACATTTTTTATCTTTTCTTAGTACCCCCCTTCTCTTTTGAAACAAAAGGATTATGTGAGCTTTAAAGAGGATCTGGGAAAAACACAACAGATCTAAAGTTCATTCATCTTCATCTAGGCAGATCTCTAGCCTGGACAGGACCAAGAATTGCAGCAGCTTTTTCTGCTTGTAAGGAAGTGCTAGTGAACTAATCTCCTGAGCACGGCATGAAAAGACAGGAGCACACTGGCTTCTCACTCCAGCCTCACTCTGTTGGATGCTGTTGAAAGAAATTAATCTGAGCAGATTTAGGACTGAGGGCTTTATGTCCATATGGATTGGCAGTTGGTGAGACCTTGCTATTAACGGTGCACAATTAATAAATAATATGTCTCTGCTTCAGTAGCTGTTTAAGCAATAAAAAGCTTATAGAAAAAGATTGCTTAGACAAAACCTCCACATATGGGCAAGATCTTGATCCATGCTGGATGTCTTCCATCCAGGAATCCCATTAGCATTTTGCATGGTACATCACCCTCCAAATACCAATTTATTACTAGTCTTACCAAGCCGGACCAGATGACTTAGGTGGAATTACAAAGAATTCTTTCACATAAATAAATAAGCAAATAGGCAACTAAACAAGTGTTATTGAGAATTTAAAATAACTATTATGACCTAGAATGTCATGTTACTGCTCCAGTCTGCAGGGAGCTTGGACTGAGATGTAAACAGGTGAAGCTCCGGCTTCATGGGGATTTTTATTCTTCCTCATGATAAATGACACCAAGGCACTACTACACTTCTGATTGCAGAAGCAAATTAAATTTCAAAGTTAAAACAAATTTAATTATACATTTCTTTTCAGAACATCTATCTATATCATACCTTACTCAGAAAACCTTCAGACTTCGTGATTCTAAGAGATTTTGGGGACTGATTTAAATCCTAAAAGTAAAAATTAATTAATTAATTAATTAATAAAGACATCAGCTAATGATGACATATTTTAAAATACCTCATACAGCAGAATGACAAATCATACTTAAGTAGTGCTTGCTATTTGGAAAATCTTACTTCAAATTACATAAACTTTAATGCATAAATAGATATATTTCAATTATATTTATTTTGTGTTGATGTCAAACAAGCACAGGCAATATTATGTAAAGAAGAATCATCTGAACACAGCATTGATAGTAACTTTGCAAATAAAAAGAAAGAATGGAAACAAAAACACCTGGGGCCTATGTTTTCTAAGATTAACTCAAATATGGACATCATTTGACATTATAGTATATCTTCATTTTTACTGTTTTTCTGTAATTTTTAAGGTGAGAGAGAGTTTATCTATGAGTACATGTGTGACTTTCCTTTTTCATTTTAATCTTTTTTATTTCAAGGAACTCTTACTGTTCATAAAAAACTTTCTAAGAAAGCCTTTCTGGCATTGCTATTACATGAGTGACACTTGCAAGTATTGAGAATAATTCAGTTTCCTTTGAATTTGGTCACATCTTTTTCTACAATAAATTTGTTTTCATGCATATGTTGTAGTGACTGCAGATAAATCAATTGGGTTATTTTAGATGTACTAAATAAAGTCTCCCACATCCTTTTACACTTTTTACTACACTACTCTGAAATACACAGTGAAAGCTAGCATATGTTTGAAAGTATGACATTATATTTCCTTTAAAAATTAGTAAATAATATCATTACTTCAGTTGATTTATTAAATAAATTCATTTTCCAAAAAACTTAGCCATGTGAGCAAAAATGAGAGAGAAAAAGAGAGGGGGGAGGAATTTAACACTCTTTCTGGGCCTTCAGAAGTAATTACTAAAATAGTAACTGCATTCTCTTATAAATAACATGGTGTGTGCAAACAAGATTTCTTCAGGACTTTTGAATGCAGATGTATAGGAAGTAACTTTAATTCCACGGGTCCATTTCCTGGGATTGTAAAATAAATGTGCCTTATATTGTGGTACAGATTTAAGGTAGCTCTGGCGAAATGTGGCATGCTAGAAATTCTGTCCTTCATTGATTTACTGCATAATTGTAGAAAAACACTTTAGAACAACGCCCCCATGACTGTCATAAGCACTTCTTTATTGTCAAGTTGCTAGAATACTGTATCAGGTAGCCCCTAACCTTAAAAGTGATTTATGAGGAAAGCTCAAGTGGAGATTAGTTTAGTTTTATCATCTTAAAACTACATAAAAATATTTTGACTTATATCATTTTTTCTAGTCTGCACAATATAACCCACAACAGAGCAGTTAGTTCATAAAAAGAACATACATAATGAGAATGTTCTAAATTTTCATTTTTTATATTTTATTGCTCTTATATTAACACATGGTCCATTTTACAAAGCTTGATTGTTCACATGTTTAATTTCTATACCCAGAAGGCCATATATTTTTAATACAATTCAACCAGCAGGAAATGATCAGACTCTACTAAATATTTTAATATTAGACCGAAGTTGTAAAAAAAATATAAAGGGAAAGTGAGTTTAGAGCCTGTGACATTTCACACTATTCCATCAGTAATAAAGATATATAAATCAGCCTTTCTGGAAAGTTATTCGGGAATTTTAAAATCCTAATACCTCTACTCTTAAATAATTAATGAAATATGATATGTAAAGTCAACACTTAACATAACACAGAAACAGAATTCCTTTTGTTATTATTTTTCTGTATTAATGCAGGATATTTCCATTTTAAAAGTCAATGCATTTTGCACATACATAGGCATTCTTGTTGTATGTTCATTTTAATCATATTTTATTATTATACTGTTATTATTCTTGTACCTGATATTCTTATACTTAAATTGCAGGTCAATTTAATTGGTTCTAAATTTTAGGCATTTTAAAGAAGTTAAAGCTTAAATCACTAGATTTATTATATCCTTTTTTTCTTCTACTTATAAAAAATTTGAACCTTACGCCATAATTTGCTTGCACACTTCCCTTGTTAATCATCACAAACAGATTAAATGAAGAATTGATGCAACCCTTGTGTGATAAACTAAAAATATTAAAATAGAATGCATCAGAAAGAGATCAACTAAAGATTTTTAACTTGACTTCTAATGACTGGCTCTATCTGAGGGACAGAAAAGAGAATAGAGGCATTTTTGTTTTTAGTAATTAAGGATAATCTAAATGGACTCTTTAATATTCTTGTTCTCTTATAAGGTTCTAAAAATGACACTTGGCATTTTGTAGACAATGTTCACAAAACATACTTTTAGAATATATTAACATTGGAAAAGAGTCCTATCTCTTCTAGTTATTTATGTGGAGTTGGTTGGCCAGAAAAAAAAAAAAAAATTCTAAGCACAATTCAAGACACAGTGTTTTAAGTCTCCAAGACTGATTCTTTATCAGTGTCAGATAGAATGGTAGCTCAGTTAGGCTCAGTTCGTTCATGTGGGTAATCTGCATTGGATGAGTAGTGAGATTAGAGATGCAGGGACTGGAATAGAAAAGAACAATGGCAGCTGAAATAGAATTTGGAGAGGAGAATATCAGATGATTGCTGTATTCAAATATTAAATATTTTTCTAATTTTTAATATGGCAACTGACCATGTGTATTCTGCTTTTTTACTACCTAATTTAATCTACCACCACTTCCTCCATATGACTTATACTCACACTTTAGCTACTTGTAGATCTCTTAGTGTTAGATGCTTCTGTAGCTTTGTGCATGCTCTGCTCTGTGTTTGAAGTGCTCTTTATGCCATAGCTTGTAAAGAGAATTCTGCTTATCTTCTTAGAGTTAGTGAATGTGTCACCAATTTTAGAAGATCATATCTGACTCACTTTTAATATTTATCTTTGTGTACATTACATATTTTAAGATCTTCTTTTCATCAAGGATAAATATTTATACTCTTTGGCAGAGAACAATTATTTATCCCATATCTCCATAACCAATTGGCATTCATTTATTGCTCTTTTCTATTGCATAGCTTAAATGCTTCTAATTTTATAAACATTAGTCTTTATATTACTTTGGATTTTATGAAATGCTTCATAATTTAGCATATACATTTGCCATTTTGACTCGGTCCCTGGGCATTCATACTACGTTTCTTACTGTAAGATGGCATTGCCAAGGATCTTCGACCATTACCTTATTTTTGATGATCAAAAATGAATATGAGCCCGGCGTGGTGAAGCATGCTTATAATCTCAGCGCTTGGGAGGCTGAGACAGGAGGCTCACAGGTTTGCGGCCAAGCATTAGCTACTTAGTGAGGGCCTCTGCAACTGAGTGAGGCCCTGTGTTAAAATAAAGAATAAAAAAACTGGGCTGGGAGTGTAGATTGGAGGTAGAATGTCTCTGGGTTCTATCCCAAGTGCCACAAAAAATTGAAATCACTTTTTACAAATATACTTTATATCTCAGACCAATTTGTATCTATTATTATTATCAATATCCCAATGTCTTAGCTTAAAAACTTGGAATCATTCCTGACTTTATTTGCCATACCTGTTCCCTATTTACTTTTATATTTTCCTTTTTTTCTACTTGATTTACCTTAATCTTGATTCTACCATCATAGCAGAGAATAAAATGGGAAATGCACACTGACTGCCTCCCAAAACTACCTTAGCACATTTTTTCCTTAGTATTTTTGGGGAAGATGATCAATAACATGATCTTCCAAAGTACAATCTACTATTTAACATGCTATCCACATTGGCTACTTCCTATCTCTCTAAACACATCTGTACTATACCCTGCTGAAAGTTTTCTTCTCTTCTAGTCTAATTTTACTTCTAATTATCTCCCTTTTTATTGGTGCATTATAGTCTTACATCATAATATAAATCATGTTGACAATGGCATATATTCACAAAGTTATTGGTGCCCTCCCCCCTCCCCATTTCCCTTCCTCCCAATACCAAGTGTTCAGGTTAACAATGTTATATTCACATGTATACACATGGTTGCATTTTAGCTTTTCCATTAATGAACCTCATCCCATTTCCTCCCCTACCCTTCTTCCCTGGCTCCAATGAAATTTTCTTCATTATCTGGTGTCCCTCTGGTATCCCAAATACTTCCTATCTCAAGCATATTAGAGAAAATATATATCCCTTCTCTTTCTGTGCTTGGATAATCTCACCTAATGGTCTCCAGGTCTTTTCATCTTTTTACAAATGAAATAATTTTGTTTTTCTTTATTGATGAGTAGAATTTCATCGTGTGTATTTCCCATAATTCTGCAATCTGTTCATCTTTTGTTGGACACCTAGGTTGTTTCCAGTTTGGCTATTATGAATTGTGCAGCCAGGCGTGGTGGCGCACGCTTGTAGTCCCCACACTTGGGAGGCAGAGACAGGAGGATCGTGCTAGTTCGAAGCCAGCCATGCTGGCTTAAGAGACCCTGTTTCCAAATTTAAAATATAAATATAAAAATAGGTCTGGGAGTGTAGCCCGGAGGTAGAAGGGCTTCCAGGAACCCCGGTACCACCAAAAAAAAAAAAAAAAAAAAAAAAAGAAAAAGAAAAGAAAAGATACCCAGTAGTAGTATAGAAATAAGGGGAAAATAATTTTTAAAAATCCTGGAATTAAACAAAAATAGGGATACACATACCAAAATCTATGGGACATGTTGAAGGTGGTGTTAAGAGGAAAGTTTATAGCACTGAGTCCCCACATAAGAAGAAAAGAAAGTTGTCAAATAAACTAATTACATATCTCAAGCCCTAGAAAAACAGCAGCAGTCTAATCTCAAAGCCAACAGAAGGCAGGAAATAATTAAAATCAGAGCAGAAATAAATGAAATAGAAAGTAAAAAACAATACAAATATTAACAAAGCAAAAATCTGGTTTATTGAAAAGATGAATAAGATCAACAAACCCCTGGCCACATTTGTTTTTATTGTTTAACACACCATCTCTTTTCTCAAACTTCCTTGACTATCATTTGTTTGATTTTAGCTGCAGTTATTCCACAAAGCCCTTTCAACCTCCCAAATGCTGGGATTACAGGAGTGTGCCACCACATCTGGTGGACTATTTCATTCTTAAAACTTTTAGAAACATAATTGAATTAACATGCTTAAAGTTAAGAAAGGCCTTTAAAAGTGCATGCATCCCAAGCAGTGAAAGCATTAATCATCTCCCTGGCATGCAGATTTTTCTGTGCTTTTTGCCCCTAGGGTAATTTTCTTGATTTCTTCAGAGTTAATGTGGACATTTAAAATGGTGTTTGTTGTGTACTATATCGAATTTGTTGGTATTTTGAACCAGTGTATTATTCAAATTAGAAATCTTGGTCTCATTTCTAATTCTAGCAATAATTTTCTCTTTTCTTGTATGCTATGGATTCTCCTAGTTCTCTACCTAGATTTTAATATGCAGATAGATATTCCAGTTAGAATAAAGAAAATGAGAAATTTTGGAAGGGTACTAGCTGAGCTTCCAGGCTGAAGATGGTCTGCATCTGCTGCGTTTCGTGGAGAGCTCAATTTCTCTGCACTACTTTTCCCAGCTGTGTGAGACATCTGGGGCGTGGGGGGGGGGCACGGCTTCATTTCTACCTGTGCTACTTGGATTTGGATTTTTCTTGTCCTGTGTTGTCCCTGCACTCAGACTCCAGTCGTAGTAGTGCGTCAGACTCTTCTCTGGAGCTAGTAATGCTCCACCTCCGTTGGTGGCAGCAGAGTTCCAATGGGTTAAATCTTTCCAGAAAGGAAAGAAGATTTAACCTTGCTTATGGAGTTTAATTAGAAACTCAATATTCCTTTTGAACAATGCAATAATACTTCCAAAACTGTATCCAAACTGTGGGATAGCAAATTGCCGTACGTTAAGCCAACTGGTTTGTTGAACTCTATTATAAGCACGCTCACAGGCTGATAACAGGTGATGATAATAATAAAAGCAATTGTGACAGTTTTTAATTCAATTCTCTACTCACTAGAGTTGTAGAAATGTAGCTCTTATAAATTATATTTTTATATTTATTAATAAAACACGTTTTAATAACCACCATAAGGGTGACTTTGAATAATATTTTATCTCCTTGTCCAATTTAAAATCTACAAATATTATAAATGACATTTACGTAGATTATATATTTTATATCCTTTTAAATTATTTCATGCTTATGAATTAAGCAAAGGTCTCCCTGATTACTTAAATAGCTTTGAATAGATTAAACTTCTGTTAAATCCTAAAGGCGACTAATGTTTCAACACTATGTATAAAGTGTTAAGATTTCAACTTAAAATCACAAGCCCAAGTCAAGTACTGAGTTAGGTGTTTTAATTTATTCTTATGGATTAAATTCTTTGAACTCTTTCAAGCACATAAACTACCAAAAGATCACAAACTCCTTAACCCAAACATATAACAAAATATGAAGTGGATTCTCTTAAACATTCCTATACTAGAATTTAAAGGTTTCTTGATGTTAAAAGTAACAAGAACAATTTATCATTCTACATCATTCTGGGGTTATCTTCTCAATAGGCTTAGGATATTTAGAGAAAGAGGGAAGTATGGCTGAAACAAGACTAAGCTAAGATCTGCACACAAATATGAGTTCCACACCTTATTCACTGCCTGTACCAGGCACTTAAAGCAAGAAAATGATCTTCTGTTCCATATGCTTATGTTTTGAGTCAAATCCTTATTTACACTTCAAGTCAGAAAAAAATCAGTATTCTGGCTCTTGTTATTATGCTGATTAATGTTTTTTGCTCTTTGTATTTTGGCCCTTAGAGTTTAACCTTGTGCCTGACAGGGTTGTAAGTGCTAAGGATATTTTAAGCCATTTAATCAGTGAATTGTGACTTTAGCACACAGTTGGGGCTCAACATCATATCAGCATTAACAGATGAGGAATATCAATTTTGCATGACCAAAATATCCTATAGCTAGATGGAAGGAGTAGAAGACCCAGCATTTGGGCCTTAATCATATCTAGGATCAACATGTTAATTTGTTCAAATATAACCAATCCTAGTAAAGGATAAAGGGCAACAGATCACAGTAGGGGAACAAGATGCTATTCAGAGGACAGCAGTGCTGAGGCTGAATAGCTCAAGGACACTCGCTCCCACAGCAGGGCAGCGTTTTGTTTTCTTGTCACCTAATTCTTGAAGGTCACATTCTGTGGCTGGAGGCTCAGAACCTGTCTCAAACAAGGTCTGGCACTGGGCTGAGACACAGTGGGCCTAGAGGGAGAGAAAACATCTCTAATGAGGGGGTACCTAATGGGCCACAGCAGGCACCCCACCTAGAGGTGAAGGCACTGTTGCCTTCAATTCCTACCCTGAAGTGTGAGTGTGTGCTATTTATTGATTAGAATGTTTATCCTGGATAGATTTAATAAGTTCATTATAGGAATACTTTATGGTAAATATGCTAAGTATAAATATAAAGGATTTCATGGCTCTCTTATAAATTCCTCCTGAGCTTAAAAGCCGGTGAACTGAACACAATGTGGTGCAGTATAGTTTTCTAATCTTGTCAATTTAAGAATATTTTACATATATTCTTTAACTTTTTCTGAAGTTACAATAAAGCTACTTAGTGAGAAGCAAAGCTATGATTCAAATTCAAAGTTACTTGAAGCCTAAGCTAGTGCCCTCAACTGCTCCCTATTCCTCCTTCGAGATTATTCAAATGGGCTTTTGAATGCCTGCATTTGGTCTAGGAATAGGACCTCTTCTAAACTACTATATTCTAAAATTATGGATTTAAAAGAGCAGAAGAATTTTGTGAAGCTTGTCCCTTCTTTCTCATAGCAAAGGATACAAATTTGGAGCATTTGTGGTGAACAAGAACTAATAGTAAAGACAACAAGTTCCCAGGCAGAGATATGTTCTTACAGTATTTCCTTTGGATTGAGGGGGGAGTTTATTTTCATTGGAAATAAAGAAAGGAATGTATTCCAGGTTCGGTGTTTCAAGCTATCTATCTCGAATAATAGCAATGACTCTAATCATTACCTACTAATGGCTACAAATCTTGGTGCAAATCTTCCCATTGTTGCAATGATTTAATATATGCAGTATCCATCAATTTGCATTTTATTAAGATAACAGTTTATTGCTGAACGTTTTTATTTAAATAATTTTATACCCCCCCCCCCCGTATTAACTGTTGGAATTATTCCTGTCAGTATATTCTATTGTGGAATTGTTGGGTGCTGTTGAGATTTGGAGCTCTTCTCTTGCTTGAGGTCAGAAAATGTTTTGGAATAACTTATTTTTATCATTTCCATTTGGAAGAATTTGTGTTCATTTTTAAAGTGGTACATTTTCTGTCAGACAATCCACAAATTATAAACATACTCAAAACTTTTAACGTAATAAATACATACCTTTTTGAATTAAAGTTAAAACTTCAGTTTGTAACATTTTTTCAAAACAGTGATTTCCATGTTTGTTATTTTTAGCTTGTTTAATTTAAACATGGTTGCAGCTGATATTCAGCATATTTAAAAAGCTACCCAGCCGGGCGTGGTGGCGCATGCTTGTAATCCCCGCGCTTGGGAGGCAGAGACAGGAGGATCGCGCAGGTTCGAAGCCAGCTTGCGCGCACTGGCTTAAGAGACCCTGTTTCCAAATAAAAATGTAAAAATAGTCTGGGAGTGTAGCCCAGAGGTAGCAGGGCTTCCAGGAACCCCAGTACCACCAAAAAATAAAAAAAATAAAAAATAATAAAAAATAAAAAGCTACCCAGACTTAATATTCCCCTGCTGGACAGCCTTTCAACTTGCTCCAATCCTACCTTGAAGCAGGATCAGCAATGTGGTGCATCCTAACTCCACGAATTACTAGATTTCTCACTGAATGCATGGGAATGCAGACATCTAATAAAATCTTTCCAGTCAATATCTCTGTTTCCCCTAAAGATTCCTATGTCTTCCCTCAGACATATTACATCCCCTTTATCAGATATAACAGCCAATAACACATTTATTTACTTTTCACAGTAGACAATTTAAAAATACTTCATAATTTTGTTTTTTAAGGTATTTAGCTAGAATTGACTTATAACAAAATTACATTTGACTCTGAGTACACCATATTAATCATGGTAACTCAGGGAATCGTGCAAAGTGAAAAGCTATAATCTAAAATTGGTCTCATATATCACGACTTTTTTGTGAATTCAAATTTTAACAATTAATGAAGTTGACATAAGGTTATGCATCTGTAGACATTTAATTAAAATTTGATTAAATATTTATTAATTTTCATTTTGCAGTTTTCTTTTTGTGTTTTAGAGCCAAGCCTTCTCTCAGGCCTGGCATATTTTCTGAGGACCTCGTGGATCTGCAGATCCTTGGCATTATGCCTCTGAGTGCGGGTAGATGAAAGGACACACCACCAGGAAAAATCCCGCAATAGTCTCATACGTTTAGCCCTAGCCCTCATCTAGCATCACAAACTCAGAACAACTAAAACCTGGCAATTAACAGTCCCTAGTCTCTTTCAGAGCTGTGTGTGTGTGTGTGTGTGTGTGTGTGTGTGTGTGTGTATGCGCGCGAGCATGTGTGAGTGTGTGTATTTTGTGGTTTTTAGCTATGTCTCCAAATCTTATGGAACTATAAATCTAATAAAAACAAATCCATCACTTGAAAGGATTCTGTCTTTAAAATTTTTGGTTTACTTTATACTAAATACCTCCTACTCTACCTGCAAATATTTGCTGCCCCGAGCAAATCTCCACAAGTTGCATCCATGTGGTTTGGGTCCGACATTGCAGGAAAGGCCTCCTCTGGCACAGATGGACAGATACCAGTAGTTGACCATTACACCATGTGCTTTTTATATTAAAAAGACATAGAATTTGATGACTCCTCCCTCTGTCGTCTGCCAGCACCCTGTAAAAGTCCAGAGTCTGTGACTATGGTAATTCACTGGCCTCCTACCTGACCTCCTGCTCATTCTTGGCTCTCCTTCAGTCAGTTTTCAACACAACCAGCAGAACCATGCTGTTCAAGCTGGAGGCACATCAGGTCGCTGCTCAGTCATATGCTTTTATCACCTCTATCACATTCCACACAAAAGCCGAAGCCGGCAAGGGCCATGGGTCTCCCAGGAGCTAAGTCCCTCGGCTTCCTGACCTCTTTTCCCTGTCTTCCCTCTGGTCCACTCCACTCCAGCTGCACCAGCCCTCGTGTTCCCGGAGCTCACAGCTCCTTCTGGGCCTCTGCCCTGCTCCGGCCTCTGCTCTGTGCCCTTCTCTCCTTATTGTTCACACAGTGCCCAGCTTCGCATGTGCCTTTGGCCCCTTCTAAAGTTGCTTTACTCTTTGGCACTTGGCACATTAGAACTTCGTATAGAAATGATTTGCTGATTTCATTTTATTGTGTATCTCCCTCCCTCTAGACTGTCAGTGCCAGGAAGGCAGGATTTTGTTTTGTTTTGTCGGCCTGTACAATGCTGGACTGTTAGTGACTAGAACACTGCTTAGCTCATTTATCCTGATGTATTAATATCTGTTCAAGGGATGGGCACATAATCATACGATCCTCCCTGCAGGAGTCATGAGAAGATTCAAATGAAATTTGCTGGTCGTATCCAAGCCTCCAGCAACTCAAGACCCAAAGGCATCTCTCCTAAACCTACCCTGAGTTTCCAGAGAGTGCTCTGACTCATTTGTGAGGCCCTCTTTGGGAGAGTTCTTTGCCTTGGGCTTGATATTATATCTGGAGATGTTTTGTTCCCTCTGTTTCTTAAAAGTTTTGTGTTTTATAAGCAGCCAGCTGATTTGCAGTTCTGTTGTTGTATCACCAATTCAGACACAGATTAAATTTTAAATCAGATGTTTATGTCTCCTTGTTTCAGAAAGCCTATACCATAGAAAAGAGACCTTAAAACTCCATGATTTGCTTTTAAATGGGATTTCAAAAATAAATGTTAATTATTAAAGCTTAATTATTGGAATTTGAGGTAGATTCAGAGAAAGCAAATAGAGCTTTATTGAACATTTTAGGCCAAAAATTAAAAAGATAAAAAATCTTACAGGGGCATTCTGAGACTGAAAGTATAAATAACATCAAAACTATCAGGTTGATTTACAGATCTGTATGTGTGAAGGATTTGTTTCGTTTTGTTTTATTTTGCTCTCCCTTCCCCAGCTTTCATTCAGGTTTTCAGAGGTTGATATATTGCCTGCAGGAAACAAACTGCAATCTGAAGGGCAGAAAGCTGGGCTACAGGATTCTGCAGACTCAGACGTCATCATCAGAGTATCTGGTCTTTGGATTTGTCCAGAGGATTCGTGGGGAGATTCCTGCTAAAATGCACACTTCTCTTTGCATATTGATGCTAAGTTCATAGTAACAGGAAGAGGTCTTCAAGAATGTGTGTATGCTTTATATGAAATCATATGTACTTGACAAACTTATTTTAAAATCAAGAGAGGATTTCCTTCCAAATCCACTTCGTAGACATAGAAGGAATTACAACAAAGTTTGTATGTTAGTTTTAGCAAACCCTGATAAGATTAAGGGGTTTTCAGAAAATGTGCTTATATGTATTAGATTATTTCATATGAGGCTAGGCCTGGTGGTATATACTTATAATCCCAGCATTTGGGAGGCAGGGACTGGAAAGTCACTGTTCACAGACAGCCTCACCTACGTAGGCCCTTGGCAACTCAGTGAGACCTTGTTTAAAAAAAAAAAAAAAAAAAAAAAAAAAAACTTGGAGTGTATCTGGGGCTGGGGTGTAGCTCAGAGGTATGATGCCCTTCCTTGGTTTCCATCCCCAGTACCGTTAAAAGAAAAAAAAAAAATTAGTTCATATGTAAGTGAACTACAAAAAAGGATGAATGGCTTTCGTTTTTGTAACATGAATTTTAATTTGTTTTTATACAAAAATCTTTACTTTTGTAGCATTTATATTTTGTTTTTAGTTTTTTTCCTATTAACTTGAATACTCTTGTATTGACCTACATGAAAGGAAGAAGAAAGAGGAGGAAGAGGAGGAGGAGGGAGAGGGAGAGGTAGAGAGTGAGGGAGAAGAGAAACCTACTATTTGAGAAAGTAAGCTGTTTGGGTCAAACTGCAGAGTAATATTTTAGACTTGTAGGGAAGATAATTTTTATAATGATATTAATATTCTGATAAATTTGAAACTTTAAAAATTATAGTCCTTTACATTTAACCTTGGGTGTAAATTTGCCAAGATATTGCTCAATCAGGCAAATTTAAGTCATATTCACTTTCTGACTAACTTGAAATTGTCTTTGGTATCATCTACCTATTTCTAATTATAAGGGATTATTATAAGACTGTATTTATTATACATCTTTTTGGAAAACGCAGTTAATCCAGTAAGTATTGATTAATTTAATTCTTCCAAATTTTGTTTGCTTGTGATACCAAATTTTAACTTTAGCTACTTAGAATCTATTTGTTGCAATACATTTATTTTTTATCATTTAGCAATCAATTTTCAGTTTTATATTTTGATGTTATAACATGAAAAATATTAATGACTTTGGTATAGAGCAAGAGGAGTGTACAACATGGAAAAGAGTTGTGAATCTACACCCTGTTTGAGCTGAATTCTGCAAATAACTCGGTCGGCATGGAACAAAACCCCAGCTACAAATGAGATCACAGCCCCAAACAATATCTTGATAGCACTGTGATTAGACATGTCAACTAAGTCCTGTGGGAACTCTTAACCCAGGGAAACAGTGAGATAATAAATGTGTATTTTTATTTTTTATTGGTACATTATTATCATACATATTATGAAATTCAGAAAAATGGTGATAAACATGTGCACAGCAGTTGGTAATCTTCTCCCCAGTTCTCACCCAGCAACCTCTCTTCCACCATGCAAGATACTGAGATTAGTATTGATAATTTTGTATATGTTTGTCTTATCGATTGAAGTCTTTCCTTCATCAGTTCTCCCTCCACCACCCATTTCTCTTCCTTAGACTCCTTCCATCATTCCACATGGATATGTATGTTTATGGCAGCACAATTCACAATAGTCAAATTATAGAACCTGCCTAGGTGCCCATCAACAGATTAGTGGATCACAAAATTATGGGATGAACACACAATGAAATTCTATTCAGCCATAAAGATGAAAATTGTGTTTATTTGCAGGAAAATAGATGAAACTAGAGAATCTTATGCTACATGAAATTAGTCAGTGAGAAATAATAGTTTTATGTTCTCCCTCGTATGTGGAAGCTAGGGAGAAATTGGGATATAAAAGGGACTTCAAACAAATAAATGTGCATTTTAAAGCTATGTTTATTTTAGCATATTGTTTTTTAGCAGAATTTATCATAAATGAATGATGTGTTCACTGAATTAGTGAATGTGTGTTCACTGAATTAGATTTATCTTTGTAAATATAATAGATTAAAAACCTGTTAAATTCTAAAATGAAATACATATTGCAATAACATTTATGTAAGTAATAAAGATACTATCTATTGTATCTAGCATATATGTCTTTATAAACATTAAGAAAATGAAGTAGAAAGACATATATTAAACTCAAATAGTGGCTTTCTCTTGGATAGGGAAATGGAACCTATATATGAAGCAATAGAAATTTTATCTTTAACTAGATTTGCTTTTTAAAAATGGTCACACAATATCAATACCCATAAATCCTATATGTCAGGTTAATAAAAATTATTTTATTTCTCTAGATTTTTAGTTGCTAAAGAGAAAATTACTATAATCTCTAATATCTGATATACATTTAAACCCCAATTTCTAACCTACCATGAAAAGAGACGCTAAATAGTAGTGAAAAATGTTCAAATTGTGGCATTCAGGTTGAGAGATTAATTGTTGAGTACTAAAGAATAAGAGCAAAAGAAAATAACTCCTTCTGCTCCAGAATGGCTATTCACTGGATTTGGGGAGAAACTTTCTTCTAACAGCTTGTACTTACTTCTAGCAAAAGCGAGTCTGAGCTGGCTTCCCTGGGGAGGATACTAAAAAGCATTGCAATGTATCTCACCAGGTAGGTTGCAGATGATCTGTTCCAAAAACACCCAGAGGGCTTGTTAGTGATACAGATTCTTGTGCCCATAGCCCATTTCCTGAGTCGGAATTTCAAAAGATTGTAGTCAGGAATTTTATTTTTTATAAGGTCTCTGAAAATTTTTCATGCATTTTCTTTCTCATATTTTACAGTGCTGGGGATAGAACCCAGGGCTCATCAGTGTCAGGCAAGTGCTCCAATATAACTACATGTCCAATCCTTATTTATTAGTTCATCGAAATTTCAATATATTTACAATTTTAATAATTGTACATGTAAATGAATGATATTTTATTTAAAATAAATTTTTAGGAAGATGAAACTGTGGTATTTATGGTGACTTGATTAAAAATTTATAATTTTTCTTTGATTTCTTCATCCCCACTTTTTGGGGAAAAATCTAGATATATGACCTGAATGAATATTTTTAAAAGGAAAAAGTACAAATAAATAGTCAATAAATATTTGAAAACATTCTCAACATCAATCTTATTAAGGAAATGCAAATGAAAACCACCATGAGCAAAGTGTAGTGGAACATGCCTGTAATCCCAGTACTTGGGAGTCTGAGAGAAGATGATGGCAGGTTTGAAGCCAGCCGCTGAAATTTAACAAGATCCTCAGCAACTTGTCAGGGTTCTGTTTCAAAATAAAAAATAAAGGGCTGAGGGTCAAGTGCCCTTGGGTTTAATACACAGTAACACACACACACACACACACACACACAGACACACAGACACACACACACACACACACACACACACACACACACACACGTACCCCCCCTACACACAAATGTTTGCATATGCAATTTTTAGCTCCAATAGCTACTACTTATGCCCCCTAATTTTTCCCCTGAGGGTTTCTTCCATTTCATGATGGTATTTTCTCTTTTTCAAAGTGAAAATCTGATCGAAATTTAGAGTTAGAGATACAGTTTGGATCCAACGTTTATACACTTAAAGAACCTGTTCAACTATAGTACTGTATGTGAAAGTCAGAGGACAAAGAAAATGCATGTGTCCTTGGCAAGGTAAAGGAAATATGTGTTTTCCCTTCATACTGAATATTGAGATATAATGCACAAGGCTATTCATTGACTACAGAATATTGCAAAGAAGATTTTCATAAGAAACTATTGCCTTGTGAATGGATTATTCAGAGCAATCAGAGCTAGCTTATTTTAGTTTTTTTCCTCTACTCAAGGAATATTGTCACATAGAGTAAAGGCAGAGGTTGATTTGTATGCCGTATTCTATACTTGATTACAGCTTTGTAGTTTTAAGTTGGGTTTGTAAATGACAATTTCTATATGAAAGCAAACTAAATATTCTTCAGCCTGGTAGAAAAAAAATCAGAAAATATTAAATACAAAAATAAATCCCATTGCCCTTAATGTGTATCTATATACATAGTGTGGATAGAAAAATTTAACAGTAAAAAAAGAAAAGCATTATTTAAACTTTTCCATCTTAATTGAAAAATATTAATAAAATAACTTTATTTATAGGTTATATATACATACATGTGTATATATTGTATATATTCTCTTTTAATACAAAAGCCATAGTAATCACTACCAAATGATTGCCCTAATAAACACATCACATGAATTATGACATTTGTCTGAAACAATCATAGAGGGTAGGCATGTTATCATTTTCTTAGAGACACGGAATTGGAGGTTTAGAGAAGTTAACTTACTTTTCTTATCCCACCAGTTTGTTATTGCTTAAAAAAGCTTCCAGTCAAGATCTGCTCAATGATTCTATTTTATATTAATGTACCAAAATGTAAAAATCAACAATTATTTTTGTGAAGTAAATAAAGTATAATGTAGTTAAAATTTGCTTTTTATAATACATGGAAATGTTTTTGCTAACTCATTACTTTAAAACAACAATTCAATGGTTAAAAAGTACAATATAATTTTTTATTTTTATTTTCATAATTGTCACCACCTTAATATAGAAAAACATTAAGATATATTAGCTCAAAAGTACTCACCATCATTAGAAGACACAACATTATGTCATTAGAAGAGACAGCATCTATGTAAATCTAGAAATAGTTATCAATTAAATTAAATTAAGATGAAATTTTATCTTTATTGAATTATTAAAACATTTATTGCCCTGTGCTTTAGAGGTCAATCAAAACTGATTATTATACAGCATTGTTATAAATCTATACTGGTGTTTCATAAACTGCCTTTTCAAACAATTTTCCACTGTAGTAAATCCTAAGTATTTCTTGTCCTTAAGTATTTCTTGCTCTCCTGAACAAGAGAAAAGCCCTTGTCAGTCATGAGTCTGAGCTGAGAAATATCTTAAATATTGCTTGGTGGATGTCAAGGGTTATCCTGATAGGATACTTTCCAGATCTGAGGTCTATAGTTCGTGAGAAAGGAGTCAGTATATTCCATACTGATTTAAATGTAAAATCTACCTTTCGAAAAAATTCCAAGATGAATTAGAAGGGTTCGTTGTCTCACTATAAAGCATTAAAAAGGAAAACGAGAAAAGATATTCACTTAACCTTTTGGATTTGTAATTCACATGTCATTAGATTATTACTAATATTATAATACCTTGTGATATATTGAATTAGACACACAGACATGTTTCATTTTAGTGTAAACCGTGTTGGCAAATTGTTCTCTTCTGTGAACGTATGAGTGTGGCATACATAGGGTTTATTTTTCTATTCAGGAAAAAGGTAACTTCTTGCTTAAAGCAACATAACTTTTAAAAAACATAGAACATAGGCTGGGCGTGGTGGCGCACATTTGTAATCCCTGTGCTTGGGAGGCAGAGATAGGAGGATCACACAGGTTCGAAGCCAGCCGCGCGCGCTGGCTTAGGAGACACTGTTTCCAAATAAAAATGTAAAAATAAGTCTGGGAGTGTAGCCCAGAGGTAAAAGGGCTTCCAGGAACCCCAGCACCCCCCCCAAAAAAAAAAAAAAACATGGAACACAAATGTTGAGAAGTCAGTACAGAATTATAAACCTTAAATATGATGATCATGATAGCTAAGATTTATATTTTATGTAGTATATATCATGTACAGTGCACAACGTTAAGCATTCTGTGTGTTTAAGATGAGATGGCAAAATAAGACAAATAGTGGCTTGATAGCTTGCTCAGGATTATACCATTAATAAATAAGAAATTATTCTAATTTGACTATCTTAAATACCTAAAGGCTTACATGAACATACATGTAAGGATAGCTAGAGTAGTCCAAATTGCTTCAGACCTAGTTCTAGATATTAGTGTATGAAAGCAACTATAGAATTTACACACACTAATGTCAGTTTAAAGAACTAATGTCTTAGCCAGGCGTGGTAGCACACGCTTGTAATCTCCGCTCTTGGGAGGCTGAGACAGGAGGATCGCACAGGTTCAAAGCCAGCCTCAGCTACTTCGTGAAGCTCTCAGCAACTTAGTGAGAACCTGTTTCCATAATATATATATATATATATATATATATATATATATATATATATATATATAACAGGTCTGGGAGTATAGCCCAGAGGTAGAAAGCCCCGGGGTTCCACCCTCAGTATAATTAAAGAAAGAAAGAAAGGAAGGAAGAAAGAAAGAAAAAAAAAGGAAGGAAGAAAGAATGAACAAACTAGTGTCTTGTCATAGAAAAGCATAGAATGAAGATCAATATGTAAGAGAAAGGGATTTTTACATTCATTATAAAAACATTCCTACATAGATAGGGTCACTATTTTGTTTGAAAATTATTTTATTGTTGCTGAAATAGGCAGAAAAGTACAATTGATAGAACATGCTTTGCTTGTTTTTCATGACCAAAGTCTATAGAGAAAAAAGCCCATTTTTAATCTTTTTTTATCTTTGTATAAGAAAAGACAAGTTACTATCTTTTCTAAAACTCTGGTTACTCATTAATGGGCTGCACAGGGTTCTTTGTGGAAAGTGAAAGGATTTTATGAAAATTCTATGCAGAAACACCTAATGCATATGGTTGGTTCAAAAAGGTTATTTTGCTAGCTTTACTCTTTGCTTGTTAACTTCTATGCCATATACGTTTCCTAAATCTTAATCTCCAACCCTTTTACCCTTCTTTCTCACTTTTGGCAAATCACCTTATTTCTACATCACAAAGAATTAGGTGTCATGTGTAAACTTTATCAGTTGAACTTTCTCTAATTAGGAAGGCTGGTATTAAACTAAAAAAAAATCCAAATGGATTTTTAGTTATAATTATGTATTCTTAAGCCTAAGTGCATGAATTCTGAGGGTATGTAAACAGTTATTATTTTTAAGGTAAAGCACACTGCTCAGGGAACTAAATACTAAATAAATACTAAACTGGAGCCATAGATTACCTTAATCAAGATGAACTGGAGTGTTGTTGAAATGAAGACTCCTATTCCTACTTTAGAACTTTTGAGTAAATATATCTGAGAATGAGACCCACTAATATTCATTCTTAGCAAGTTTCCTGGGTGCTTCTCATCACCTGAAATTTAAGAATTACTAGGTTTAGAGGCCAGGATCATATATTATTTGCACACTAGTAGATTGACACACTGCCTGGTCCATACATACCACTTAGTATGGTGTGAGTGAAATGCAAGCTAAGACAAATGAAAACCCTTTGATTTCAGCAAGAAAATAATTGTATTAAACTCGGCACAAATGGTGTAGGTAGTTTTTAGTATCTGCTGTCTTAGTATCTCTGTGCCTGGTCCATACATACCACTTAGTATGGTGTGAGTGAAATGCAAGCTAAGACAAATGAAAACCCTTTGATTTCAGCAAGAAAATAATTGTATTAAACTCGGCACAAATGGTGTAGGTAGTTTTTAGTATCTGCTGTCTTAGTATCTCTGTGTCTCTGACAGAGGCAGAACAGTTGGGTGTTGCAGCAAGATGCCCACTTCTAGTTCTGTAGTTCCACAAGAATGTAATGGAGCCACAGCCCTCAGGTCACTGGCTTTCTTTCTTACTACACTGCCACTCTCCACCTCCCAAACAGGTCTTTTTGTTCGAGGCAAAGTCTCAGGGCTTTTGCACTCAGGGCTCTCTTCCTGGAATTTTCTTCCTTTAAGTTTTTACTACATTCTTTCTAACCCCTTCAACTTTGCTAAAGTGGCACTTACTAATAATACTACATCTTTGCCTGAGGTTCCTGGTTCACTTTACCTGCCTTGTTTCTGTAAAAACACTTATTATTTTGTAATATAAATATTTTTTATTCATTTTTCAGCACTGAGAATCAAACACAGGACCTCATGTATTAGCGCTAGGCAAGTGCTTTCCCTGGAGCTACATCCTTAGTCTCCTTTCTTTTATTTTGATATAGGGTCTTCCTATATCTCCCAGGTTGCCCTTTCCCTTTCCCTGATACAACCTCCTGTACAGCTGGGATTACAAACATGTGCTGTCACATCAAATTTTATTTACTAATATAATTTATTACATGTCTTTATTCACTGGATAATAAACTCCATGAAGGTAGGGAGTTAGTTTGATCCAACATAAAATAATGTTTTCTTCTATGTTTATATGATGATGAGTATACAATGAGATAGGCAATCATATTTTACTTCATTTTTAGTTATTGAATTTCAAAGGATTCTGAGTGTAATTGTTCCAAGCAGACTTAAAGCATGAAAAACAGCCAAAATACAATCTCAGTCCTTTCAAGAATGGTTATTGCAATCGTGGACAATATAGATTTTTTATTCACTAACACTTCACACAAACTGATTATATTTTAGGATAAAAAGAGATAGAGATTATTATAACTTGGAAAGCAAGCTGGACAGTTCATTTAATTTGGATCTCAGTTGGCTGTGTCAGGGCCTTAATTCAGATCTGGGTCTTCAGGTTTGACCTTAGCCGGTGTCCAACCAAAACTGAAGGTGAGGAATTGCCTGGCAGCTACTTGTGGCAAAGACCTCTGGCAGAGCTAGCCTTAACCTCATTTTTGATAATTGGAATGGCAAAGTGGCAAGACTCCTTGGCAGATTAAGCTGTGGGTTTTTAGTCTCAGGTGCTGACAAGTACAGTCCTCAGTTTGCATGGAACTTGACTTGGTTATCAAGGTGTCTCCTGGTTAAGTCTGGATGGCATTGATTGTGCCTGAGCATTACCAATCACACATGGGCTTTCTTCCTTGTGCCTGGTACCTGTGTGTTGCTCCTATAACCTGAGTATGTTGTTCCTTGCCTGCATGTGCTGTAGAAGTTATATTTATGCACTGAATACCTTGCTGGAGTGTGGCAAGCCATATTGAGGTATGCTTTGGGAGTTAAGCTCCTCTTTGGCTTTAGCAGAACCCTTTAAAAATATGTGTCTCATATAGTAATAAATTAAATTAATATTTCCATGTAACATGAAGAACAAAAAGTAGCTACAATAGATTTTATAATTCAAAAAAATTTAAATGATTCATCTTCACATTTTATTAGACATATGTTAGTTGGTCAGTTTTGGTTTCTGTTAGTTCAGGTATCTAGAATAATACTTAATACATGAGTTTTCAATAAAGTCTTGTTGATTATAAGATAACATGAAAGTTTTTAATCTTCCAATCTCTGTATTTGACATCCTTTAGAGTCCAGATATATATAAACTCATGTATATATAATTTAATTTATATTTCCAAAAATTGGAATCATTAATCATTAGTTGATACAATTAAACTTTAATTCTTCAGCAAGTCAGATAAATAACATAAAAATAAAAAAATTCTGACATTGTGGCTAATGTAAATAGAAGTAAAGAAACATGATCACAAATTAAATAGTGTTAACAAAGATGTTGGGTTTTATAAGTTAACAATTTTAGTTTTGTCATGCATTGAAGAGTCTATTATATAAATTTTATGTTTTCAAAAATAAAACCAGAATAATAACATTGGTGCAATACTTCCAAAGTTCTTAAGAAATTTTTAAAAATGTGTTTTAGTGATGAAAAAAATGCTTTTTTTCCTGATATGATGAATTTTCTCAAATATCTTACAAGTGATTAATATAAAGATTTGAACCTTTGAGGGATATATTAAATATTTTTATGACACTGAGGATTAATCCCAGGGGCATTTTACCTCTGAGCTATACCCGTAGGTCCCTCTTTTTAAAAACTTTTGAAACAGGCTCTCACTAAGTTGCGGAGGATGGCCTCAAGCCCATGATCTTCTTATCTCTATCTCAGCCTTCCAAGTGATAGAGTTACAGATGTGTACCATCATGCCCATCACATTAAATTTTTGTTAATATTTATGGCAAAATTTCAATACCCTCCCCCAAGTATCTATCCCTGTACATTGGTATGGACTTTTTCATTTCTCACTATGTCATTGCCTGCCATCACAGGGCAAGTGACATTCATATTGCCCTTAGAAAATCTTTACAAATACAAACTAAATGTAATAATTTAATGCTTCATGAAGTCGTTCGTTTTTGCCATTCTGATTGTATGGCCTTTGTCCTAATGATATGAAAGGATCAGTCTACCTCAAGATCTAGGGTGCAAATTGTGTAGATTAGGACTTATTGCTGAATGAATACAGTGATATAAAAATGTTTTATTTATATATTCAGAAGTAGCGTTTTACTGCAAGATAATAGAATACTACTAAATGTTTCTAAGAAAGAATAATCGAAACTACTTTATTTCTACCTATATCTTTACAAGGGTCCAGGTCTTGCAACTTATTTTATGATTTTTCTTTGTTTATGTAGCAGATGCTGCTTGTGGTAAAAGGACTTGAGAAAGAGGGAATAACCTGAAAACTTGTCTCTGTCTTAATTAATAGTGGGAAAAGTTTGGGTTTGGGAAAGAAAGGCAATGGTAAAAAATAAAACTGAAATATCATAGCATTTTTTCTTTTCTTTTTCTTTTTTTTGTTGGTGGTACTGGGGTTCCTGGAAACCCTTCTACCTCCGGGAAACACTCCCAAACCCATTTTATATTTTTAATTGGAAACAGGGTCTCTTAAACCAGCAAAGCTGGCTTTGAATCAGAGGGATCCTCCTGTCTCCACCCCCCAAGTGTGGGGATTACAAGTATGAGTCACCATACCTGGCAGCATTTTTTCTTTTATCTCAACTCTATACAAGCCAAGTGGTAGCCTGTGGAAATATCTAAATGATAATGGAGGAAGAAAATAGGGAAGTGGGATGAGAGGTGTGAAGAGAGATAGTGGGATCTTTAAGAGAGAAGTGATACCAGAAAGAACTATTAGACCTAATTATTCTTTTTATAAATTAATAATTTAAGCTGGGTGTTTTGGCACACACTTGTAATCCCAGTACTTGGGAGACTGAGATGGGAGAATCCCAGTTTTCCAACAGTCTCAAGTGAGGCCCTCTGCAACTTAGTGAAACCCTGTTTAAAAATGAAGAATAAAAAATAAGACTGGGGGTGTGGCTTGGAGATAGAATGCCCCTGGGTTCCATCCCCAGTACCACAATAAAATAAATAAATAAATGAATAAATAAATAAATAAATAATTCATTTTTTCTCCTTTTGCTGACCACTGAATGGAAGATAAGAAGTAAGTTAAAGATGAATAATGAAATATATACACAAAAGAACTTAATCCGTACAGTTTTGGGCACATTGGGATTGAAATTTCAATTAAATTTTGTGATCATGTTGTATCCAAATAAAATTATCTCAATCCCATGCTTAAAAGTCTTAATGTCTTTTCTTTAGTATACCATAAAACTTCTCAATTCCCAAGCTAAACGTGGCCTTTAGGATCTGGTCTTTGTTTATATAAAATATAGCTGCTTCTATCAGAGTTACAGGATTCCAACAGTTATCCAAGTACTTTAAATGGGCAAAACACCATGAAACATTTCACCCTCCCAGACACTCTACTCTTCATTTCTCACATTTTTTTTATATGTTTGATTTTCATTTTTTTCCTAAATTTGTCCTCAGATTAACAACTAAAGTGCTGAGGCACAGATGACTACGTCTTGGGTATGTCAGTCCAAAATAGTAAAGCATTTCTTACTAAACTGGAAATAAGCATAGTATTCAGTATATACTTAATTCTCAAAATATATGTATAACTGAATATATATATATATATATATATATATATATATATATATATATCAGTTAATTTTTATCTTAAAAATGGTTTTAAGATTTACGGTGGGAATTTTTATGCCTCTCATATATTTTAATGGTTTCTTTCTTTCTTTCTTTCTTTCTTTCTTTCTTTCTTTCTTTCTTTCTTTCTTTCAGTTGTACTGGGGTTCCTGGAAGCCCTTCTCCCGCTGGGCTACACTCCCAGACCGATTTTATACTTTTTTTTTTCATTGGAAACAGAGTCTCTTAAGCATGCTGGCTTCGAATCAGTGCGATCCTCCTGTCTCCGCCTCCCAAGCGCGGGGATTACAAGCGTGCGCCACCACGCCCGGAGTTACTTTAATGGTTTCTGATTCAATTCTTTCTGGATCATCTCTTTTCTTAAGGTTCATATTCAACTGGCTAAAATCTTTTCAATCAGCCCGGCACGATGGCATAAATCTGCAATCCCAACACTTAGAAGGCTGAGACAGGAGGATTGCAGTTTTAAGGCCAGTTTAAGCAACTGAGGGAGGTCCTCATCAATTTAGAGAAATCCTGTTTCAAAATAATAAATAAATAAAAAGGGCCGGGAGTGTAGCTAAACTATCAATCAAATTATATCAGAGAAACAAATTATAATCATTCTGTACACAAATACATGTTAAAGTCATTTTATATTTGAATAACTAAACAGATCTTGACTAATTAGTAACTGAATGTTAATTGGCCACCAGCTGTGAATTTGTGTACTGTCATCAGTATGACCTGGCCAGTCACCTTGATTGAGACTAATCATTCTTCTTGTGATAATATTACTAAAATTGGTGCTTTGGAATTTAAAATAGGGTCAAATTTTAATAAAGTACAAAGTAAATAGTTATGATAAAGGTATCTTATAGTCTTTCTTCAATGTGTATACTAGAAGTTTAAAAATTTCCTATCTCCTTCCTACAATATCAAGAAGAGCCTGTGTAAAATCTTATATACTTGCTTTATTCTTTTTGAACCTTTTTTATCCTAACATTAGAATTTATTTGATCTTTCACAAACATAGTAAGTCTCTAAGCAAAAGAAGTGTTGAATGTGAATCTAATTAAAGAACTGGCTTTAAAAGTGCTCCATCTGAATTTTAGTGGTACTGCAGAAGGAAAGTTATGTAAAAGAACTATTTAGTAAGTATAAATGGTAGAGAATAACCATCAACTAGAGAACCATTCAATGTGTTTAGTGAACCTATTAAACTAGTTGGTAAGAAATCATCACTTTTACTTAGGTGTGTTTTTCAAATCTTGATAAAAGAATCATGAAATGTTACATTCACATTTGTTTATCCACTTTGCTTCCATGCTTATTACTTTTAGTAAAATTACATACAAGATTAAAGATACTTTTTATACAATTTGTTTCTTGTATGATGTCTAGAAAATAATCAAGATTAGCAAATGCACTTTTGGTTTTACATACTTTTTTGACCATTGCAAAATGAAGTTGCAAAAGAAACCCATAGTATAAGGAAAAGGATATTTTACTGAGGTTATGTAAATAATAGACCAGAAGACTAGTTTGGGCTGTTACATAAGTTTGTCACAAATAAGACAGTGGTCCTACTTCCCAAAAATAAACTCTGAGGAATCAATTCTTACTAGGAATCAATTCAAGGCTGAATTTCTGAAAGTATAGATTTCTCCCAAGAAATCAAAAGAAACTTCAAAGAAGAGCCTCTATCAAATTCTATTTGAAACTAAACACTAAGTATTTCCCTCATTTCACCTTTATGTTAAGGGAACTGAATTGTAAAGTTTCAGAATTTTTATAATTTTTTTAAAATCTGAGGGCAATTTCTGAATTGAGAATGAGTTTGTTGGCTTTCAAACGGAAGCAGTCCTTTGGATAAGAATAAATTGCCTATAAACTGTTGAAAGTTCTGAGCATGGAGTCTTGCAGAGTTGAATGGATCATCCTTAGAATTTCAGAATGTGAATTCTAAGGTTCATAATCCAGTAACCATAGACACAAATATGGTATATATAAGCACATAACATTGTTTTGACATGTTAGTTTCATCTGTAAAACCTGTTTATCAGGCATTTTCAGAGCAATTTGTATGAAGCACTCACAGTGCTAGTTTTAAAAGCTGTGTGGAACAAATATGCAATCAAACTTTATTTATTAAGCTTGAATATATGAATTAGTTCCTGCTGTTTTAACAAGTATCCAACTGGCATTTGTTAGAATTAAATGATGATCTCCAAGTGAGAAATATAGTATGTTGGTAATCATTAGCATTTTATTGACCAATTTGGAATCACTGAATAAAACTAAAATCAAACAAATGGTTGCTTGACTAGTAAATAAGAATGAGAAAAACATATTTTCTGTTTTGGAACTATTAATGCTTTTCAAATGATTAATGAGAAAATGTTAGCAGGAAGTAAAAAAGTAACTCACCTATCAGATTTAGCACAAGCCTCCAAAAGGGCACAGACTACAAACTCAGTTTTTTGAATGCTTAGATGCTTCTAATTTATTTTAATTGCAAAATAATATTCTTAAAATAAGCAAAATTTGTATGTGCCGTATTTATGGTCTTCAGCAAATGTTATTCCAAATTTGTTTCAATACCTAATTTATAATATTTTGCAAAATATTTGTGTTATTATATCTCTAAAATGTTCAAATGCTTTACTAATATCTGTCCTCATAATGTTTTCTTCATTCTGGGGTACCACAGGGACATACAATGGTGTCAACAGCATTTTTATCTGTACTTCAAGTCAGGTGCTTAGATGGTTTTGAATCCTTGAGGCAAAGTGCATATTAGACCATTATAAGAGTACATTGAAGCAGGTAAAAGAATAAAATAAAATAAAAATTTATATGGGTAAAAGGAGAGGTCAGGAATTAAAGTGTATATTCTGCTCATTAGTAACATTTCATGAATCCTCTTATTTACGCCTCCCACTGACCATGGACAAAAAGCAGTACTCTAATTTTAAGAATAAAAAAACCTGAAGTCCAGACATCTTAGGTAACTGTTTAGATAACTTGCAATTACAACAGAGAAAGAATTTGAGCAGCACATACTTTTCTCTACATCCTGGATGAGCAATGTTTAAAAACTCTAATCGCTTTTAAGCAGCCCCCTAAACATTGCTGTAGACGGTCTTCCAGGCTGAGCTCAGTTTATTGGCAGAGTGCTGGGATTATTTGTTGATATCTATTGCATATGTCATAGTGGAGCAATGTGGGATCTATTTTTAACTCTCTCATGCAAGGCTCACTGCTTTACATCCTCCTGAAAGTCTCTCAGTCCCTGGACCTGAACACCTCGCAGTTCAGGTGAAGTGTTAAGTCAGTTTCTGTCCATCTGCATTTTCTGCCTTAAAGAAGTCATAGAAAGTGCAGAAGACTAATGGTGAGACCAGGCTCTTACTCTTCTGGTTTATGCAAGGAAGTATACACTATTTCCCTTACTTTCCATGTCTATGAAAAAGAAGACTGGGTTTACATTTCATTAGTCTGGCATTCACTTTATTTTACTGAGGAGAATCCACACATTTCTCCCTAAAACTTCTCAAACATAAACCATCTGATTCAGCAATTTTGTCTACCTACATTTCATAGACAAACTAATGGATTTCCGTGGTACAGACTGATCTTTGGCTACCTCAACATCTGTTCTTCTGTTTTCCCTCTGTACCAGAACTTTTATTTTATTCAGGACAGCCATGTACTCAGCTGAAAGACCACATTTTGAATTGCTTTTATATTCAATTGACCATCTGATCATATTTGCTGAGTATAGTGTTGTTTGGAAATTCTTTGAAATATTTTAAAGGAAGGGATGGTTTAATTATTTCTTCCTTTTCCTTCCATACTGACTAATATATTGATAATATACATTTAACCCATGTAGGCTTATTATACCACAAAGTGACCTTATGAAGACAAATTGTTCTACATGTGCTTTTTAGAACCAATAATTGATCTCTTTTAAAAATTCTGTTTTCTACTCTGGGAGATTGACCGCTATCAGTAGCATTATATAGGTTTCATTGTCTTCTAAGGATTAGATGAGATATGTTAAATGAGAGGTTCAATAAAATATTAGAGGATGAAAGAAGAGCAAGTTCACAATATTAGTTTTTATTGTTTGTCTGCCAGGTCACAGGTGAGCAGCAGCAGTTCTCCTCTGACAAAGGCCTTCTTCTTTTTCTTTCTTTCTTTTTTTTTTTTTTTTGGTAGTAGGAATTAAGCCCAGAGACATTCTACCTTAGAGGTACACCTCCAGACCTTTTTATTTATTCATTTTTTAAAATTTTGAAACAAGGTCTTGCTAAGTTGCTAAGGGTTTTGCTGGAGGTAGCCTCAAACTTGATATCCACCCATCTCAGCCTCCCAAGTACTGAGATTACTGTTGTGCACCCCCATGCTGGCTAAAACTTTTATTCTTGTCAAGCTAAAATGAATCACTCTTCTATATCCCTGGTTGAATTTTGTTAACAGCTCTTTTCTCTTAATCCTAGGAATAGAAATGTCTGCTTGCTCATGCTGGCCGTAACTTCTTTCAACATCTCTATCAATCAGGTTTCCATGAGCAAAGCAATGATATACCTGAATTGACTAGTTGGCAGAGATTTTAAAAAATGAACTCTACAAAGATGAAGGGAAGACTTAGGGAAAACAACTATTACACCTATACCTGAAGAGGTGAGGGAACAAAGTTTGTAATTAACCTGAGAAAGAGAGAGCAGCCTGGGAGGGGCCCATAAAACCCATGATGACTGAGCAGGGAGGGTACCATGGGAGTCATCCTTCACTTTCTCTGTCCCACCTTCTTCTCTGCTGCCAGTACTACCAACCAGATAAATAACCAGGAACTAGAGGGTAAGAAAAGCCGGAAGTATAGAGAAAGTATAAAAAGGCATACAAAGGGAATACAAAGAAAATATAGCAATATTGACTGCCCAATGTAGAAATATTTATTAATTGCCTATTTAAGCTTGGCCCTTATTTCTTTCACAGGTTTTGACCAATATTGTAATGGGCATTAGAGGCAATTGAATACAATTTTGCATACAATTTTTTGAATTGTACAATTGTACAATTGTACAATTCAAAAAATTGAATTGTACTTTTGAATACAATTCTGCAATTGAATTGTTATCATATCTCAATAAATAATGTGAGAATACTCATTTTATGTGGTCACAGGAAGAATAGGAATAGTACTTCTTTGTGAAGACGAAAAATTCAGATAACTAAAATGTAAAACCAAACAATGTCACTTGTGCTAAGATAGAAGTGGTGACTGGAAACAAACTAGGACCTTGAAATGTGGTCAGTTAGGGATGAAGAGATGAGGTTGAGAATTTTCACTTTCAAATCTCCCTGACATACTTTACCTTTTCATTTCTAACTAAGAGAATCAGTCTTCTTTCACATTAAAAAAAAAAAATTATTTTATCTATTTTTGTGGTACTGGGGATTGAACCCAGGGGCACTCTACCTTTGAACTACACTCTCAACTCTATTTTATTTTTATTTTTGGAAAGGTATCTAGCTAGGAGGATGAAGGTCTTACTACTTGCTGAGACTGTGATTCTTTTTTCTCAGTCTCAAAGTACTGGGATTACAGGAACACACATCATGCTCGGTTCTACAAATTGATTTTAAATTACATTATTTGGTACATCTACATCAGAAGAAGACTTGGATTCTCTTCAGTATCAATGCTCAATATTAATTTAACTCCATATGCCAAATAAAAGTTAGCTCCAAGCATGATACAAATAGGGATATCAGGGTTTCCTCTGAGAGATGATTGCTTCCAAATCAAATGGAAGCAGTTGTCAGTTTGTATAAATTTTTTACCAAAATATTAAGAAATACACTGTTGAAATGGAGTAGGAAAAATTATGGATCAAAAGAATCTACACTACTGTAGCAGCTCCATAAGACTGAATTAAAATGGCAGCTCTGTCACAATCAAGTGAGGTAGAAAAACTGTGATAAAGGGCTAGTATGCCATCCATCCAGTCAGCAACTATGTGAAAATTCTAAAAATTAGTTTCTAAAACAAAAAGAGAATTATTAAAAGCAACAGATAATGGCAGAATCAAGAATACCATGGCTCAGTGAAAGATGGGGAGCTCTCCATCAAGGTAAAGGGCATTTTCTCACTGAGTTTAAGGAATACAGATATTGCTATCTAATAAATTCACATTCTGAGTATAAAACGAGCTCGGACATTTTAAGCTTAACCAATGCAGGAGAAAGACCTGGAATTCTCAGTGGAAAAAAGCTCCAACACTCATCAATAGAAATAGTTGAAGTGGAAAAGCAACAACAGCTTAGAGTCTCTTTATTTGGACTTTCCAAGCAAATGACAAGGTATCCTGCAGTTAACCTTTGTTTTCACATTTTTTTTTTCTTTTCTTGTTCTGGATATACTTGCCTTTTAAATATCCAAGACTAAACAGACATTTCAGTTTTACTTCTCAACTAAATTAGCTAGTGCCCATGCCTTGAGTCACTAGTGAGGTAGTAACCGGCTGGGGAGAACCTCAAGGGAACTGTCCAGCAGATCTGAAGCATACAGAACAAAGGACATTTTAATTTAAAATTAGTAATATAATAAGAGTGAGGGTGAGGATAAACCAAGGTCATGCAGAAATTCAAACCCTTGTTTGACCTCCCTCAATCCCAGAGTAGGATAGAGAAGAGACCAACACATGCATCTCTCCCTACACAGGAACAAGGTACTAAGTGAGCAATCCACACAATCCTAATGGGTTTACAAAGTGTCTGACGGAGGGGCCAGCACCTGAGCCAGACTTACACTCCCACCCCAGGCACAAAAACAAACCATTTTGAGGATAAGATCATCTTTGAAGTAGACAAATCTTCCTTATCAGATATGACCAGACAATGAGTGAGTGGAGCTCAATATACAAACTCCCCTGACAAATTTAGTTTGATTTTTGAAGTCACAGCTGATAACAAACAAACAGTATAATATTTGTTTCAAACAAGCTTACAGTACAAAATGAAAAATTTCCCCAAGTTCTAGGAGAGGTAGAACTACTTTTGCCAAGATGGCCATATTATTAAAAATGATATACAGTTTAAAGGCAATTAAACATCAAAATATTAATGACATTCTTCATAGAACTAGAAAAAAGTCTCAAAATTCACACAGAAGACTACAAGTCCAAGCTTGGTGTGGTAGGATGTGGTTGTAATCCTAGTCCTTGAGAGGCTGAGATGGGAGGACTGCAGGTTTCAGGTTAGCCTCGACTACTTAGGCCCTCCACAACTTTGCAAAACCCTGTTTCAAATAAAGAATAAAAAATAGGTCTGGGGATGTAGATCAGAGGTAGAATGTTGCCCCCATCCTCTATTGCAAAAAGTATTTAAAAAATGACAAAGAATATTAGAATATGCAAAGTAATCATTTTTTATTTTTTTATTTGATGCATTGTAGTCTTACCTCTTGATGGAGTACAGGATGGTACAGGCATATATGCAAACATCACCCAATTATCCCTTACCCAATTTTCTTCCTATTTTCTCCTCCCTTCATCTCATGTTTGGCTTAATGATTGACTTTGACATATTTGTTAATATGTATTAGGGAATTTCCCTCTTCTCTCCTCTCATCTCAGTTACGTCACCTTATTTGCTCGTGTATAGTTTCTCCGTTGTCTACAGTTACTCCTATGAACTATTTTCTCTCTAGCTTCTGCATATTAGAGCATATGATTTCTTATTTTTTATAACTTATTAAGCTCACATAGTATAATGCCCTCCAGTTCCATCCATTTCCCTGTATATGATGTAATTTTGTTCTTTAAGGTTGAGTAAAATTCCATTGTATACATATCCCATAGATTTTTAATCCATTCATCTGTTTATGAACATCTTGGCTGGTTCCATACTTTGGCAATGGTGAATTGTGCAGCTATGAACATAGATACATATGCATTAGTTTAGTAGTTTGGTTTCCATTCTTTTGGGTAGATATCCAGAAGTGGTAATGCCGTATCATATGGTAAGTTCATTATCATTCTTCTAAGGATCCTCCATACTATTTTCTGAAGTGGTTGAACTAATTTTCAATTCCACCAACAACATATTAGAGTTTCCACTTCTCCACATCCTCCCCAAAATCTTTTGTTGTTTCTGTTTTGAATGATTGCCATTTTAGTTGGAGTTTGGTGAAATATCAGGGTAGTTTTGATTTGCATCTCTCCGATAGCTAATGATGTTGAGTATTTTTTCATACATTTATTGGTCATTTGAATTTCTTCTTTTGTGAACTATTTAGTTCACTTGCCCATATTTTGACTGGGTTATTTATTTTTTTAGTGCTGAGTTTCTTGTGTTCTCTGTATATCCTAGATATTAGTTCTCTAAAAGATTACTTGGCAAAAATTTTGCCCATTCTGTTGGCTCTCTGTTGAGGTTCTTGATAGTTTTTCTTGCTTTAAAGAAGCTTTTTAGTTTAGTGCAATCCCATGTATTGATCTGCCTTTTAGTTTCTTGTGCCTTTGGGGTCTTGTTGATAAAGTTCTTACCTTTGTGTAAGTGTTGAAATGTTGGACCTATCCCCTCTTCAAAGAGCTTCAAGGTCTTGAGTCTGATTTCCAAATATTTTATTCTTCTTGAATTGATTATTTTACAGAAGGAGAAAGTGGGGATTATTTTTATTATTTTTTTTACATATGGTTAAATAGTTTTTCCAACACTATTTGTTGAAGAGGCTATCTTTTTTTCAGTGTATGTTTTTGGCCCCTTGGTTAAAAAGCTATTGGCTTTAAATGTGTAAATATATTTCTGAGTCTTCTATTCTACTTCACTGTCTATGCATCTATTTTTGTGCCAAATAGTACTATCCTGTTTTTATTACTATGGCTTTCTAGTATACTTTGAAGTCAGGTACTGTATTGCCTCCTGCATACTTTTGCTGAGAACTACTTTGGCTATTCTGGATTTTTTATTGTTCCAAATGAATTTAAAAACTGATTTTTCTACAGCTGTGAAGAATGATTTTTTAAAATTAAATACCCAACTTAATGGGCATTGTATTAGATATGTAGACCACTTTTGAAAGAATTGCCATTTTATGATATTTATTTTACCTATCCTTAAACTCTGAAGGTCTTTTCATCTTCTAACAACTTCTTCAATTTCATTTTTCAGTGTTTTGTAGTTTTTCTTGTAGAGGTGTTTTACCTCCTTGGTTATGGTTATTCCTAAGTATTTTTAGTGGGATATTCTGAGTGGAAATGTTTTCGATATTTTTTAGTGGATTTATAGTTGGTATACAAAAAAAACTTCTGATTTTTTAAGATTGGTTTTGTATCCAGACACTCTGCTAAATTTTGTGGATCAGTTCTATAAGCCTTTTGGTTGAGTTTCTTGGGTGTTCTAAATCTTCAAAGAGTGAAAATTTTAGTTCTTCTTTTCCTATTTGTACTACTTTGATTTCCTTTTCTTGCCTTATTGCTCTGGCTAGGGTCTCAAGTACTATATTGAAAAGAAATGGATAATGGATATCCTTGTCTTGTTCCTGCTTTTATGGGGGATTCTTGCAGTTTTTCCCCATTTAATATGATGTTGGCTGAGGGCCTATTATAGATTACCTTTATGTTGTTGAGGCATGTTCCTTCTATGCTGATTTTCTGTAGTGCTTTAAGCATAAATGAATGTTGGATTTTGTCAAATGCTTTTTCAGCATCTATTGAAATGATCATGTGATTTTTGTCTTTGATTTTGTTTATGTGATAAATTACATCAATTGATATTTTTTTGTTGTTGTTGGTTGTTGAACCAGCCTTGCATCCCTGGGATGAATCTTACTTGGTCATGGTGTATAATTTTCTTGATGTGGTTTTGAATGTATGCTGCTAGTATTTTTGTTTGAGAGTTTTACATCCATGTTTATCAATGATATTTTCTTGTAGTTTTCTTTCCTTGAGCTGTCCTTATTTTAGTTTTAGTATTAATGTAATGTTGATTTCATATAATGTATTTGTGAAAGTCCCATTTCTTTCTATTTTACAAAATAGATTGAGGAGTATCAGAAGTAGTTCTTCTATAATGATTTTATAAAATTCACTTGGGAAACCATCTGGTCCTGGGCTTTTCTTTGATGATAAGCTCTTTATTGCTGCTTCAGATTCTTTGATTGCTATTGATTGGTTTAAAATTTCTATATCTTCTTAACTCAGTTTAGGAAGGTTGTATTTACCTAGAAAGTTTTCAATTACTTCCAAATTTTTCTTTTGTTGGAGCATAGTTTATCAAAGTAGTTTTTGATAATCTTCTGGATTTCTACACTGTTGAAAATATTTCCTTTTTCATCTCTTATCTTTGTAATTTGGATTGACTCATTTTTTTTTTGTTAAGTTGGATAATGGTTTATCTGTCTTGTTATTTTTTTTAGAAACCAGCTTTTGGTTTTATTGATTATCTGTATGTTTTTTATTTTCTACTTCATTGATTTCTGCTATGATTTTAATAATTTTCTGTCTTCTACAGGCTTTGGGGTTAGACTGTTTTCTAAAAGTTTTGAGGTATGTCATTAGGTTATTTATTTTTTGACTTTCTGTTTTTCTTATGTGGGCACTCTGTGCTATGAATTTTCCTCTTAATACTGCCTTCAAAGTGTCCCAGAGGTTTTGATATGTTGTATGTCTATTTTTCTTTGTTTCTAATTTTTTTTATCTCACCCTTTACTTCTATGACCCATTCTTCATTCAGCAGTGTGGTGTTCAGTCTCCAAGTGTTTATATGGTTTCTCTGGATCTTCTTATAGTTGATTTTTAGTTTCATTCCATTATGACCTAAAAAGACACAGGGAAGTATATCACATTATTTTGAAATTGCTAGTGCCTACTTTGTGGCTCAGGGTATGATCTATTTTGAAGAAGGTTTTGTGAGCAGCTGAGAAAGATGTGATCTCTGCTGTAGTTGGGTGGAATATTCTATATGTGTCAAATAGGTCCATTTGCTTTATGGTATTCTTTAGGACGGTGGCATCTTTACTGACCTTTTGTCTAGGAGATTGGTCTAGCAGTGTGAGAGAGGTATTTGAAGTCTCTCAATATTTAATGTTACAAAGAGTTTGGTTTTTGAAAGCAGCTACATGTATGTTTGGGGCATAAATGTTGACTATCATTATTTTCTCTTGCTGGATTGTTCATTTTACCAGTAAAAATAACTTGTGTTGTCTCTTCTATTAAGCTTGAGCTTGAAGTTAATTTTCCTAATATCATAGTTGCTACTCCTCCTTGTCTTCAAGTTCTATTGGGATGTATTACATTGCTCTAGCCCTTTACCTTTATATTTTATTATCTTTACTTGTAAGGTTTATTTCTTGCAGGAAGCAGATGGATTCTGGTTTTTAATCCATTTCCCACCTTCTGTTTTTTTTATTGGAGTGTTGAGGCCATTTATGTTAAGTGTGGTTATTGAGAGATGATTTTAAATTCTTAACATTTTTTATTTTAATTTGAGGTAGGGTTTGTTTTTCTTTGCTTCATTGTTTGATAAATTATTTTTTCTTTGGTTCTTGAATGTATTGCTTATTTCTTCTTTGCAGTTAATGTCTTTGAGTATTTTCTCTAGTGCTGGTTTGGAAGACATAAATTCTTTTAGCTTCTGTTTGTCATGGAACATTTTTATTTTTACATATAATTTGAGAGATAGTTTTGCTGGGTAGAAAATTTGTCACTGCGGTTGTTTTTGTTCAGAGTTTGTAATATGCTACTCCAGGCCCTTCTGGCTTTCATGACTTGGTTTGGGTAGTCTGGAGTGATTCTAATTGGTTTGCCTCTGAATGTCACTTGGTCTTTTGTTTCTGTTGTCTTTAATAGTCTCTCCTTGGCTTCTACATTTTTCAGTTTGTCTATTATATGGCATGAGGAACCTTTTATCTGATTTTGTCTAAAAGGGTTCTATAAGTTTCTTGTACCTGTGTATTGACCTCTTGTTGTATGTTTGGACAATTTTCTGATATTACTTCTTTGAAAAGTTTGTTGATTCCTTTGGTCTTATCTTCTATTCACTCTTTTATGTCTATCATTCTTAGGTTAGCCCTTTTAAGATCACCCATGGCTCTTTATTGTTCAATTCATACTGTTAAATTGTCTTTTCTAAATTATATACTATTTGTTCATTTTCAGAGTGATCATCTTCTAAGAGCAAGATTCTATTCTATATGTGGTCTAGTATATTTTTTATAGTTTGCATTGACACCTCCACATCAATGATTGCATTCTTTGTTTTTTCAGACTCTCTAAATTCTTTTCAGAAATTCTATATAATTTCTACTGTTAACTTTCTGGTTTATTCTTTTGGCAATCTCTGCAATTCTGTGTTGTAAGATTCTGTTATTGTGAGTTTGTGGAGGTCATTGCTTCCTTAATATTTATTGTTCTCATGATTTCAAAAGTTTGTATCTGTTGCTTTGGATAGATTTCTCTCAGCCTCCATGTGTCAGCTATTATATCTAAGGACAAATTGTGTTGTATTCAACAGTGAATGTTGAGTGAGGAGGGAAATAAGGTTTTAAATGCTAGAATAGGATAAATCCACTGATAGAATTGAATAGAATTGAGGGTATGAGTTTGGTAAGGTAGTATAGAGTTAGTGAAAATGTAGTAGTATTCTAGTAACCAATGTAGGGTATCTAGATTAGTAATATGAAGTGGATTTAATAGAAGACAAAGATGAGAAAAAAAGAAAAGGGATATAGAGAAAAGAGGAAAAGGGTAGGTATGTACAAGAAAAGAAGCTTGGTAAAGTGTTGGAGAAAAGAGCAAACAATGAAGCACGCACACACAAAACAAACAAACAAAAACAACAACAAATTAATACAACCCTAAAAATATATAAATACTCAAAAATTTGGCCTCTGTATCCTCTTTCTGTGCAGAAGCCAAGTGCCACCAGCACCTTTCCTGTTGCAAGCTTGGTTCTCTGAGTCTTTCTCAGTCTATGTAGATGGCCACTATCAATAAGGTGAGAATTAGTGTTAAGCACACTCCACACTTTCCAAGGTTGCAGATCCTGAGTCTCTCCCTGTCTGCATATGTGGTGAGTATCTTTGGGACTAAACCCAGTGTATATGTAAGAGTCTCTGTTCTCCACAAGTAGGGCTGGGTTGGTTTTACTTCTCCCCAGTCATAATGATTGTGTGGCCTGTAGTAATCCTGGAGATCCTACTTGTTGGATCTAGTGTTAAGCATAGGTCTCCCACCACACTTTACATGGATACAGAGCCTGAGTTTCTTCAAGCCTCTGTTTTGTTCTACAACATACTGTATATTCACCATTTCCATGTTGAACCACAAAGTCTCAGACCCAGCAAGTTTATTGCAACTGTGCAAGTCCCTGGGGATGCTGCACTGGGCATTCTCCTATAGAGATGGTGGATTCGCTTACAGTTTTGTTGAGCCCCACTCTGGATTTCTGGAGGGCATGGTTAGCTTGGCTGTCACTACAGCAAATTTTAGCCACTTTTTGTTCAGAAGGAATTGATGGCTTACAGTTTCGGTGATATGCAGCCACTTACTTTGTTTCAAGTTGTTGGCTGTTTTCCTGTGAGTCTCTGGAGTGGGGTGTAGTGATGGTGCAGTGAGGTAAGATGGCACTGCTGTGCTTGCATCCACAACCTTTGGAGGTGGGCAGGTACTTTTCTGTTCTCTAATCAGTCTTTTAGCTTTTTTTTCTCTGCCACCTTTTACTTATCATGTTCTTTTTAAAGTTATGGTGTTTTATTTCTTTTGTTAGAAAGGTGTTTTTATGGCAATGGAAACTAAGTGTCAGCAGGACAGATATGTGATGCTTTTTTCAATCACCATCTTCCTGGAATCAGGCTAGGCAAAGCAATTTTAATCAACAAGAGCAATGCTGTATATTATATCACAATTCCTGGTTTAAATTATATTACATAGCTCTAATAACAAAAGTTATGCCAGCTTAAAAAAGACATGTAGCCCCGTGGTATATAATAAAATATACAGAGACAAACACACACAGATACTGTCACCTGATCCATGACAAAGGCACCAAAAATATCAACTGTAGAATACTGTCTTTTAAACAAATAATGTTGCTAAAACTTTTGAGATATCCATATGTAGAAGAATAAAACTATATTTCTAGCTCTAATTTTTTATAAAAGTCAATTCAAATTGCATTGAATACTGAGGAATTAGGCCACAAACTTTGCAACTGGTAGAAGAAAATGTAGGGTCAACATTCCATCATATAGGCTCAGAAAGTAACTTCCTCAATAATCCTCTTAAAGCTCAGAAAATAAAACCAAGAATTAATAATTGGGATGGCATCCAATGTAAAAGCTTCTGCAAAGCAAAGGGAACAATTGAGAGTGTAAAGTTAGAGCCTGTAGAATCAGAGAAAAATTCTTACAAGCCACTCTTCTGAGAGAGGATTAATATCCAGAATATATAAGAACTAAAAAAATCTTAACATAAAAATAAGTAACCCAATTGATACATAGATAAATTAACTGAAGAGATATTTATTAAAAGAAGAAATACATTGGCCAACATATTTACTGATATTCACCTTTACTGATACATACTATATATTTTAACATATATGATGTTATATGTATTTATATATAATATTTAATATATTGATCAAGGAAATGCAAATCAAAGCTACATAGTTTTTCTCGCACTCTGTTAGAATGGCAATCATCAAATATATAAAGAATAATGAATAGCCAGGCGTGGTGGTGAATGCTTGTAATCCCTACGCTTGGGAGGCTGAGACAGGAGGATCACATGGATTTGAAGCCAGCCTCAGTTACTTAGTGAGGCTCTCAGCAACTTAGTGAGACCCTGTTTTCAAATAAAATGTTAAAAAAGGTCTGGGAGTATAGCCCGGAGGTAGAAAGCCTCTGGGTTCCACCCCTAGTACCACCAAAAAAAATAAAAAATAAAAAAAAAAGTAGAATAATGAATGCTAGTGAGGATTCAGGTAAAATGTAACACATTCCATTGGTGGAATTCTAAATTAGTACAACCACTATAAAAATTAGAATGAAGGTACTTCAAATTCTAAGAATATAATCACAATACAACCCAGTTATATCATTCTTTGTTATTTATCCAAAAGAATTAACCTCTGCATTCTATAGTCATACATACATATCTGTTTATAGCAGCACATTCACAATAGCCAAGACATAGAACCAGCCTAGTTATCCATCGTCAAAGAAATGGACAAAGAAAATGTGGAATATATATACAGTGGAGGATTATTCAGCCACAAATAAGAAGAAAATTATGTCATTTGCACAAAAAATGGGTGGAAGTGGAAAATATGTTGCATGAAGTACAGACTTAGAAAGTCTAACATTGTTTTCTTTCTTATATAGAAGCTACAGATAAAAAAGGAAAAGAAAGGGATTTGGAGAAAATAGAATGAAGATTGGTAGAGTAGAGGAACAAGATCAGGAGGAGGAGGGAGGAAGGAAGAGAAAGGGGAAGTACTGGTGAATAAAATTAATAATTTATGTTATATGCATGTACAAATATATTACAATGAGTCCCACTATTATGTATAATTATAATGAATCAGTATAAAAAGTCAAAGAGAAAAATACTCAGTTGAGGTCCCCAGATTTCATAAGAAGGACTGACTACAAGCTAGAAATGATAGTGCATTCTTCTACAGTGTTTTTAGGGTTTGTATTGGAAATAATGGGGTCCCAGAGTTTCAGAAGTCATGAGGTTAAAAGAAACCTTTAGAGGCATGGTGGGCACCATTACCATAATTAGCCAGAGGCCTAGAGCATTGGTTAATTATTCCCATGCTCCCTGAGAATGAAATATCTGGGCAGTTTCCTAATATGTTGTTTCAATTATGTAAGTGGAGAAATTCCAGCTCTATGAAATAAAAAAACAAAAACAAAAGAAAAACAAAACCAAAAAAGATATGTAGTTTTACAGTGGGTTTCTTGGCGTTTTATCACATTCTAAACCATTTATTGTCTCGCAGACTCTGAATGACTTGATTAGCAGGTAAGCCAAATGCCTTTGGAGAATGGCTCTCAAAAAGCTCTCAGATTTCTAATGCTAATATTTTCTCCTTGTCCTTAACAGAGCCTAGAGTGCCTTAATCATGTGAATAATAAGAAGAAAATATCCAGGTTTTATGTGTTTATTAAATTCTGGCTCTGAGTGAATCAGCAGATCGTTTGGTCTAATTAGGTACTAATGGAGATCAGTGGAAGGATGAAGTCTTGATAAGTTCACTTACAGTAAGTACATTTGGAGCATTTTTCCTGTTTACTAAGTTCTGAAATAGTTGGAGTAAAATGTATTCTTAGCAAATAGCATGTTTTTCATTGATTCTCTGTCCTGTGAAATGAGGGTTATTATTTTAGAAATGTCCCATGTAATTTTCTCTTGTGGTATCCTTCTTGAAGATACTAAATTAAAAGATGAAGAATCAGAAGCACTACAACATTCCTAGGAGGTTCTGTAGAGATTAGTTCCCCCATAAAATACTTTATAAATATTGCAGTAGATATTTTATTTATTTTTAAAATCCACTGTCTTCTACCCCATTTAGCTTTCTCATTTGACTACTACAAAAGTCAGAGGAATCTTGTAGAATGACCATTAGTTATAATTATCTCATTTAGATAATACAATAATTTTATCTGCTACTCTGAATATTTTATCTTTACCAAAGCAAATAAACACATACACTGGCTTCTGAAATGCTATTACCCTGAAAAACATTGTCTTTATCATCTATTCATTTAACTTAATCAGAAAACAGTCTCTCTTCACATTTTAGAAACAGAATCACTATTTGCCATCTTATATCTCAGGTTTAGGTCAAATCTGCTTTGTGTCCTAGTCTAGTATGGAGAAAACTTCTTAATTTTGGTATTCCATACACCATATTTTGATCCATTTCATTATGCTAATTGATACAACTTTGAATGGAGGTTTAAGTCCCATATTTACTTTGGTTATACTTGTACAGTCCTGCAAAATCAATAAAGTTTCTAGGGTTCCCTTAAGTAGGGCTTATATGAGGATATCTCCTTAAAATGACAGACAGATTCTTGCACTTTTTTACTATCTTTCAAAAAGAAGTAGGCATTATCTCTTAATTTCAGAAAAAGTAAAATATTTGGGCCCATTTTATCAATATATTCACCAGGTAACCTATAAAGCTAAAGGTTTAAATGGAACCCAGAGCAAGAGCAGATTATATAGCAGGTCTTATTAGTTCCAGTGCAAATTTTACTGGTATGGGGAGCTTAGGACCCAGTAGACTAGACACAATGATTCTAAAAGGTACCCTGGAGTAGTAGAGATACTTGGTCAGGGCCCTTGAAAATGTAAACATGAAAATTACAGAACTATTGGTTTGAGATCAGCCTCAGCAACTTTCTAAGACCCTCAGCAACTCAGTTAGAGACCCTGTTTCACAACAAAAAGTAAAAAGGGCCAGGGGTGTAGTTCAGAAGTAGAATGCCTGTGGATTCAATCCCCAGTATGAAAGAAAGAAAGAAAGAAAGAAAGAAAGAAAGAAAGAAAGAAAGAAAGAAAGAAAGAAAGAAAGAAAGATTGTCTAGAAAGTTTGCTCCTCATTTTTGTATTGACCTCATCCATGCCTCCACTGTATTCTATGAATGTCTCTCTAAGCACGTCTCTCCTTCCTCTCAGTGCCAATGGACTTAGTGCTTTTATCACACACTTTAGGTCCAGAATGTCCAAACATACCATCACTTATCATTCATGTACCATGTATCGTTCCTCAACTAAGTGTAGAAAATAGGCCTCAGTTCAGTAGGTAAACAATATGTTGTTGATATGAATAGCACTTTAGCCATTTATGTAGGAAGAGTCAAATGGCAGAAATGTCTAAGTAAAGGAGGCTGTGATAGTTTAAATACATTCTTTCTAGACACTCGATGCCTTCCTATCTTATGATAAGTTTTTTCCTGATCCTACTTAAAATCAGTATGAAAGAACAGCATTCACAATTGCTTTAGTAATGAGGGAAGGAGTGAAATGTCAGAGTCTCACACCCTGTTTCATCTTTCTCCATGATCATATTTTGGGTTAACCTTAAGCGTCAGCTTCCAAAGTCCTTTCTTCAAAGTGCTGCCCTGTGAACATCTGCTCACTTGTTCCCAGGAAAAATCTTTTCTTTCTTACCCACAGATCCCCTTCCATTACTTTAGATAGCACTGTTAGCCCCTCACTGAGGAATGATTTTGTCTGTGAATGTCTGATTGGCTCGTATCTCATTAAATTAGGGGTAATACAAGAACAAAGATTTTTCTTATCTTGTGTACTTTGTATCCTTAGCAGCTGACAAATGCATGGCTTATACCAGAAAGACACATAGTTAATTGCTTACAAATTAGTGACTGTATCTTCAAAGACTTACCTACTATACAGCCCAGTATTCCTGCATAAAACTCTCCCCTGCTACAATTCTTCATCGCCTTTCAATCTGCTATACCAGAAACTTATGTTATGCTCCTACTGTGATTTTATAGTATTTTGCATATATTTTTCTTGTTTCATTTTTTGCGCAACCTCATAATTATGTTTCTCACTCACCTGAGTAATTTTTAGGTGAGATTAGTAACACAGCAGAATATTTAAACTTCAGGCTCTGCATTGTAGCTTTGTTACTTCAATACTACCGTGAATATATATATATATTCATATATCATCATATATATATATACACAGACATATATATATGATGATACATATATATATCATATATATACACACACACATATATACATACATACACACACACACACACACACACACACACACACACACACATATATATATTATATATATAATTTTGTGGTAGTGGGAATAGAACTCAGGGCTTTCTACCTCCAAGCAACACCCCCAGCTCTATCTTTATATTCTTTATTTTTATTATTAATATTATTATTTTGGTGGTACTGGGGTTCCTGGAAGCCCTTTTACCTCCCGGCTACACTCCCAGACCTATTTTTATATATTTTTTGGAAGCAGTGTCTCTTAAGCCAGGGCGGCTGGCTTCAAACCTGCTCAGTTCTTCTGTCTCTGCCTCCCAAGCGCAGGGATTACAAGTGTGTGCCACCACGCCCGGCTATATTCTTTATTTTGAAACAAGGTCTCACTGAGTTGCAAAGGCCCTCACTAAGTAGCTGAAGCTGTCCACAAATTGTGACCCTACTATTTTAGCCTTCCAAATGCTGGGATTACAAGTGTGTACCACCATGCTTGGCTAATGCTACTATATATTGTGTTAATTAAGTCATTTAACACCTCTGAGATTTAGTTCTCCTATTTGTAAAATGTATATAAATTCATTCACATAGAAAGCATTTACTATGTGTCTACTTAATACTGGGTGCTAATGAATATACTGGTAGTTGATTTAAGAGAAAGAAAAATCTGGCCATGGTGGTACATACATGCCTGTAATCCCAGTACTTGAGAAGTTAAGACAGAAGATCACAGGTTTTTGGCCAGACTATGCAAGTTTATGAAACCTTTTTTCAAAATAAAAAATAAAATAAAATAAGATTGGAGTGTGGCTTAGATGTAGAATGTCCCTGAGTTCAATTTCCAGTACCAAAACAAATAAATGTTGTTAAAAAGAAAGAAGGAAGGAAGGAAGAAATGTAACGAGAAGAGAAAGAAGAGAGAGAGGGGGGAAGAGAGAGAGAGAGAGAGAGAAGAGAGAGAGAGAGAGAGAGAGAGAGAGAGAGAGAGAGAGAGAGAGAGAGAGAGAGAGAGAAAGAGAAAGAGAAAGAGAATGATGGCAGGGTAGAGGGTAGGGGATGATAGGTAGGGAAGGAAAAGGAAGGGTGAACAAGTCTTCTCTCATGGAACATACATTCCAAATAAGGATGTATCCATATCTCTAAACAAACAAAATAATTTCATGTAAGTACTCATAAAATAATAAAGCAAGGAAGTAGAACATAAAAGAGATAGTGAAAAGTTTTGGTGTTGATTATAAGAGCTGATCTGAGAAATGAAGAAGTCATTAAATCCATTAGGCCTTTACAGAAATTTATGTTTTTATTTTCTTGATGCAACATTGTACTTTCTATCCTTTTTAGATGAGGCACAGCCCTGTGATTTCCTTTAGCCCATGAAAGGTGGACAAAAGGAAGCTGCATGCAAAAGTTTAAAAATATTGAGTTCATGATTTCTATCTTCTTACCCTGCTGGGTTATTATGGAAGCATTTTTTGAACAGGAGTCTCCTTCAGCTCAGGCCTTTACAATGACCCACACTGGGCATCAGCCTGTGATTTGGGATTTGCTTCTCTTTGGCACAACTTGTCCTTTCCTGATTGATGTGAGCTTGTCACAATGCTTGGCACCTAGAAAGCACTTGATAAACTCTTAGTATCATCGCTGCTGTCATCATCATCATTATTGATTTTGTTATAACATCATTTGTCTTGCCTATGTTGAAACACAGTAGAGAGTATCATTCTTTTGAATAAATAAGTGTTTCAAAGCATTGAATTGAAAGTTTTTGGAGCTACCTTCAATTCACACTTGTGAAAAAAGAAGGTCCAAGTAATCCAAATCACCTGTGAGAGGTGGCGGGGTGGTAGTATGTAGATGCACAAAAGTCCCCCCAGTGGGGGAAAAAATAAGATTCATGTGTGAATGCTAGTTTTCAATTTATTAGCCATATAAAACAGGTTCCTTACGGCTTTGAAGTCATTCAGATTGAAGACCCAATACATCTAATAATTAATGCAGAAGTCCTTAAAAATAAAATATGTAAATAAAAGATGTTACTTTCAGTAAAATATTACTAGAAACAGTAAACTTTGTGTCAAAATATCAATACAAAGTAACAATTATTGTTTTTAGGCACATAAATTAAATTTTGAAAGAAACAAGTCAGGAAAGATATGTAAGTTTGGAATGAAATGTTATTCAGTTTCTCTTAGATCACAAGGAAAATTAAAAAAAAATTCTGGTAGCAGAAATTAATAACAGCACCCGAGTAAATCTGCTTGTTGTGAAACATGTTAGGACAGATCTGGAGGGGTAGAGAAATGCAAAGCATATCACAGGCGATTTTTCAGTGGATAAAATTAAATCAAAGGAGAAAGCTAGTTTACTGGAACATAAATATAAATTATAAAATGAGAACTACATTTTCTAAAATGAGAATGTGTTCCTTCAATAAGTATTTTAGTGGTAGATATAAAATAAACTCCATGATTTAAAACTCTATAGATGAAATTCTAAGTATACTATTTCTAATATACACTAAAACTAGAGTCATGAATATTTTTTTCCTCAGAGCTTAGTGTCTATCACAATAGCTATAACAACATAATTGAATTGGTACTATATGTTAATAATAAAAATACAATCACAATAGTAGCCTTCATGGATTTGTCCTCAAATAAGATGCCTTAAAAGACTTGATTAATCAGAAAATATGCAGATGCCTTTTCTAAGTTACGAAAATGACCAACGAACTTCCTCTACTCTGAGAATTGAAAAAGAGGAAATTATATAGACTGGATTTAAGAGTTACATTGTACTTTTAATTTCTCTGTTATTTGACAAGGCATGTTAACCTAAATAGAACATATTTGTGAAATATGTAAGAGTGAGAAATTCCTTTTTGCTTTGCTTTGAGATTTTCTTTTCTTTATTCAGAGCTCATGCTAATGAAAATGTGACTCTCAGAATTCTTAACCTAGCAACAAAATGTTCAGCACGTGTTTTCTAGACATAGCATGATTCATTTTATACTGTTGTAAAAATAAAATGTATTATTAGTATTATATACCATCTGTCCTTCTGTATATGATTTATTTCACTTAGAATAATGTCCTCCAGGTTGATTTATACTTTTGAAAATATCAGAATATTCTTATTTAAGGCTGGATAAAATTCTATCCAATGTTTTCATTATAATTCTCATCTATCGATGGACATTTTAGTTACTCCTACGTCTTGGTTATTGCGGATAGTGCTATTAACATGGATGTACAATAATCTCTTTAACATCATGATTTCTATTTCTTTGACCATATGCTGAGTAGTAATTTTTGCTGAATCATATGCTCCTTTTAATTTTAATTTTTTTAGGAATCTTCTTACTGTTTTCCATGGTAGTTGTACCAGTTGTGTTCCAATACTCTGTATCAAGTGAAAGACACAAAATTTCAGCTCTGTAAGATGAGTAAGTCCTAGAAATCTACTGCATAGCATAGTGCTACATTTAATAATCTATTATATAAACATTTGTGAAGAGAGTATATTTCATGCTAATAATTCATATCACAAAATGATAATAATAATAAAAAGTGAAGAGTAGAGAAGAAACTTTTGGATGGTAATTTTATTTATGATATAGATTGTTGAGGTGGTTTTATAGGTGTTTATTTAAATAAAGTAAAATAACAAAGCCATATATATTAACTACTTGAAATGGTTAATTCTAAAATATGTATCAATAATAAATTAATTTAATTAATATGCATACCACAATTTCATTTTTAAAGCAACTTTTAGATTAAAAAATTAAATATAATGGTATTTTCAAGGAATATGACATAAAGCGATTATTTGTCAATGGGAGATATGTTTGCAAAGTGTATCAGATATCAAGACAGATGTATAGTATTTGTGATTATTTGTGATTTGTGTGCCATATTTCAAACATTGCGAACAAATTGGAACTAATTGCAATATAAAAATGTTATGTTTTTATTTATTCTAGGGTGAAAATATACAGCACTTTCTTTTCTTCTCTATGCGGAGGTTTTCTCAAATGGGTTGACACTACTGGGTTAACAGAGGTAGTCAGACTTCTTGAATTAAGAGTGCTTTAAAGTGAAAGGTTCTTCCACTAACAAATTCCACTAGAATTATCAAATCTTCACTGCTGAGGTTTAGTCTTCAAGTAGATGGATGGGCTTTTATTCTTCCTGTCATTTTTAATTGTCATGGAACTATATTTATCCTCCCTAAACCAGAATGAAGTATGTTTTTCTTGATTCAGTTGAAAGGGATGCACCCTAGGAAAGATAAATTATTCCATTATCAGTAAAATGTTTATTAAACATCCATATTTTTGGTGGCAGCACTGAGTGTTAGAAATGGGAATTAATTAGGCTTCATTCTTCCCACTTTAGAGGTTATAGATATTCAGACAGCAATGGTACAGAAATTTTAAGGTCATGCACTCAATACAAAGATTAATTCAACAGGGGGATGCAGAGAAATAAGCTAAGTAAGTTTTTACCATGAACATTTGCACCCACGGGCAAAGTATATCAGTGAACTAGATGAAAAAGGAGACTCTTGGGGATGCATGTCTTGGTTCACAGACACTACCAATTATAGTAGAAAGACCTTGGCCAAAATCCCATGTCTTGATTGAGTGCTGTCCAAATGGGAGTGTGATAAAAGGCTAGGCACAATGAAACTTTTTCTAAGTCCTTAGATTCCTTCTCAAAATTTACTAAAAGAATTTCTAGATTGCATATATATATATATATATATATATTTTTTTTTTTTCAGTAACTTCATATACTGGATAAAAGAGGGGAAATTAAGAAATAAAGTAGTTATTAACAAATATTGTAAGGAATCACACCAGAGCTGTGGAAAATTTTTATACAGGTAGAGGATTAATCATACTTGGAAACTTAAATTTATTATATACATTAAAAAATTCTTCATATATTAACACATCATAATGTCTCTTGTATTTCAAATCTCTAAATTGTTACCTGATTATTTTAGCATTGCCACCTCATGTTTTTCAAAATTGTCCCTTCTTTTCATGGCATACCAAATTAATACACGTGCATCTTTCCATTCGGGGTATTTTTAATAAGCTCCTAGTCATTTTTCTTGACCTTCCATCATAGAACTCAACACAAAATTTGTTCTTTGGAACTCAATTCACAAAGAAGTACAAGAATCTGCCCATGCTCCTAGTATTTACAAGTCTTATATATTACCAACCATTTTGAAACATTTGTCTCAGTCTTATAATACTGAAACCCTACCAGCTTGGTGGCATTATCTTGCAGGGCTTGTCTCTGGCAGGCTCAATATGCTCTGAATCAATATTCAGTATCTATACTGAATATTCTCTGGTAGTAAGGACTCATGGTTCCAGGAATCAAGAGGATAGATACCAGTGGCATTACTTACTATTACCTTTGGAAAACATTGCTTTCTTTTCCTATAACTTTATTCTTTGATGACCTAGAGATTTTAGTTACAAAGAAAGAAGTACTTCTATTAAGAGACACAATAATGATTCCCCTGAACAGAAAGTTAAGACTGTCTGCAAATCACTGTGGTGTCTTCATGTCTGAGTAAAATGGCCAAGGAAGGACTCAGTTTTAACTAGGATGATTTATCCTTGCTACCAGAGGGAATATGGACTGCTACTTCACAACGGAGGTGAAGAAAAGTATGTATGAAATACAGGAGACTCTGTAGAGTGTCTTTTAGTGCTACTATGTTCTGTAATTAATGTAGATAAATTAAATCCAGAAAAGACTATGAACAGCCCAAATTCTGTAGGAATGAGGGTTTGGGTCATTCTACTAACATAAAATGTAGAATGGTTAACATCCACAAGAATACAGAATGAGCAATAAAAAAAGTTAGTTGTAAATACCACCTATGACTGTATGACCAGTTACAGAAAAGAAGGTAATAACTGTCATATTAATTTTTCTTATTTTGAAATAAAAACATTAGTATGTATATATTCATGAATTAGACATATTTGTTTTCTATCCTTTCATTCCCTTATCATGTAAAATAATATGTACTGACCTTATATTGGTACTTGGGTGTTATTAATATGACATCATAATATTTAAGTTATAAAATGTCAGACGAAGAGTAAATGTCTGTCAACAGTGTTACTCTCTCTTCTGAAAAAGTGTTAATAAGTTTTCAGTGATAATGAAGGATAGTTAAATAATGTTACATGAAAATATAACTTATTTTCTGTACTTGGTGATTAGGTGTAGTTTAAGGAGGTATGTGTGGGCTTCATATTAATAGGTGGTAAAGCTTGGTGATTAATTTTATGTGTTACCTTCCCTAGGCTAAGGGATGATAAAACATTTTTCTGAGTGTGTCTGTGAGAATGTTTCCAGAAGATATTAGTACTTCAATCAATAGACTGAATAAATAAGACCTGCCAGTACCAATAGGGTTGACTGCTTTGAGCATCCAGATGAAACAAAACACAGAGGAAGAGGATATTCACTCTCTTTTTGAGCTTGGATATTCACCTGCTTTGGCCCTTGGACACTGGAACATTTGGTTGTAGGTTTTGGTCCTCTAGGGCTTATATATCCATGTTCTCACCCTCCATCCAACACAATTTTGCCTTATACTTGGAATTAAACCATTAGCTTCCCTGGTTCCAGCATTTGGACTCCTACTGAATTATACTATAGGCTTTCTGAGGTATCCAGCTTGTAGATGACATATTGTGGAACTTCTTGAAGTCTATAATCATTTGAGACAATTCACACAGTAACATAATAAGCCTCCTCTTATGTGCATGCATATTTATGTATATATATGTATGTGTATATATATATATATATATATATATATTCTCCATATATATATATTCTCCATATATATATATTCTCCATATATATATATATATATATATATATATATTCTCCATATATATATATATATATATATATATATATATATATATATATATATATCACTGCTTCAGTTTTTTTGGAGAACCTAAATAACATTATCCACATCACTAAATGGCTACTATATATTAATTTCTCTCTCTCTATATATTCCTCTCTCTTTCCTCTCTCTCCACATCTCCGACTCTACTATTTATCTACCTCTTTCTCAAGCTCATCAATTCTTTGCTAGTTTTAGGATAAATTAATAACCAAAGATTATTAATATTTTTACTTTGGATAATTCTTGTTTTCTACTTTTATTAATGCATTGTAGTTATACATCCTAGTAATGTTTAAAGGGATGCAAACACGTCTGTACACAGCACTTGATGCCTTTTCTTCCTTCCTCATCCCAGTCTCTCTCCACTTCTTCCTCACTGTACATTTAAGTGAGATTTGTATTTATACCTTCATACAAAGATATAGTATTATTTGAAGTGTTTTTCTTCAATCCTTTAGACATTTTTCTTACTCTCTGGTTTATCTAGCTAGCAATCCCTTGCACACGAGACCCACAGAGCTGACTTGATATGGATTACATTTTAAAAATATGTATGATATTATGCAGTGTTTACATTAAAACAACTTGCCATCAATTACAGAATGAAATCACAACTCATCACATTAGCAGATAAATGTCTACAATCTGCCATTTCTCTTTCTTCAGGCTTCTTTCCCTTATCTCATTCCCAAACCACATCTTCATCTCAGTCCCCAGTTTGATGATGTTTTTGTGATTTTTCAGGATTATTTGTGTATGTTTTTACTGTTCCCTCTGTTTGGACAACTCCTTTCTTCTCCACCTAAAGAACTCTGTGCTCTGACACCATGCCCAAATGTTACCCCTTTTCTGTGGTTGGCTAGTGTTTCAAGATAGCTGAATACAGTTTTTCCTGCCATGTTTTATTCGTCCGATTATTTGAATATTCTTAGGGCACTTAAAAGGCAGACCTAGGTCTTGTTTTTACTCTCTCATTTGCCAATATTGTCAGTATTAACCATATTCTCATTAAATGTTGATTTTTATTGTCATAGTAAACTATGATATTGTTTTATATTATCTTTTCAATACATTTATAATGTATTCCAGAGCAGATATGTTCTCATAATAAACCAAAATATTTGAGTCTTAGAACCTTTGAGTATCAGGATTTTAGTTTTGCTTTAAATATTTGCTTTGATTTATTGATAGCTTAATGTCTTTTAGCATTTTTTCTTTTTAATAAACATTACACTTAATTCCATGTATTTCATGTACATTCATATGTGTATTATCTATGTGTGCCTATATTTCCTGTGTTAGTGTACAAAGCATCATCATTCCTTTGTACATGACTTTCTTTCAACATTAATTAAGGAGCAGGATATTATAATCCAAAACTATCTTTAGCCTTTATTTATTTCATTTTGTGCATAGCCTCATCATGACATAAACTAGGGCTTGACAAATGACCCAAACAAAATATCATACAACATTTTAGATAGGCTTGTTAGGATAATGATTTATGAAATAAGCTTTGGGTCAACTACTATGAACTGAGCATTCCAAAAGCATTACCAAAATGTTCTAGTATATAATGTCCTTTGTGAGACAAGGTAATCATAAATTTATTTTGATAATGCCTATGTCAGTGTTTTTATTTTTCTTCTATGCAAAAGATAGAGCCTTAATATAAATGAAAGATTGTCATTAATAGAACAAAATACAAGATGTTAGTGTTGTCCCTATATTTCTGTTAAAAATAGATTTCATTTTTATCCTACAGAGAGAGAGCAAGGTGTAGAAAAGCATTAGACAAATACAGAAACTAATTTTTTATTCCAGAATGAGAGGAATAACATCCCAGCATTTTTAAGAGTCTCTAAAAGAAACACAAATGACTAGATAAATGCTTTTATGGGGAAAATGCTGTTTTTATGCTACAACAAAGCAGTTCCCACACTTTTCAGTGGAGCATATTGCTTCAATTGCTTCTATACTGGCTGAAATGATGTTTTTCTGGCTTATTCATTCATTCAATTGCCCAATCCATATTTGTATGCATAGTTTTGCATATATAAGCAGATGTGTGGAATCTATTATTGACCTTCCACTGACAACTCTGTATATATAAATGTCTCTTCTTAACTGAATCTTTAGCACAATGTTTGGTAAATAGTGCAAGATTCAGAAGGGAAGACATAAATCAAAGATAAAATTATAACTTCAACGCCTTGAACTCTTGATGTATATTTTCTTTTATTCTTGGAATCTATTGAAATGTTTAAAGAGAACCAAACTATTTTAAATGTGTTTCTAAATTCTAGCTGGGATGCAACCACAATTGAATAAAAGGTTATTAAAATGATGAAATCATTGTATTGTATTCATGGATAAAAAAATTATAAATATTTAGTGTTTAACAGTCATAAAATTACTTAAAGAATATAGTTATTTCATTGGTTTATAGTTCTAATAACCTCCAGAAAATGTCAAATTCACATGCTGTCTGAGAACACAAGATTTAGCTTTTGGATTTTTAATTTAGCTAAAAGATGTGTAAAAGCACACAGTCATTCGGATCCCTATTGGCTCCACATCTGTGTAGGATTATATGCAAACAATATTTGATCTAGCATTGGCAGTCACATAGGCTCACTAACTTGAATGTAATTGATTGTATTTTTTACATAGATTAAAAAAAGAATGAAAGAAAAATTTGAAGCACTGTTTTTAGTAATCATCTTATAATATGAGGTAAAGCTCAAAGTTGCCAAAATGGAATCTGAAAATAAAGATCTATCAATCCTTTGTCTAAAGTAAATCATAATTGTTCTGAAAATGATTAATGCTGGGTGACAGCCAAAGTTCCTTTGATAAAATAGTACTTAGTCTGATTCCACAATTGAGTAGACAGGAAATAGTTCACTTGGTAATGAATTAACACTTTCATATAGGGCTATAGTAACTGCAAAAAATAAACCACAAAAATGTCTTTGATGCCAAGATACTAATTTGACTTTGGAGGGAGTAGAAGAAAATTGCTCTTTTCTGTCGCTGTCTTGTGTTCTTCTTATTTTTACTTTCTTCTTATCTGAAGATTTTGGTAGACAATGTACCTATTGCTCAAGGACTTTATTAATAATTATCTGTGATGATTTAGCTATCAAAAATCAAAAGTTTATGAGCAGTAACATGACAGTACTTTAGTGACTTTTCAGTTTGCAAAATTATACAAGTATATTAAGTAGTTGTTCAAAGGTGAGTCACAAACAGATAAAATTCTGATAATTTTCTAAAAGTAGCAAGTATAAAATTATTAATTCCTAAAATTTGTAATTAAAATTACCAAAAAATCTTGAAATTTCTTAATTCCTGGAGTGCAAAAAACATTGCACTGGACCTGTGTCATAATAATGTATATTTAAATGCTTCTTTTACACACATGTCTCTGAATTCCACATCACACTTCCTATAAGATAAGTTGTCAAGTCCAGGTTCTTTCTTCCCATGAGTATAACTTAAATGCATTGAAAAAATGATTTGATCTGCAGAGTGCATAACATTTTGAACTAGAGAGAAGAATAGTCTTGGAGACAGCACAGAATGTGGTTATAGTAGTCCAAGTTAAAAAATGACCAAATCATCAACAAGGGATTTGGCTGCTAGACTAGTGTGATTATTAATGGACAAAAACTCTTTCCTCAAGCAGGAACTGCTTCTACTCCTGTAGTTATGGGAATAGGAAATGGAAAGAGACAACATTTTACTGGCAGACACATTACTGACCTTGCAGAGGCAGCAAGAATAATGATCAGGGAAGTCATGCCAAGCAGAATAATTGTTGTAGGAAGTACAGGATTCCTTCCACATCATGGGACTGGGTTGGATGGATCAACATAATGGAATATGGAATCAAATCATTCTAGAATGTTGAAATCAGTGGGTAAGAAGCAATGACATCGTAGTCCCTGTCCATTTATGTCCTATGGATATCCAAAGGAACCAATCTCTCACTTTCTTTATGACACAAATAGACAGATGTTAATTATATATCTGGAATGATCTTGAGTTTAGATATTCATTTCTTAATAGAATGCAAGTATTGATTTCTTGCTTTCATAGTTATTTCAAAATAACAGAGAATTAAGATTTTAGACCAGAAATACTCTCTAAGATAGTTCTTAAAATAAACAAAACGTCTAGAACAGCTCTTAAAATTTATTCATTTTAATTGACAAATTTATTATATATGACATAAAGTTTTTAATTAAAATTGTTGAACATTTATCACTAGGGTTAATGTTTTGAAGTATATACATCGTGGAATGGCTAAGTACAGTTAATTAACCTATTAACTATATTATTATTCTATTATCATTTTTGTGGTGAAAACACCTAAGATTTATTCCCTTTGCATTTTTTCAAAAATATAATGTCCTTGACTATAATTACCATCCTTTAAAATAGATTTTACTACTTATTTCTCCTATGCACATATTATTTTATATTTATACTTGACCAATCAAACTTTTCCAATTCATACAACTATATTGATAGCCTCTAGTAACCACTGTTCTATATCTCTATGAGATGAACTTTCAAAGAGTCTATGTATGAGGAAGTTCATGATGTATTTGTCTCCCATGTTTGGCTTATATTACTTAGCATAACGACCTCTAGATCCATCCATGTTGTCACAAATGACAGTAGATATTTCCTTTTACAATTAAATAATTGTCTTAATCATCATTTTCATTGCTGTAATCTAAAAAATGTATGACTATACAACATAAAGGAAGAAAGATTTATTTGTTCATGGTTTCCTTGGAAGTTCTGGGTTTAGTTCATGTGAGGCCAGAGCCTGGATCACAGGGCATGATTGCAGAAAGCAGAAAGAAAGAGAGATTTGGGCTGTTCTCCTTATAACATAGAGGCTATCAGCAAGAGAGACAGCAGGGGAAATAGGAACCAATATATAATCCCCAAGGCCACACCCTCAGGGGCCCCTTCTTAGCAACCAAGCCCTGCTTCCTACATTGCTACCTTGTTTCTGTGAGTGAGTGCTAGGGGTGCCAAACTCAAACCATTACAACAGGACTCCACTGTGTATATGTACCACATTCTTTATCAGTCCATCCATTGATGTGCACTTAGTTTATTCCATATCTTGGTACTTCTGAAAAATGCTGCAATAAACATAGATATAGATGTTTATTCAACACACTGCTTTTATTTCCTTTGGATATATACCCAGTACTAAGATTATTGGATCATAGAGTAGTTCTATTTTTAATAATTTAAAGAGCTTCAACATTGATTTTCAAAAGATTATATGAAGTTACATTCCCACCAACAGTGTGTAAGAGTTCCCTTTTCTTTAAATTCTAACAAATACTTATCACCTTTTTATTTTTGATAACAGCCATTCCAACAGAAAAGAGGTCCTATCTCCTGGTGGGTTTGATTGGGATTTTCCTCATGATTAGTGATGTTGAACATATTTTCATATAATCTTTGGTCATCTGTACATCTTATTTGGGGAAATTTTATTTAATGACCTTTGTCTTTTTTTGCACTGGGGATTGGACCAGAGGCATTTTACCTCTGAGCTACACCCCTACCTCTTTTTATGTTTTACATTTTTAAATGGTATCGCTAAATTGCTGAGGTTATCCTTGAAACATAATCTTTCTGTCTCAGCTGCTCAAATTCTGGGATGTACCACCACAATTGGCTTACTCATTTTTAAATTGGGATTTTTTTCAGTTGTTGAGTTATTTAGCTTTCCTAGTTGAAACAGTTTTTAAAAATTAGAAAAAATTTTTGATTAGAAAAATTAAATATCAAATGCATGTTTTCAGTTTGATTTTTTATTTCACATTGCAAAATTTTAGCTTATAGAAGTAATAAAATACTTATAAAACATGTTGGAAAACTAAGTCAATACGTTTAATGCACAAAACAGATAAAGGAGAATTAAATAATGAAAGAACATAAATAAATAAAATTAAATAAGACAAACTATATTACTGTAGGCTAAATAATATTTAGAAATTGCCCCTCTTTATAAATAAATATTAATCTATTTCTGCTTCTTTACTATGACTGTGTATCTAGAGAGTAGCTTAGGTTGGGAAGGAATACATAATTTAAAATGTTAGGCAGAGAGTATTTGCCTGTGCTACTTTGGACATAAAGATAAACAGAGTTTGTGAATCAAGATGACTTTTATAGAACTATATATTTAGAATGATTAAAATTTATCTATTAATGATTTATTAAATTTTAGGGCAAGATTTACCAAAGATGTGAAATCATCAAGAGATTACTTACTTAAATAAAATTGTTCCTAGAAAGAGTCATAGCAATATCAGCAAGTACTTGGGAAGTTTTTCTGTGCAATAAATTAGAAATCCTTGCCTGCTGATAAAAAAAATTCAGATAATCATCTAAGGAGATATGAGAAAAGAAAATAAAGTATCTAATTTGGGAAACATGGAAGTAGGAAACATTTAAAGTGGCCTTTCCCTGGATCCATGCCTTTTCTTTGTTTGCCAACCTCTACACACTAAGGGGTCCAATTCTAACTACTCTTTCTTGATAGTACCATTGGCAGTCAGCTGAATGTCTGCAAAGAGAATGTCACAGTCACAGCTGGATTTTTTTCTCTATTGAGAAAGCAGACATCAACATTGTGGCACTCCACCAGAAAAGATGTGCTAGCCTAACTAAAGCAGAATACACAATAAAAAGTTTTTGGTATTTTTCCTTTTACTATCTAGTGAATGGTTTTGGTTTTTCCAAAAATCACTTGAAATTTAGCAACTAGGAGTTGTGCCAGCCCTCCCAATTTTCCTTTCAATTTTGCATTTTGTTGGATGCTTACCTCAATTCTTCTGTGCATTTCAGTCATTAATCAGAACTACAATGTTTATTATTTACTTTGACAGTCACCAGCCTATTTTGTCAAGCAACACACATTACTGCTCCATCTGACAGGTGTTTTACTTTACAATCCCTCAGTTTCTTGTTCCTCCTTTGTATGTGGCTTCTATATCTGCTGCTTTGTTTTCCTTCTCAGTGGAAGCACAATGCGTTTTCTGCTAAATAAAAACTTAGTTTGCTTGCTACTTTTACAGTGTCAAATTAAGCAGACACTGGTCAAAATGATTTTTTTCTGATTTAATCTAAATTTTAGTGAATTAATGAGAGATAAAATAGAAGAACAAGCCGGGCGTGGTGGCACACGCTTGAAATCCCCACTCTTGGGAGGCGGAGGCAGGAGGACTGCGCAGGTTCGAAGCCAGCTGCGCTGGTGTAAGAGACCCTGTTTCCAAATAAAAAAAATATAAAATAGGTCTGGGAGTGTAGACAGGAGGTAGAAGGGTTTCCAGGAATCCCAGTACCACCAAAACCAAAACAAAAAGAGAAAAACAAACAAACAAACAAACAAAATATAAGAACAAAGGACAGGATAAATGGATGTAATGAACATGGAGTCAAGAAAATACTGCCATTCCACCTGCTGTGATTATTGCATAGGTTTCCAAGGCTACACTTAGAGTTTTGTCTCTAAAGTACTCTAAGTTTCATTGAGTTTCATTGTGTGAGGCTTGGTGTAGAAGAAGGATGCATATGAATTCCAAACTCTTGTGAGAAAAAAGTGTACAAGTTTTTAATGATATTGAAGAGAGTATTGACCCAGATTAGAGAAGTCATGGTAGGTTTACCTACAGAAGATGATATCTGAGTTCAGCATTAAAGATAAACAGTAACATAGATAAAAGAAGAGATCATAGTTAAGGGCTTTCTGTGAGAGCATAAATAGAAGAAGAATGATGAATTTGATTGTGGATATGTAGCTTAATGTTTATCACGCAGCATTTGGGTATTAATGGTTTTCTGATATTCATGTCACATCACTGTTATCTGTTTAGTTCTCTAACTTCCTTTTTTGTTCAAATTTTGCCTCTTCTGGAAGACTTCTCTATCGCTCTATACACATCCTCTCTAGAGCCTCATTTTTAGCTCTTAATTTTTAAGATATGCCTTATGTTTCTTAGTAGAATATTTCATTACCTGTCAGTAAAAAAACAAAACCAACAAATATTTGTTAATTAATTTTGTTGGTTCCTCTCTTCTCTGTACTGTGTAACACATGAACTTAACACTTAATGGTTCATTTGTCTTGATTCTGTGGGTCAGGAATTTGAGCTGGACCCACAAGGGATAGATCTCTACTCTGTGTAGTGTCAGCTAAGCTCATTCATTTCAGACAGTAACTGGGCAGAAGATCAAAGACAGCAGTTTCATTCACATGTCTGAGATCTTAGGGCTTGGCTGCTGGCTGGGGTCCCTCCACCTTCATGACCTATTTCTCCAGATGGATAACTTGGTTTTCCTTGTCAGAAGTCACAGGATAGCAAAAGAATGAAATCAGCAGCTGCCATGTCTTTTAAAGCCAAAGCCTTGAACTAGCATGGCATCATTTCCATAATATTCTGCTGATTAAATCAAGTTTAAAACCAACCCAGATTTGGAGAGAAGGAATTAGCTTCACTTTGCCACATGAGGAGTAGCACACACATTGCTATGATTAGAGTCTAGAATATCCCCACATAAGCTTTTGTGTTAAAGGCATAGTCTCATACAGCAAGATTCAGAGATGGAGCATGACTGGAGGAGTTGGAAGATTGTGATGTAGCTTTCGGGATTATATCTGTCCCTGGCTGCTTTCCTATGCTCTCTGCTTCTGGCAGCCATGAGTTGAGGATTTTGTCTCTACCATGCAATGATTCTGCCATGATGTCTATGATTTGCAGCTGGCCAACTATGGACTGAACTTCTAAAACATCTGAAACCCTGAGCCAAATAAATTTTTTCTTTTGTAAGTTGTTCTTGTCAGGTTATTTCTATCACAGCAATGGAAAATGTAACTAAAGCATTTCTAATAGCAAGAGGAATTTTTATAGGCATCTTTTCCATTTATTCATTATACTTTCTAGAATTCAAACTTTTCAATGGCATCATTCATTTGTATGGAAGTAAGAGTATAGTTGCTAATTTATTTCTTCATTATTATGGCTTAGATTTAGAATGTCTCCCTAAATATCATAGAGGCAAGGCAGCCATACTGAAGGCGGGCTTAGTTACTGAGGAGGGGTCCTGGGGATATGAACTTGATATCTATCTCTCTTTTGATTCTAGCCTTTGTGATGTGAAAGCAGAGTGTTCTCTCTCTCCCTCCCTCTCTCTCTGCCTTCTGGTTTCATACCCTGAGTTATTGCAGACTTCACTTGGTCAATATGAAATGAACCACTGAAATCTTCAGAACTGTAAGAAAATACATCTCCTTCCTCTAAGATGTTGTCAGTCAGGATTTTTGGGTCAAAGGAGTAACAATGCTGACTGAAACATTCATCTTGTCTACATTGAAACAATACTGAGTAACATAGCCCCATCTTAATTTACATTTTAACTAAAATTTTTTCTCCCTATATAATTATTGGGAATTTCTCTTTGTATGTACTAATATTCCAGAAATAGTATGTAACAATCAACTTTTCTCTTATGTCATTTTTCTTACAATTATTCTGTTCTAGAAATGCTATTATCTCAGATTTGTATGGTCACCAGGGATTTAAAATGTAAAATTATCTTTTCTTTTTTAATCAGATGGAAATAGGACTCCATTTTGAGTCCTACTTTATACTGGCAATGTAGAATTGAGTAAATCACTTAGCCTTTCTGATTCTATTTATTCTTCATTTAAAATTAATATAAAAGCTTTATTTCAGAATAATTTCAGAAATTAGTTATAAAAAAAAAACTTTGTACAGTGCTTGAAAAGATAAAACATTCACTAAATGCAAAGCATAAACCTGTTTTGAATTCTAAATTTATATGAATCTATGTCAAGGAATTTGTAGTCATTTCCTTCATGAGTTTATTCTCTAGGTTATATAGCATGTACATAAAAAGGTCTGAAATTTTTTCCTACGTGTGTGACAATTGAGCTTGCCAAAGTTCCATGCATCCGAGCAGAAGACAAGATATACCTTAGCCCGAAATAGAGAAATTACCAGCATGTATTACTTTTTCCCATAGAAAAAAATGCTTATTAGGTTAAGTGCCTACATACAAATAGTAGTTTGCATTAGATGAGAGTAACTCCAAGCTTGGAAAACTGCCTCTTTTATAATGAGTGGTAAATCTTTTCTTCAAAAGAAACATTATCTTTGTCATACTGAACAATATACACACCATTTACTTTGTAGGGAAGTTTTTGTTGTTGTTGTTGTTGTTGTTGTTGTTGTTATTGTTGTTGTTGTTTTGTTTTTTGGGTTTTTTTGGGTTTTTTTTTTTTTGGTGGTACTGGGGTTCCTGGAAGCCCTTCTACCTCTGGAATACACTCCCATACCTATTTTTATTTTTATTTTATTTGGAAACAGGGTCTCCTAAACCAGCACGGCTGGCTTCGAACCTGCGCCATCCTCCTGTCTCTGCCTCCCAAGCGTGGGGATTACAAGCGTTCGCCACCACGCCCGGCGGGATGTGTAATTCTTACCTTCAAGATCTGTTGCTATACATAACACCCTTGAAATGATCGTCAAGAACAATGGCTGACATTTCTTTTAATTTCAAGATCCAAGGCCTATGTAGAATTATCTTCTGACAAAATCCATTCCTTGACTCAAAACCTTTTTGACTTTTAGTAAATTTTCCTATGACTATGCCAGTGTGTCAACTGAATGATGTATACTTAGAACTAATTTATTCAATTTAGTGAATACAACATAACATATAATTAAGATGACTATTAACTGGGTCCTGATTGGGGCTGAGGGATTTATTCCCTTTACTAGTTTGGATTTGATAGTGGTAATTTTATTTAAAGGTCTTTACCTTAATCTAGGGCAGTCCCATTACTAAAATAACACTGATTAAGTTCTTACCTAGCCTCAACATAAGGCCTAAGGGGAGTTTCCTAAGGTGGTGTTTCTCATTACAAAAAATAATCTGTTTTGTTGGGGGGTGTACAAATTTATTGATGTCTCACTTTGGTCAGCAAACCCCATCCAGGATAATGAAGGCGTAAACAGTAGTAAATGTCTCATCTGTAGATGCCACAAGAACCTTCTATCTTTCTCCTACAAACTTCCCAAGTGAGGCCAATTTCCCTAATGGAAGCCAGGACACACTGTCCTGGACAGGACACTGCTGGAGGAGGGAAAAAGTCATGAGACTGCAGATTGCTCTTCATCCTTAGGGAGCACTTTGTGCCTCACTCTCCTCTTTCCAAGGGAACTAAACAACATTCTGATGTTTCTCCTGATTTCTGGCCTTTGTGGTCCAAATTGTCTGTCTCTTCTTCCTCAGTACTTCTCATTGATAAAAAGGTGGCAGAACTCTTTGCCACCAAATCTCAGAATACATCTGTGCACTAGTTATTGGAAGCAGCAATATGAAGTTTATTCAGCAGATGAGGTGTTTCTGTTTCCTTCGCACAACAGAATTAGCAATATTGTGACATCATTGGGATTGTTGTCTTTGCAACTACTTCCCTGTGTGTGGCCTTAGAGCATCTCTGCAATTCTTTTCAATTACTAGACAACAAAGCAGGGCACCCTTTATTACCCAGTTTATTGAAAATTAACTTTCCTCTATTCTGAATAATTTTCCTGAGACTTTCATCCTTCCTCTTCTAAAAAAAACCAATAGAAGAAAACATACATTTATAAACATACTATTTTCATTATCCAAACTTTCAGGAATAATAAAATGTTTGAATTTTACCAATTTTACCTAATAAATTATGCTGTCTCTCTTTCATGGAAGCTCAGATAAGAGCTCAGATAAGAGCTTTCATGAAAGAGAAAAATAAGCGTAAAAAGGTAAAGCCTTGTATTGGAGACAAAGAAAATTATTTGCAGTGATAGTTATATTTTAAGTATCAATTCATTGTTGTTACTGTAGATTTAACTCAGGGGCATTCTACCTCCAAATGACACCTCCTGTACATTTTATTTTTATTTATTTATTTTTTTGCAGCAAGGTCTAAGTGTTTGAGGCTGGCCTCAAACCTAAAATCTTACTGTCTTAGCCCCCAAGTATAAGAATTACAGACATGCACCACTGCACCTGGACCAAGTATCAGTTTTCACACTGGTGCCCATGATCCAGTTTCCATGGAATGTTATGAAGAGGTTCAGGTGCATTTGTACACATAGGGTGCTTTTAGTAATGAGAAGAAGCATGGGATAGGAAAACCATATCATTTACAAATTTTATAAATCATTACACAAAGAGGGATATGTTTTTATTATACTGGACATTAAAAACAAAAGAAATAAGTAACAAACTCCAAAAAAAACAACAGAGAAAAAACTGTGATTTGCTCCAAATGTAAACACTATCTCTGTCTCCTGAGACTGTTTGCTGTATTAATATCCTTGAATAATTTTCTAGAAGAGAGGTAGTTATCATCTCTGAACATAAATATAAAGCGAAGTGAGAAATCCAAGAAAAGTTGCTTCTCATCTCACTCTCTTTCCATATATATACATATATGAACATATATATATATATGAACATATATATATTTATAAATGAACACAAACATATATATATGTGTGTGTCCATATATGTATATGTATAAATATATATTGCATCTCTATCTCTATCTTTCTATCTGTCATCTATCTATGTCCATGTCTCTGATATACACATACCCACACAGAAGAAATGTGGAATAAAGTTTTTGAAGTGTCTTACAACTTTAAAATAATTCCCCCAAATTTTTCAATGACAAGATATTCATTTGTTGTAAGTCTTAGAATTTCTCTAATAGTAGATATAAGAAGCCTGTATTGTTCTATTAATTATTAATAGGAAGTTGAAAGAGTTCTGATTGTGTTGATAAAATAGATAAGAAGAATGACTGTAGAGAACAGACGTGAGGGTGAAATGTGGCCGTATGGAAAGTCACAGAATGAGGAGCATCATGTGCTGCTAAACTCATAGTAGGAGAAAATAGATTGGAGTGAGAAAGTTTGCGAAATATTTTAAAAAAGAAAACAATTTGAGCTAAATTTATAAATGAAAAGCAATCCAGTCAGTTAAGGTGATGGAAGAGGAGTGAGGGAAAAGCAGTTTCACTCCACTGAGCAAGATAATGGTCTGCTCTGAGTATTCTGGACCCTGGAATTTTAGAAGCTAAAGATTTAAGATGGCTATAAAAGAATGAATTGTAGTAGTTGACACAGGAAGGATGAATAAGGATATCAATTGAAGCCTAGTCGATGTAAAAAACTCTGGCAGTGTTTCAGAGGTGATGATAGTCAAAACTATATATGGAAGAAAAGAGAATCTCTCTCAGAGGTTTTCAGCGCAGGATTCATTTAAGTCATGTGAAAGCGAAGGTCTTTGGGACAGCCAGTTATTTCACAGGACATAAAGATCTGCACTGGTAGGAGGTAGCAGATTTAGCCCTCCCTGCTTCAGTTTGAAGATATACGCCACATGAGTTTAGGAAATGCCCATTATTATATTATTTTTATTGTACCATAAATATTCATAACATCATACCACAGAGGAAAATTGTGCCAAAGGAGAGGCAGAATTCCAGCACCAATGAGCTTATGGAGCTATGTAATATGCAGAAGAAACAGAAGGAGAGATGTACAATACTGACATTTAATTTTTATTTTTATTTGAAACTAATGCTCATGGCTATCTACAGTCAGCCCCATTAACCGAGGAGCAAAATAAATTATATCAGCATAAGAGGGAAACACAATGTAAATTCCAAATCCTGTTTTAGGTGGACTTACTCATTGAATAAATATGAACAAATTATAAGTATTACCATTTATAATTATGCTTTCTAGACAGGTTTTGTTTCTCTTTAAAAAATACATATGTGTAATGTAAAGATATGGTGGTTAAGGACGATTTAGTAATTAACTAAATATCTTTTTATGCCCACACCCTGTATGTCTACACATAGGTTGGATACCTTTTGTGTGTGTGTGTGGTACTGAGGATAAACTGAGGGCACTCCATTTCCAGGATCCACCTTAATACCTTTTTATTTTTATTTTTATTTATTTATTTTTTTTTTGTAACAGGATCTCACTAAGTTGCTGAGAATACTGGTATACTGCTGAGGCTGTTCTCAAACCTGTGATCCTCCTGTCTCAGCTTCCCAAGTGCTGGACTACAGGTTAAACAAGTCCTTTTTGATATTCTCATCAGATCTGCTGTGAAACTTAGAACACAAAGGGCCAAACACAGAAGCTCATACATCAAGAATTAGTCCTTTCTAAAGTGTATTTTATATCAAAAGGATAATACCATAATAAAATATGTTGCATTTGGGCATTGTTTTCTCAGAAGTCACCTATTGTAACTGTCTGGGATCAGGCTGTCTGTGCTGTCTTGAAGCATACTATGAAGTAATTTGCATCTGTATTATTGAAGCCAAGCACCTCTGGGCAGTGGGCCTGGGCAAAGAATTACCTTGCATTGTCATGTATATAACAAACAGATCTTCTATTTTGAGTCACAACTTGAAAATTCTGTTCTATCTATAGCTTTGTGTAGAAAGAGAAGACCAAAGCAGAGGGAGAGGTTGACTTCGAATTCTAGGAGTGTGGGTCCAGTTAGATTATTTTTGGCAACATCTCTAGGAAAATTAGTAGCAGAAGTTATATCACTAAATAAATAATAGTGCAAGGGCTAGCATCTTTAGGGCTTTTATTTTACATAGTAGCCTTGAGATAAACATTTATATACAACTTTTTATTTAATTCTTTTCGCAATCTTATGAGGCAGTTAATATTATCTATCATCTCCATTACATAGAAGAGAAAATGCAGTTGTAGGAGGTTATGTAACCTTCCTGAACTCATAAACCCGTTAGATGATATTGTGAAGATTTAGGCCAAGTTCTCTCTGACCCGCGAGCTCAAGTTCTCCATCAAAATCTATGGCTGACCTTGAGAAACACGGAAAGCACATTCCAGGATTCTGCAAAGAGATACATCTAGAACTGTTTAGAAAAGAGGAATATAGCATGAGATTCAGTTAATTTAATTTGCTAGAGTATATTAATAACAAAAAAGTATTATATTTTACTGCCTCATGTAAAGTCTCTTTATCCAGAAGCTTCCTAGTATAGGAGGCTGCCCTGTAAATGATGTAAAGCTGTTGCCTTCAAGTGGGATCGTATCACAGTGTGTGTCTCAGTGTAAAACACCACTGCTTTAAGAGCCTGCCATTATCATGTCAATTACAGCATCGATGTCTCATTATTATACCTTTGTAACCTGACAATAGTTTGTTTAGAAATGTAATAACATTGAAAATTAAAGAGCTATCTCCAACAATTTCTTCAGTAAATATGGAATCTAAATTTAGGAATGCCATTGAATATAGAATAGTCATTAATCACACAGGAATTCAACACATATTCAACAGAAATATTTTTTTAATCTCATGAAACAAGTCGTTCAATAAAATGTTTAAATATTCTATATGATAAGTGCGGGTGGTAGCCGAACAATCGTATTATTTAATTTTGTGTCAATGTGTCAGATTCCTGTGAAAATTAAACAAGCCTGAAACTTTGATGGAATAAATTAATCATTGCTACATTGGATGAAAAGATAAACACATTTATTTTTCATTTAACAAATATTAATTGTATATAAACTGTACTTTAATTCTGTGCTGGGTGCTAAAGACATCCTGGTAAGCAGATGCTAAAGACATCATGGTAAATCCGCTACCTCCTACCAGAGCAGGTCGTTTCCTCATCTCAGCCTTTCAAGTACTAGGATTACTCAGATAAGATGTTAGTCCCAGTAAGCTAATTATTTGAGTTGGTTCATAGGCATAGCTTATAGGAGCAAATGGCTAAATTATTTCTTATAGTCAGTATTGTTTTATTTAAGTCTAGTTCCATTACTGTTTCATGTGGGAGCAGAAAATTTATTTCATGTTCAAAGCAGAAAGAAATAAAAGTTCTAAAACTCAACTTTCTTTTATTAAGCACTTTCTCTTCCTTTTCATAATGAAAGTTCCCGAAAGTGCTATCTACTCCTTCCATGCTACAATCTATGATCTCCTCCAGGTCACTAATGATAATGTAATAAGTGTGGCATTTCAGTGTTCTTTTGTGATCACTCAGCTTTCATGCACTGTCCAAGGACCTATGCTTTGAAGTTCCTCCTTCTCTAGCTGCCAGGGTGTCATCCTTTCCTCCTGCTCCTCTGTCCGTCTCACTCTCCTTTACTGACTTCCCTTTCTTTGCCTGCAGTACTCATGGGTGTTTTCCATGCTCTGCCTGCTAAATGAATTTCCTTCTACTGATATCTCCTATTTAAAAGAACTGACTGGCAAGTTTCAACTTTTTCATTTCACCATTGGGATTCTAATAACTTTCTCCTATGTTTCTGTGTAAGTTTCAGCACATCTCAGTTTAGAGTCCCATTTTATAGTCAATTATTAGCATTTATTGTGATTTCTACAATGTATGAAATTTAAATAATGTGTAATTGGCATATATTTCCAATTGTATATTTAGTTATCAAATTAGAGCATTTTAAAGCTACAATAACACTATTAAACCTCTTTTTTAAATAATTTTGATTTTCTTACTGCTCTGCTAAGACAAATATGAATGTATATAGGGGAGGGACACGCAGGCGGTATAGACTTAGAATTTTGCATCTCTGAAAGTATTTTTCACATAGGATAAAATAATTGGTTATAACATTTTTAATTTCCAGACTTCTCTATTAGTTTTGGAAAATATATTTTTCTTCTAGGAAGTGATGGTATAGAGGAAACAATTTTATTTTTATTTCTTTCCTATGATATTTTACTTCTACTCACAAGTTTTCTCCATATCCCACATTCCCAAATAAGATTTTTTTTAAATCCTCAACACACATATTTCATCAGAGTATATGCAGGTTCATTTACTCTTTTTTTTCTCATAAAGAAGGGGCACTTTTTAAGCACTAAAATTGACATCATTTTAGATACAATTCATCTTTTTCTCATTGATTTTGAAGATGACTCTTCTACTTTATTCACTATTTTTCTGTTTCTGTGTGTACACTGTAATGTTTTCACTTGTTTGACTTCATGGTGTGTTTATATATTTTATAGACTTCTAACTATCAATCTTCTGTCATTTTATATTGCCAGAGAATATTTGAAAGGTATGGGGTATTTGCCTTTGTCACAGGACAAATCATGTCTCCATAGATGTAATAAGTTATGTTCAAAGATGTTAACATATTCAAACAAGTGAACAAGGGCTATCTTAAACCAAATGTCAATAATATATCTACGTGAGAAATTCTTTTCAAGGAGAAAAAGTTCAAAATAATAAAAAAAATTAAAAATTGTTTATCAAGTGCCATTTAAAATGTTTTAGATTTAATATGAAATTATTTAATCTTAGTAATTGATTTAGAGGAGAATTAGCAATCAGTTAAGGAGAATTAAGAATAAAGACTTATGCTGACCATTTAGGGAAAAGGCCTCATCATGTATTTTATGTTTTAAGGAATTTGCATTTTTGTCTACCATTTAGAGTTTTTATATTTTTGTCTGATTGGTTTATGAGATTATTACAGGTTTTGCCATCACTGTGAGTGGAATTTATCTTTCATTTTCTATTGTATTTCTCTTTTGTGTCTCTAAGATCGTCTAGTGGTTATACCTTTTATATATGGACAGAAAATTCATCAATTTTTTATGATACTGTACTTAATCACTTTTAAAGTGCTTTAGGATTAAATTTTGAAATTTGTTTATTAATTCTTTTGGTCGTTCTGAGATACATAATTATATTTTGTGCAAGAATAATTTTCCAATCATTCTCATTTATGTACCACTTTGTATAATTACATTAACTAGGAAATCAAGCAATAGTAATGATGGAATTGTTGTCTTATTTCTCATATTAACAGGGATGTCACTAATTTTTTATCATCAAGTAAATTAGTTGGCTCCATTTCTATTAGATATATTTAACCAAATTTTCTTTCTATACCCAGCATGTGTGTTATTTTTGTAAAGAAACTTCAATCTTAAAAAAAAGTATATCAATTCTGAGAGAAAAAAGTACATTGGCCACTATTACAATTTAATTTGTTTAGAATAAGATGAAAATTGGGATTAAATAGTTCCAATGGCAGGTTTTTTTTTTGTTTTATTTTTTGTGGGTATTTATTTATTTATTTATTTATTTATTTATTTTGGTGGTACAGGGGTTTCTGGAAACCCTTCTACCTCTGGGCTACACTCCCAGACTTTTTTTCTATTTTTTTATTTGGAAACAGGGTCTCTTAAACCAGCAAGGCTGGCTTGAACCTGATATCCTCTTGTCTCTGCCTCCCAAGTGCGGGGATTACAAGCGTGCGCCACCACACCCCGCCCAATGGCAGTTTTAACATTGATTATGATAATAATTGCACAAAAGCTTCCTTTCCTTTGTATTTGTGCATTTGTATTTGTTTTCTCAAAATTTCAGGTAGCTCTAATGTTGTTTTTATCTAAAATTACTAAAAATAAATAGAGACCTAGAAAGAACAAACTAAGGACAGGCACTAACCTAAGTGCTTTGTGTATCTTAACTCACTTCTACCCCATGATATTTTCATCATGTAGATTTTATTATCTTCATTTTGGAAACTGTAAAAATCAGCCAAGGTAAGAATAAGGAACTTTTTAAAAAATCAACTAAATTATTCTCCTTAATGGAAGATATTGGGTGAAAGTGATACTGTAATTGAATATCTTTTTAAATACTCTTCTCTTTGTTGAGTGAGATGGTACATGCCTATAATCCTAGTATTAGGAGACTGGGAAAGGAGTATTGCCAATTCATGGTCAGTTTGGGTAACTTAGTGAGGCCTAAATAAATAAATAAATAAATAATATATAAATAAATAAGAAAGAAGAAATAGGGTGTGGCTTAGAGGTAGAGCAGCCTTGGGTTCAATCCTCAGTACCATAAATAAATAATAAAGAGATGAATAAATAAAACCTCTCTCCCTTTACATTTTGTTTGCTTTTGGGGGGAGGAGGTACTAGGGGTTGAACCAAAGTTTCTATTTCTGAGCTATATATTTTTAGATTGAAACAGGATCCCAGTAAGCTGCTGAGAATATAACTAAATTTCTGAGGCTGGCCTTGAACCTGTGATCCTCCTTTCTCAGCCTCCCAAGTACTGGAATTGCAGGTATGAACCACTACACCAGTCTTTACTTAAATTTTTTTTTTAGAAAAAGTTACAGTTTCCAAATTTATTTACATATTATTTTTTCCATAATATTTAGAAATGGCAAAATCCTAATATTGAGCCTTGGTCTCAGAAAAGGAATATACGTTTCAATCGAAGTATGAAACCTAGAAAAAAACAAGTCATCACTCAAAAACTTGATTTCAATCACTATCCACCTGCAAATCCTTTGCTGGATAACCTAATCTTTTTTTTTATCTCTTTGACTGATTTTTTATATTTAAATATTTATTTATTTTTAATACATATTTTTATTGAAAATAAATGGTATACATTTAAACTGTACTTGGTGCCCCCCCAGTTTTCCCTTCCCCCCTCCCAACAGTGAATGGTGCTACTTCTGAATATGTGTAAAAGTATGAATAAAATTTAAACAGTGAATTCCTTTATTACATTCCCATGTCACACCAACAGAGATGAACTGTTATTTCTCTTCTGTTCATTTCACATTTCTTCTCACATATACCAATATCTGTGCTTGGATTTGTGTTTTTGGATTCATCATCTAACACTTTTGCTGTGCGCAACAGTGGCAGCCTCTGTGGTAGAGCGGGGAGATGGCACTGGTACTATCTGTGGGGCTTCACAGTAAGGCATTTCCTTAGCACAATCTTGGCTGTGATTCCTTCTATGAAGCTTCTGTTGTTTTCTGCCCGTTTTCCTACTCTGTCCCCAATCCTGCCAGCCAATTCTGTGAGCTACTCAACATTCTCTCAACAAATTTATTTTGTCATTTTATAAGCAAGTGCTACATTTCCTGCTCACATCCAAGATCCCTAACTGAGAAACATTTGTTATCAGAGAATAGGGTTCATCAGGTAGCTATAAGGGAATGTCAGTGGTTTATTTGGCATAGTTGGGTAAAAAACTAGTCAAGATTTTGCTTAAATGCCAAGATGGGAATTCAGCAGCAGTGCAAAAGCTAATCAAATCATTGCCTGTGGTCACCTGGCATCAAGTGTTCATTTGCAAGGATGACTTGGGGAATTGAGTTGCTCTTATCAGAGAATAGTAGGATGCACACAAGGAATTTGTGGACTTAAAGAAAGGGCAACTCTTTTGAACATCAATGGATAATTAAAAAAAAAAGAATGACAAGTTAAAATCCTCGAATTCTAGGCTTACAGCACTGAAATCCAGGGAGTTTCTAGGATCAAGATAAAAGAAGCTCTCAGCTTTGGTTTCTGAAGGAACTGTGCTGACAAAAAACAAAATGTGGTCTTAGAGATAGGAAAATTAGACTATCAGTTGAATTTAGAGCTTTTCCTCATGTCATATAAAAATTAAACAATTGGAAGAGAAAGGATATAGAAACCCTACACACTACCTATTGATAGTTCATTGACACTGAAAAACATCCGAAAGAACTTCTTCATGCTGCACCCTAAAGTTATCTGTAGCTCTTCACCAGGGTAAGAAATCTCTATGGTAGTGGTAGTGCACAAATCTTCTGGAGATACTTAGATACAGACATTAAGTACACCTTAATCTATTTTAACCATTGGGAGGATTATTTTTCTCTAAGAACTACCAGATCCCTTATGGAGCAAAATAATGCCACAGAAAGTCTAGTTTTTTCCTCTGCTCATATGTAATGTGGAGTTTGATAATAGTTACACACTGCTTAAAATAGAAATCTACTAAAATTTGTAGAAAATTGTTTTTGGTCTGCTTAGGTAATAAGAGAACTCAAAAGAAATAAACTGGGGGATAACTGACAAGAAATTTTGTGAGTAGGAGGTAGAGTCATGGAAGAATTTCTTGAAATGGTCTCAGAATATAAAGAATATCCAGTTCATACTATATACTGGACACTTCCAGCAGAACAGGCTTAAGTATATCAGAGATCATGATCTCCTTGGTCATGATCATCTATTTTGTACATAGAAACCTCAGAACTTATGTAATGGACAAAGTTCCCATGGGAAAAAAATAAAGGCAATTCACAAGTAAAACTACACAAGAATCCCCCTGTCTAGTGTACCAAGATACTTTTTCAAAAGTAGTTTAATCTAAGCATATAATACTATTTATTGTGCCTGAGTGCCAGTTGATTTTTTATATAATTTTGTTGTGGAAAATTTCTATAGACCAGAATGCCTCAAACCATTGTGTTTATGAATGTCTTATATATCTGAGTGCCTTATTCAATATCTTAATATTTCTTTTAATAATTTTTGTCAGAAATGGAATTAAATTTCCTATCAAAGAAGCAAGGTAATTAATACTGGTTACTTTAGAGTTGTTATATACCTATTGAGTAAATTATGGTAACAAATCATATGATACTTCCTATAATTGGAACATTGGCAAATATAGGATATTATTTTTTCATAGCCATACATGTCATGAGTCTGAAAAGGATTAGAAATAGAATTAGTACTTTTTCCAATTAAGTCCAATTAACCATTCATAATATTTCATCTCCACCTCTGAGATTATAGGAGCTGCTGGATTAGAAATAGTGATATCTAAGGGGAAAATAATATTTTGAAGTATTCAACAGTGGTTTCCTGAAATTAAACATCACCATATGGCCAATTTGGAGTCTCATGACCTAAATCAGTTAGACAAAAAAACAATGATGATGGATTCTCAATTAAAAAGAAAAAAGTTCGTCGAAGCACAATATTTTGGGGAGGATGGGTTTCCTACTTCTTTTGGGAATTTTACTGTGACTGTGTTTATTTGTAAAAGACTGTACCAGATAGGACTAGCAAGAGTTTGGGCTCCTAGAAATGAATGGTTAATCACTATGTTTGATAAAGAACTCTGTAATAGTAGATGATAAAGAATATGGAATAAGGCCGGGCATGGTGACGCACAGTTATAATCCCATCATTCAGGAGGCTGAGACCGGAGGTCGAATGCACCTGGGTTCCATCCCTAGACCTGAAAAAAGAAAAGAATATGGAATAGATGGAGAAAGAGAAGTAGATATAGATAGAAGGATCTATCTATCTATCTATCTATCCTATCTATCTCTCTCTCTCTATATATATATGTGTAGAGATATGATGAAAGAATAGATAGATATCAGATTTGCCAGTTGACTTCCTGATGGTTTTAGACAGTAAAAATTACTATAGAAATCTGTAAGGATGAAGAAGAAAGAGAAAACCTTCTCCATCTTGTTTTCTTGGTGTTGGCTTCTTTACCTTTTCACTGAGTATCAGTTAACCTCATCTCTTTTCCTTGGTATCATCCATTTGCTCAGTAGGGTTAGAGTTTTCAGTTTTTCAACATATCCAGAACTAAACTCCACATACTCTTCAAGAGGCACCTGCCACTCTGGATCAGGACCGCGCCTCAAAGATCTGGCTCTTGGAATCAGAACGTAGGAGCCACCACGGGTGAAGTGCTGCCCTTTTTTTGAGTTTCAGCTCTGCAATCCCACTTCTGAAATTCTAGGCTTGTACTCCCTGCCTTAATTGGGTAGCTGTAGTCTGTACAGGTTTCTTTCAATATTAACATAAGTTTTCTTTTTTGCCATTTAATTCTTCAATAACTAATTAAATATTATTTCCATAAAACTACTTCTGTTAGCATAACATTTGAATTTGTCTTCTTACTGGGGTGCTGACTGATATAAACTCATTTCCAGAGTAGTGTATAAAAAAGTATGCTTGAAATGTGCTTAAACTTCTGTTTCAGATGATAAACTATAATCATAAAAATATGCTTTTCTGGTTGTGTTTCTGCATGTGATATATTCTCTCAGAAATAAGAGAATCCAAGTTCTTAGCCCAATTTCATTGCATTTTCTGGTTTTACAATGGAAAGATATAATAAGCATGTTTATGTTTTACACTATTTCATAATGTTTGAATAATTGACGAGATACTTCTTGTATGAGTCAGGACCTTTAAAAACAGGTAAGTACTCAGTTTTGATCATTTGAGATGAATTTAATTACAAAATATTGTATCACAGCTAGGGTAGGCTATAGAGGAATCAAAAGATTTAATGCAATACCCCTGGACTAGTCACAATGTAAAGACCTGCTATCACCCTTACATCTGAAAGGACTAAAACTTATTGAAAGATCTCTATGACAAAAATCACCTGTCAAGGGCTGTAACCTTTGACAGAGATACACATTCAACCTGTAAAAAGAAGCTAGGGAAATACATCCCCCTCCTTACCTCTGATCTCTTGTCAGGGATCTCCATTAGCAGAGCTCACCTGGAAACCCGGGGGCAGAGGAACCACTTCATGCAGTTCATACAGGTCAGTCTCCTGGGAGTCTAGCAGGGTGGATGGGATGTTGGAGAGACAGAGGATATAGAGAAGTGAATGTAGGATACCTGCACAAAAGGGCTAATTACAAACATAAATGGAATGTTTAATGATGGAACACATTCAAAAAGAAATCCATTTGAACAAATGAGAAAAAATACTCAAGGCAGGAAGGAAAAGAGGTGGGAAGGAGAGAAGAATACTTTCACAAAGCATTTTTTTGGAAGCACAGAAGTTAAATATCAAAGAGAAACATGCTGTCATCTGAAAACATGAGATGAATTGGAAATATAAGCATTATAAGTAAAACTTTTACTTTTAAAAATAAATATACAGACTCTTAAACTTTCATCTTGATTCTGGAAAACATTTCAGTGCTAGGTAGCATAAAGAAACTCTGAAACAGTCTGACAAAGACCTCAAAACACATATAACATGTGTATATATGTATGTTTTAACATTTCAAAATATAATATGTAATAAGTTACAGAGCATTTATAATTAATTAAGCTGTTTCACAGCCGTCTAGAAGAATATTTTTCCAGGATAGCTGACTGCATAATGCCTTGCATGATTTATTTATAGACCACTAATGAAGACATAGCTAATCATCATAATTAATAGGTATTTTTGTGCTTTGGGGCCTAATCACAAAATCTTTTACATGTTTATGCAAAATAAGCCTGGCTATGAGGCAAATGTTTAAGACAAACCCTGCTTATCATTTTTAATGTGCCATTCTATCATATCAAATAAATAAAGAATTGCATTTGTCATAGTATATGAAAACTTTAGTTGTTTACATTATTTATTGTGTTGTATTATTTTTAGATAGTCACACTGTTTATAACAATTTTGATTTTCTTGAAGTCAAAACAGAATTTTTCTTCTCAAATTCACTTGTTTAAAGCCAGGTGTGGTGGCACACGCTCGTAATTCCAGTACTTGGGAGGCTGAGACAGGAGGATCTGGGTTCGTGGGCAGCCTCAACTACTTAGTGAAGTCCTCTGCAACTTAGTGAGAACTTGTTTCAAAACAAAAGAATAAAAAATAGGGCTGGGGGTAGAGTTTGTAGGTAGAATGCCCCTGGGCTTAATATGCAGTACCACAAAACAAAATACCAATAAAACAAAAAACAAAAGAACACTTGTTCAGTTTTCTTTTTTTTTAATACAGAAAGTAATTTTAACTCATTGTTTTAAGACAGATAATTTTTTGTTTATTTTATTAAAGCTATTGTAAATTTCTTTGGAAGACTTTCAGCATATTGGCTTTCATGTTTGAGTATTAAAATAATAGGAAACTGCACAAAGAACAAATTTTAATATCAAATGTCTCTTTTATTATAAACAGAGGCCATGTTTACCTAATCCTTATCCCGAGCTCACAGGCAGCAGTGTGTGGAAGGCCTGCTTGGAAGAGTAGGGCAGAATTCATTTTCTCTTTGGGCAGCTTCCCTGGAGGAGGGGAAAGGATAATATGGGGCCAAGTATGCCTAGAGCTTCTTTTTTTAAAAAAATGTATTAGCTCCTTAAATAATTCTACTTCCTAAGAATTGAAAAAGCAAAGAATTAAGGCCTGTAATTCCAGTAGTTGGGAGGCTGAGACAAGAAAATAGCAAGTTCAAGTCCAGCCTAGGCAATATAACAAGACCCTGTCTTAAAAAAATAATAATAAAAGAAAGAAAGAAAAGGGAAAAAACTAAAAAAGGCCTATGGAAGTAACGCAGAGGTGAAAAACCCTGGATTCAATCCCCGGTACCCCAGATACACAAAGAAGAGTTAGACAGAGGGCCAAATTATTGTTTGATTTTTTTCCTTTTGAAAATTAGGGATAAAAGATTTGTTCTGTTAAAAAAGGACAAATAATACTTTGTATTTGCCAATGTCTTTATTCAGTTTATTCATTCTATGAAATATTTTATGATAAAACACTCAAACTGCTCAGTAGGTATGTCTAGTGCCATCATATGCTCCAAAACATGCATGCTGTTTTTAAAGGAGTCTATAATGTCCACTTTGAACATTCCTCCTTGTGTTGTCCATTCCAGGTAGGATATGGGGAAACATGGAATGAATGCTGGCAGAGGCTGAGGCCAGTGGATAAGCTGTTGACAAGTGTTAAGCAATAGGCAGGGTTTGACCTCTGTGGGCTGGTTGACTGGGTGTAGACATGGTGTAGAAAGTGGCCAGAGGCATCCCAGTAACTTCAATAGACTCAGTGCATCATGTATTCTGACAGAAAACATTTTTCAAGGTGTGATCTTTTTACCCTCAGTGTAGTGCTGGGGAGAAAGCTTACATATCCATGTCTTTAGATAAAAACAAATGTGCCAATCTGATCCTACTTAGCTATGGGGAGTGGAGTCAGCAAATGTCTGGAGCAGTCATCTTTTCTGAGAAGAGTCTCAGCCCACTGAGCCACTTTCTTTTTTCCATAGCAGCCCCCATTCTTCTGCTAAGCAAATGCTTGTAAAATGGCCGAGTCATAAACAGATGTGGTGGCACATGCCTATAATGTTGGGAGTCTCAGACAGGAAGATCACACGTGCAAGAATGTCTCAGCCCAAAGTTTTGCTATCTATTCATCTGTTGATGGTGATCTGGGTTGGTTCCATATTTTGGCTATTACAAATTGTGCTGCTATGAACATAGGTATGCATATGTTGCTGTATTTCTCTGAATTCAAACCCTTTGGAAAGATACCCAGGAGTGGTATAGCTGGATCATATGGTGGATCTATTCCCACCTTTTTTAGGAATCTCCACACAGATCTCCATAGTGGCTGAACTAGTTTGCACTCCCACCAACAGTGTAAAAGTGTTCCTTTTTCCCCACATCCTCACCAGCATTTGTTGTTGTTTGATTTCTTTTTGCTTGCCACTCTGACTGGGGTTAGATGGAATCTCAGTGTAGTTTTGATTTGCATCTCCCTGATGGCCAGTGATGAAGAACATCTTTTCATGTATCTATTGGCCCTTTGTATCTCTTCTTTTGTGAAGTGTCTATTCATTTCATTTGCCCATTTCTTGATTGGGTTGTTTGTTTTGCTAGTGTAGAGTCTTTTGAGCTCTTTGTATATTCTGGATATTAGCCCCCTATCAGGATGGTTGCTGGTAAAGATCCTTTCCCATTCTGTAGGCTTCCTCTTTAGGTTATTGATAGTATCCTTTGATGAGAAGAAACTTTTTAGTTTGATGCTATCCCACTTGTTTATTCTTGCTTTAATTTCCTGAGCTTTGGAGGTTTTGTTGAGAAAGTTACTGCCTGTGCCAATATGTTGTAGTGTTGAACCTATGCTCTCTTCTACTAATTTCACAGTCTCAGGTCTAATTTCTAAGTCTTTGATCCATCTTGAGTTGATTCCTGTATTTGGTGAGATATAGGGGTTTAGATTCATCTTTTTACAAATGGTTAGCCAGTTCTCCCAGCCCCACTTTTTGAAAAGGCTGTCTTTTCTCCAGCGTATGTGTTTGGCCCCTTTGTCAAAGATTAATTGACTAAAGATGTGTGGGTTTGTTTTTGTATCTTTTATTCTAATCCACTGGTCAGTATATCTGTTATTGTGCCAGTACCATGCTGTTTTTACTACTATTGCTCTATAGTAGAGTTTGAAGTCTGAGATTGTAATGCCTTCTGCATGTTTCTTAGGAATTCTATTCAGCCATAAAGAAGAACAAAATTATATCATTTGCAAGAAGATGGAAACCCCTGGAGAACATTATGTTAAGTGAGATCAGCCAAGCACAGAAGGAGAAGGTACATATATTTCCTCTAATTTGCCCAAACTAGGAAATATAGAGGATACCAGTGGGACTCCAGGTAATGGAGGGGAAATATCAGCAAAGTTTGAATAGAAAGATAGGAGAGGAGGAAGGCTGATCTTGATTAATGAGGGTCTACACCTGAACATGTGTAAAATTATGAATATGACATGGTTAACCTGGACAACCATTGGTGGGAGGGGGGAAAGGAAAATGGGGTCAGGGGTGGGGGGAGAGGGCACCAAATATAGTTTAAATGTATACTATTTATGTTCAACAAAAAAAAAATTGTTAAAAAAAAAAGAATGTCTCAGCCACTTCAGCCACTTAGGCCCTCAGCAACTTTGTAAGATTTTGTTTCAAAATAAAAAGTAAAAAGGGCCAGAGGTGCAGCCTGGAGGTAAAATTCCTCTGGATTCAATCCTGGGTACCACTGCCATCACCACAACAAAAAAGGCTAGGTCATTTGGCTGAAGGAAGGGCAGCTCTGATAGACAGCTTTGCACCAGACTTCCTCAGGTATACAGGAAAAATTGATTTCTCTCACTTCTCTGTCATGTTTCCGTATCTTCCTATAGGAGAAATAAATCTTACAGCGAATCCCAAACTCTACCTCAGTGTTTGGTTTAGAGACAAAACCTTGAATAAGTGCTCATTCTTTTATAAATAAGAGCATGTAATTTTCAGAATGAGGCAATAATCCAATTAGATTACAAAGCAATAATCTAATATTAACAATGATGGTAGGAAATAAGATTATACAATTTTATGTTTGGTTTTTATTTAGGACTTACCCCAATTTTTTTAACATTCTATTGATTTTAACTGAGGACTTCATTTATTTGAGTTTCTATAAAAGTCTATCTTCCAGACATTGACTTCTGAATTTTCTGGAATTGAAATAACTTCACTAATTAAATTAGTAAATAAACTAATTTTAATTTTACTATAATTCTCATGAATCTGCATTTCATTAAAACTGACTACCTATTGACTCAATATTATTTACTTGCTTCTGCAAAAATTATAATAATTAAATCATTCATAATGAAATCTTCCTGAGAAGCCACTGGGAAAACCAGAAACAGTGAGTATTGTATCAGTAAGAGGGATTTAAACAAACTGAGAGACAGATTAAAATAATTAGCATGAATTATTTTAATTTTTTTAGAATTCTGGTATGAGAAAAATTGGAAGCAAGAGGGAGCGATACTTCTAAGAAATTTATGAAGATGTGGTTTATAACATTGTATTAGCCAGCTTATGTTACTATAAGAAAATACCATACACGGAGTGACTTGGCAATGGACAATTGCATCTCATAGAAACTGAAATCCAAGATTATGGTGTCATCTGATACTCCTGGGGAGGGTCCTGTTTCTGGTTTACAGACGGATATCTCTGTCAGTATCCTAACTTAGTAGAGAGAAAGCTATTCTCTTTCTTCCTCTTCTTCTTCATCTAGGGCTCTATCCTTGGGAATCCATTTATCTCTAATTAGCGTGCAAAGGCTCCATCTCCAAATACCATCACCTATGGGTAACATCAAAATGTGAATTTTGGAGGTACACAATTTAATCCATAGCACTATTCATTATTTTCTTTTTAAGACAAGCAGAAAAATGAGTTCATTAGCTCATGGAGAATCATTTGTAATTCAGCAGATGCTATTATGAGAGCATTGAACTGAAAATAAGAGAATTGGGAAAGAGTTCCAGTTATAGGGCGATTGCAGGCTTGTGCTGCCTAGCAAATGTCCATGACTTCACCTTCCCTTGGAATGAGTCTACCAAAAGGATTTTTCACAGATTTGTGTGATATTTCTAAAGAAAATAGGGAATACACTATGTCAAAAAAAAAAAATAGAAAACTAAAGGTAAGATATCGTTAAGGTAACTTCTTCATTTTAGAGACTGACATGATGTATAAAGTAAATTTAAAAAGTGATTACGCAAATGGTAAACCATTTGGAGAAATGGGCAACTTTAAGAAAAGAAGAAGCCAGGCATGGTGGCACACACTAGTAATCCCAGCATTCAGGAGGCTGAGACCAGAGGATCGCCGTTCACGGACAGCCTCCACAATTTAGTGAGACCCTGTTTCAAAATAAAGAATAAAAAAAAATAGGTCAAAGGGTGTAGCTCGAGGGCTCGAATGCCCTTGGGTTTTATCCTCAGACCCGCAAAAAAAAAAAAAAAAAAAAAAAAAGAGAGAGAGAGAGAGAGAGAGAGAGAGAGAAGAATCTAAGAGAAGTATTTGGGATCTATATAAAAAGCCTTTGACTATTGTCTTATTAACCTTTATATACTCCTTATCGAATACTGTGAATACTGTTCTTTCTCAGGAAGTTCAAGTTCATCTTTTAAATTTAGAACCTGTGAAAATTTAAACTGCATATTTGCATTCCGTTGGTTGAACCATTTAACAGAGTAGACTGGTTTCCCAAGCAATGCAGTTAACTCTGGTGAGTGATTTGTTAAAGAAACACAACAAAACCAGTGGAAGATAAAACTGTGTAGGTTGGAAGAAAACTTGTGGTGGTGTTAAGAGTGTTGGGTTAATTATTACTTTCCAATAGTTAATGATGAGAACTATTGCCTCAAAATTGTGAGAAAGAAAAGGAAACACAAATAAACCCACTAGTAACTTATCTTACAAGTGTGAGAAAATATGGTCTCCTTGGAATGTGTGTATTTAGTACTATGGTTTAAAATAAAATATTTATGGATTGACTTGCCAAATAAGTTTCACAAATTCATAATGAATGTCCTGCAAAAAATTCTTGATTAGCACATATTTACTAAATAAATACTAAACCTAGTTTTATTAAATATAAGCACACAATTTCTCCTTCCTTCTTCTTTCCTCCCTTTCTTCCTTTTTCTTCCCTTCACTTTAGAAAACCTTTCCTAGCAGCCTATAAAAATTATGCCAAAGACACAAAAAACCTTTATAGCTTGAACTCTACAATGAAAATAGACAAATTTAGTTAGCACAGGAAAAAATAAAGACCTGCTATGTTTATGCCATTGCTTATTTATCCCAACAATAAAAGCAGAAATGATCCCAAAGCAGTGTAATGAATAATGATTGAAGGAAAAGTTATTGTGGCTAATCATGTTTCCGTGTTTGGTTAAGCTAATTGAAAATCAAGGTGGAATCTCCCTCTAGATAGATTCAGTATTTTATTACATTTGTAAAATCATAAAACAGTTATGTCACCTTCAATTCTGGAAAATAATTATATTGTTTTTGAAACTGCCAGAACATATTTTTTTACTCTGTATTACACCAACAGGTAAGCAATCTAATATAGTGACCTCAATGTTCCTTGTTTGGCCGTTAGAAGATTTGGAGGTCTTCTTGCTTTTATTAGGAAATCATATACCAGCTACATCCTCTAATATGCTTGCCTCTGGCTATGAATCATAAAACATACCAAATACTGGAGATTCATATACTGTGAAAGGTCTTTGGAGCTTAATTTCACCATTAGAGTTATTTTGTAAAAACTTTGCTCACAATAGTCTTATTTTTCTTCAAAAACTTAGAGGAATATTTTAAATTCATTTTATTAATTCTAAACTTTGGTGGCTAGGTTTCTTTTATTGTTTTCCAAGTTTGCAGTTAATAAGGTTTAACCAAAAGTTCAGTCTAGTGCATGAAATGATTTGGATTTTTTTACCTTATTTATTAATTAGTATCACATTTATCATTTAATTAGTTTGCTTCTATCCTTATCCCCCATTCCTGGATTTAGTTGTTTATCTAAGTAATCTACTGGCCTGTTTTTTTGTATTCACATAGTCTCCATTGAAGAGGCTTATTGGAATTCATGCACTTTAATAAAGGACTTGTTCAAAAGAAGAGATAATAGAAATATTTATCCTGTGGGTGTGGTGGTGCACGCCTGTGATTCCAGCATTTGGGAGGCTGAGACAGGAGAATAGAGGTTCATGAACAGCCTCAGTTACTTAGTGAGGCCCTTTGCAACTCAGTGAGACTCTTTCAAAATAAAGAAAAAAAAACTAGGGCTAGGGGGTGTGGTTCTGAGGTAGAATAACCCTGTGTTTCATCCTCAGTACTGCAAAAAAAAAAAAAAAAAATCCTATTTCTGATACACACTAGTCAATAAAGGAAAATATTAATTGAAATGTAATTGCGTATAAACTTAGGCAAGGTACAAGCCCCCAGTGAGAAAGTGGAGACATTATCCTGCTGGAGGGAGAGCTCTGGTACTCTGACTTTTTTCAGTTTGCAAGGATGCTGAAACCAGGCAGCTGGATGAACTCTTGAATCACATCTCACACAGCTGCTGCTTTACTTTCAGTTAGAGAAAGGCTGGGCTGATTAAACCCTGAGTATTTGAAGAGTTTTTTTTTTTCTTCTCCTTTTCTTACCATCTGTAAATCATGGACAAACAGAAGTAGGCGGCTTTCTTCTTCTTCTTCTTCTTCTTCTTCTTCTTCTTCTTCTTCTTCTTCTTCTTCTTCTTCTTCTTCTTCTTCTTCTTCTTTTTTTTGGTGGTACTGGGGTTCCTGGAAGCCCTTCTACCTCCGGGCTATACTCCCAGACCTATTTTACACTTTTTTTAAAAATTTGGAAACAGGGTTTCCTTTTTTATATATTTTTTATTGAAAGTAAATGTTATACATTTAATCTGTATTTGGTGCCCCCCCTCGGTTTTCCCTTCCCCCCTCTCTACAATTAATACCCAGGCTAACCTTGCTATATTCGTACTTTTACACCTACTTGGAAGTAGCCCCTCATCAATCAAGTTCAGCCTCCTTCCTCTCTTAGCTTTCCATTCAAACTTTGCTGAGATTTCCCTTCCATTATCTGGATTCCCTCTGGTATCCCCAATGCTCACTCGTTTGGGCATATTAGAGGAAACATATGTCCCTTCTCTTTCTGTGTTTGGCTGATCTCACTTAACATAATGCTTTTCAGCACTTATGGGAAATACACACAATGGAATTCTATTCAGCTATAAAGAAGAACAAAATCACGTCATTCGGAAACAGGGTTTCTTAAGCCAGCGAGGCTGGCTCCAAACCAGCGAGATCCTCCTGCCTCCGCCTCCCAAGCACGGGGATTACAAGTCTGCACCACCATGCCTGGCGTAGGCAGCCTTCATCTATCTGCACCAGGTCAGCAATCCAAATAGTTACCCTTGACAAACTATTTTTATTCTCTTATCAATTTTTTAATTTTGTGGAATTTCCTTATCCTATTTATTCTGCCTAAAGTGATTTTTTCTCAAATATACATTTATCAATAGACATCAATAACCACTTATAAATTGAAAGCTTTATGTATCTCTGCAATTTAATTTGCTCTTCTATAGGAGTTAATGAATTCTTACAATGCTTTTTCTATATCACTGTTAGGAAATTTTAAACACGAAACCACACATAACTTGTTAATTTTATTTTAAAATTGTTTTTGATTTTGTTTCTGTTTGTTTGCTTGTTTGGAGATGGGGTCTTTTTGTACTGCCCAGGATCATCTTGAACACATGGGCTCAGGTGATTGTCCTGCCACTGCCTCTTCCTTTGCCTCTGAAGTAACTGGTACTAATAGTCCTGCTCTACTATGTCGATATGGAGTCCTTTTATAGATTTGCACACAAATTCTTTCATATTCCCTGTTTCAAAAGGTGAATCTTAATTTTGTATCACTTAAGTCCAGTTTGATTTTAGTGATTTTCTTCTAGTGAGTTGAATATGGCAGAAGTGATGGAATATCACTTAGATCATTCAAAAACTAAATGTTTTACTCTCAGAATTCATTCATTCCCTCTCCCACCCCTCTTTCTTTCTCATCATTCACTCTTGGAGGAATAAGTATAGTGAACACTCAGACATTCTTTGTAGGAGTCTATACTGTGAGGATCTGAAATATGCCAATATCAGTTTGAAAATGAATTCTACCCTATTGAATCTTGAGGTGACTTTATTAACCAAAAATCTGGCAAAACTTTAAGAGTAACCTCTAAAACAGAACCACCCAACTAAGCTGTCTGAATTTCTGATCCTCAGAAGCTGTGAAATAGTAAGTAGTTTTTCTTTTGTGCGCCTAAATTTGGGGTCATTTGCTTTGCAGCGAAAGAGAACCCACACACCTGTACATCCTTATTTTCTCTTTTATTAGATTATAAACATTTTTTAAAAAAGATACATAATATTGATGTTTTCCTTTTAATGAACATAATACATGCTTGTAGCTTCAACAATAAAATTTCAAAGGCATAATCCAATAAGAGTTTATTTATTCTTTTACTAATTTCAAGCACAGGATAGAGAATGAGATAAGCAGCTATACAATATAATTTCAAATAGAAATAAAGTATTTGAAAAATCTTAAATAGTAACTGATCAGAATAAGGGTATTAAGGAAAGGAAGGTGGAGGGAAATTTTAAATAAAGTATTTATAAAGACATTTACAAGAAGGTGATATTAGAACTGAAGCCTGAACATGATAAACTGACTCTACAAAGATGCAGGGAAAAGCAATTCAGACTAAAGACATAACCAGAGCAAATGCTGTGATAAAGGACCTTCTTTAGCTGCTGGACAGGAAATGGAGCCAGTTGCTAGATAGACATGCACCTCTTAAAGCAGTGTTTTATCAGCAATAATAAAAGGGGTTGGGGCTCATGGAAAAGTTTATTTTTAATTTTTTGTTACATTGTAAGCATACATAATGATGAAATTCAGAGAGATAGAGACATATAAGCACACAACCTTCAGTAAACCACCTCCCAATTCCCACCCCAACTCCCTCCTCCTCCCCATGCACAATATTGAGATTGGGAAATAAATTTTTACATGTACATCATGTCCACTGAAGTATTTTGTTCATTGAGTGTCCCTCCCCCCACTGGCCTCCCTCTCTCAGGCCCCCTCTATCAATTCACTAGAATTTCACTTCCTTTTTCTCTAGTTACTTTTGGATTCCAGTTTCTCCTTAGCTTCCACATAGGAGGTAAAACATGACTTTTATTTTTTGTGACTGACTGATCTCACTTAGCACAAAATTCTCCAGTTTCATTCACTTTTCTGCACATGACACAGTTTTGTTTTTAATGGCTGAATAGAATTCCATTGTGTGTATATCCCATAATTTTGTAATCAATTCATCTATTGATGTACACCTAAGATGGTTTCATAATTTGGCTATTGTTAACTGTGCTTCTTCTTCTTCTTCTTCTTCTTCTTCTTCTTCTTCTTCTTCTTCTTCTTCTTCTTCTTCTTCTTCTTCTTCTTCTTTTTTTTTTTTGATGGTACTGAGGTTCCTGGAAGCCCTTCTACCTCCCGGCTACACTCCCAGACCTATTTTTATATTTTTATTTGGAAACAGGGTCTCTTAAGCAAGCAGCTGGCTTTGAAACTGCGCGATCCTCCTGTCTCCGCCTCCCAAGCGCTGGGATTACAAGCGTGCGCCACCACGCCCGGCTTAACTGTGCTTCTATAAACATAGATGTGCATGTGTTACTATAGTAGTCTGGTTTCAGTCCCTTTGAATAAATACCTAGTAGTGGTATCTACATATCTACATATGGTAGATCCATTTCTATTCTTTTGAGAACCCTCCACACTGATTTCCAAAGTGGCTGTACTAATTTGCAATCCCACCAATAATATATCAGAGTTCCTATTTCCATACATCCTCAAAAGCATTTGTTATCACTTGTATTTTTGATGATTGTCATTCTAATTGTGGTTAAGTGAAATCTCAGTGATTTTCATCTCTCTACTTTCTAATGATGTTGAATATTTTTTTTCTATATATATTGGCCATTTGTATTTCTTCTTTTGTGAAGTGTATATTTACTTCACTTGCCCATTTTTAATTGGGATTTTTGGTTTCATTTAGCATTAAATTTCTTTAGTTCCTTGTATGTTCGGATATTAGTCGTCTATCAGAATAATGGATATCAAATATCTTCATCTATCACTTCTATATTAAGGTTCTTGATGGTTTCCTTTCTACACAGAAGTTCTTTCATTTAATATAATCCCTCTTATTAATCCTTATTTTATTTTTTATGCCTTCAGGGTCTTATTTAGAACTTTTCTACCTCTGCCAGTATTTTGGAGCATTGATCCTATGCCCTCTTCTAGTAATTGCAAAATCTCTAGTCTAATTTCCAGGTGTTTGATCTATATTGAATTGATTCTTGTACAGAATGAGAATATGGGGTTTAATTCATTTTTCTTTTAGTGGATAATAAGTTTTATCAATACCAGTTGTTGAAAAGTTTATCTTTTTTCCAATGTTTATTTGTGACCCCATTGTGAAAAATCAATCGTATGTTTATGGATTTGCTTCTGAACCTTTTATGAAGTTTCACTGATCTATATGTCTGTTTTTGTGCCAATGCATCTCTATTTTTAGTACTATAATTCTGTAGTATAGTTTGCGGTCAGGTATTTAATGCCTCCTGAATGGTTATTATCTCTGAGTATTGATTTGGCTATTCTGGATCATTTTTATTCCATATAAATTTTAGGAATTGTTTTTCTAGTTCTGTAAAGAATGACAATAGTATTTTAATAGGATTGTATCACATCTGTATATCACTTTTGGTAGAATGGCCATTTTAGTGATTTTTTTTGCCTATCCAAAATCATGAGGGACCATTTCATATTCTAAGATCTTCTTAAATTTCTTCTTTTAGTGTTTTATAGTTTTCATTTTACTCCAGATTTTAGTAGCTTAAAAAAATTGCAGGCATATTCCACAGTACCTGGGTTGGTGTTTATTTTAGAAAATTAATTATAGGACGGGGTATATCATCTGACGGACAGTGAAAAATTAAGAGTAACTTTTCCTTGTTTTTATTACTTGTATGTGTGACTAGATACTACCATTTCCAGAGAAAATTAGGGAGGAAATACCATACATTTCTCAAGGATCTCTTAACATACTATTTATCATAGTAAGACATTTTTTATTTTATCATTTAGAACATGATGAAGAAGTTCGCAAAGAAAAAAATGAAATTGAATAAGAGTTTTAGAGGTCAACAAAAACAAAACAGGGAATTAAGGAGATAAGGTAGAGAACAGTAGACAAGTGAAGAAAAAGAGTAAGATATGAAAAGAAAGAAGTATATAAATATCAGCTACAATCATTCCAAAAAGAATATGGAATAGAGGAAAGTGACAATAAAAGGATACTTGCCATAAGTGTCCTTAAGTGTGACCTTTGGATCCTTGGAGTTCCCAGAGACCTTTTCAGGAGTTCCATTCTTTATCTACACAAGGTCAGATTTTCTTTGTACTTTAACCAAATATATTTGGTTAAATATATATAAACCAATACTGGCTTAAATTTATATGTAAATATATAACAAAAGACTAAGTACTGAAGCAGTGAAGTGTATCCAGATATCTTCTATTAAGCCCATTTTTATAGAGATTTATAAAATTGAAAAACAATGCTAAACATTTACTCAGTGAATAGGATCTTGTAAATAAAGAATGGCTCAGTATAAGAGTCTTCTATTTTGACCCTGCTATTTTCTTTTTCTGCCTAGTCTACTCCAAATTTTTCTAATTGAAAATCATGGGTAGTTTATAGTCTAAGAAATAGAAGAGTAGAAATTCCCTCAAATTTCTTAGGTATCTAAGGAATTCTCAGAACAATGCCGTTGCTGTTGATGAAGAATAAAAATAATTTGCAGAGACATCTTCCTGTTCCATTGTACTAATGGGAATGTCAGATTCCACCTTGTGCAGATTAGGGCTATAAATGCACATGATTTCTGTTGATATCCATAATCATGGATTGTTCTAGTTTTAAGTGTAGACTGTCAGATGATACTTTCTGTGTACAACGTTAATCCATTAAAACTGTTTTTTGGGTAAAGGGATAAAAATAATTTAGAAATTAAAAATAGTTTTCTGTCTTTATAAAAATGTATTAACATACTGATGTTTTAACATGTTAAAATACTTTGGCAAGTGAAGTGGGTGCACATTTCAGTTAAATTAAAATATTTCTAATACATAGTTATATTCAGAAATATACATGGTATTATTCAATGAATATCTTCTAGATAAATATCTTTTCGACTATTTGAGGTTAATATATAGTAAATACAGTATTATGACAAATACAAATTTAAAAATATTGAATTTCTTTGGTTATCTTCTTTGTTCTATTAGTATGTACAGATTAGTCCTTCACCCTTCTTTAATTTCAACTCTTATTCTGTTAAATCATCCTAAATTCTCAACTAGTGCAAAAAGTTTTACTGAATTCTAAGGTATTTTTCCATTTTAATTTTGAATTAAATTATAAACTCTTTTGTTACATGATTAAGAGAGCTTAGAGAATTTGGATAGTGTTAAATGAAATTTTAAAATATGTATTTAGTAGTCATCTTATTAATTCCCACAATTCTAAAATGCAAGAAAAAAAACCTTTTTGTCTCTGTCCACACACTCTCTCTTACACACACACACACACACACACACACACACACACACACACTGCAAATGAGGAAATGTGAGGATAGCAGCTCTGCTAGGTTAAATAAATATGCTAAAAATAATTGCAAAGCTAATATTAGTTTAAACTGCTTTACAGTAAAACAAGTTTTTTGTTGTTTTTGTTTTGAGAAATTTAATGAGAACATAATAACTAGAGGGACTTTTGCCCTTTGAGGTACAAGATATAACTAAAGTAGCTATATGGACCTAAAATATCATGGAACCTCTGAAAGCTCTACTGTTCTCTTCTGCAAAGCAGGTTACCATCATCTACTTTACAAAGGTGAGAGGATTATATACTAATAGCCATTTCTTACTAATGTGTATTTTTTTTCTCTAGGATTTTAAAAAGAATTGGGGCATATAATGAGAATCCAGATGAGAAAAGACACTCATTTGACATGTTGTGCAAATGTGAAGGGAGCTATACTAATGATAAGTTTTGGCTGCAGAAACATAGTTGGATAAAAGAAAGCAAATGTTGTCTTTCTCCATGGAGTCATTTGGGCTCCATGACAGAGAAAAGGTGTGCCAGGAACCTGGAATATAGACAGAAAACTATATTTGTTTTCTATATCTACTTAACAATTTTATATACATTTTACTTAAAACATCATCAATATATTAATTTACATTTTTTTTCTAGAGCAGATATTTGGCCAAACTTGACAGGGTCCTCAGTTCTCCATTTCACAAAGCTTAGATCAGGGTGTTTGCTGGGGCTGCGATCTCTTCTGAAGCTCAAAGTTTTCTTCCAAACTCTGGTCTTTGGCACCATTTGTTTTCCTATAGTTATAGAATAAAGGTGCTCTCAACCCTAGAGGCCATCCATTGTCCCCTATCAGAGGTGACTCTGCAAAATATGGTACTTAGAATTTTTAAGGCTAATAGGAGCAAGGCTACTGCTGCTTCTTATCTTCATCAGAAGATTCTCTTTTAAAAGGTTTGCCTGATTGAGTCAGACCCATGTAAGTTACTTTTCTTCTTTTTATTGTGATTAACACAAACTTAGATCTGAAAGTAACTTTATCTTTGCCATTTAAAGCAAGTTATAGAATGATAGCACATTCACAGGTAAAACCCACAACTTAAGGGGAGGGGTCATAATGTGGGCTCCTGTTACAATTTATTTATACTTGGCATGACTTTATATAGTTGGCATAGAGGATGTGTTCTCATTATCCTTCTATAGCAGTCATGCAGTTTGTAATATATTGCATCTTGGAGTGAGTCTTAATAAGAATAATTACCTTTCAAACATTTTTAACTTCAATACATAATGATAACATTATATATTTGTTGAATTGCAATGCATACACAAACACAAGCAATTTAAATATCTAGCATTACTATGCGTACTTCAAACAATTCTGTTCTATTCTATTTCTCTGTGTGTGTGTGTGTGTGTGTAACTAGAGTTTTAACCCACGGGCATTCCAATTCTGAGCTAGATCCCAGCCTCATTTTTTATTTTATTATGAAACAGGATCTCACTAAGCTGTAAAGGGTTTCACTGTGTAGCTGAGGCTGGCTGCAAACCTTTTATCCTCCTGTCTTAGATTCCCAAGTATTTGAGGTACAAGCATGCGCCAGAGTACCTGACTATTCTATTCTATCCCATCCTATTTTATTCTATCCTGTTTCATACCCTTCTACAATTCCTTTATACAGCAGTCATGCAGTTTGTGAGTAATTCCTTATATGTTGGGATGAGTCCTAATTAGAATAAGTAAGTGGATTTCAAATATTTTTAACTTCAACACAAAATGATAATTTCATGTACTTATTGCATTCCAGTTGAATGACACATATACACACCCAATTTTTTAAAAAAATCTAGTATTACTATGTGCAATTCAAACAATTCTATTCTGTTCTATTTCAGTCTATTTTATTCTCTTCTACAATTAAACAAATGACTAGTTAAAGTTCAACAAATTGGGATCTCCAACTCATTCATTTGTTACCATATAAAGTCAAGAGACATTTGAGTAACCCAGTCATTGTGATTTTATTCTCTATCTAGTAGTTGTTTTAAGAAAGATAAACATATACCCTTTCAAATGAAGGCAAACTCAGAATTCAAGGGAATGAGCTCTCCACTGGGATAATTACTGGGTAAATAGCATCATATTAGAGCAAAGAAATCATCCAAATCTAGAATAAATTAGAATCCATGTAAAATCATTTGCAAATGTAAGAGAAGACACAATAAAATTAATATTTTGTTATCCTACTGTGGCTGTTGTGGACTTTTAGCAAACCGTGCCAAAGTTAATGGTGTCCCCATTTATTCTATATATTCTTCTCAATTGAGTAAAACAAAATTGTGGCTGAAGCCTTGTCTTGCTTCGTTTATTTTATGTTGCTATGCTTAGAAATATAATGGGAGATTTGGAAGCCAATCTTGGTGTCAGAGTTCTGTGTGCACAGGGCAGTAACAGTTTTCTGAAATTCAGATACAGAGGATCAGATTCACACGACATGTAAAGACTAATTGTACAAATGTCAATCTTTGGGGGGTTCATTAAATTATGATACTTAATTAACATCAATGTCAATGAAAGAAAAAATACCCAAAGCTTTCCTAAAAGCTCTTCATATTCAAATATATGTTGATTGATAGAAGCCTATTGTTTCCCAGTACCTAGTAATATTCTTCACTGAATATATTACCTGAAGACTTCTCCAAACCTGAGATAGTTGGAACTCTAATGAAAAAAGTAGCTTCTATTGTTACATGGAAAGTGCAATTTTATGCGAAAACCTAGTGATTCTCTCTATCTATCCATTGAGCATATATCTACAACTTGATTGATTTCGACACATTCTTTACCAACCAGTTACTGGTTATAGAATCCCATGAATAAAAATAAGAATCTATTTGTTGGTTGGCATATCAGAACATGTTAGCAAGGCATACTTTCAATTTGTGAAGTATTATATTGACTTCATTCCTAGGTAATACAGAATAATAATAAAAAACTATGTTTTTTAATTTGAATAAACGTATTCGGTATAATTGAAATTGACTTTGTAAAAAAAACTTAGCAAGTGATTACTAAATGAAAAAGAAACATTATGTCAAGAATTGTGTTTGACTTTAGGGAAAGTATGTTTCTATGCAGTAGGGGTGTTAATGGAAATATAAATCTAGTCTTATCTTTCTTGAACCTTATTATTGGATACACAAAATGTATTAGTTCTATGATATTTGTAAATAAAGGAATGATTCTGCATTATTTTCCAGAATAGGAAGAAGCATGAGGGGATGAAATATTTTGAACAATGCTGTGTTCATGGTGAATATCCATGATTGCTTTTAATGCATATTTGTATCACTTGAGATAAGTTTTAGCAAATCATGGTTATCCTGTGGCAGGGTAGTTAGGCAGCAGAGTAAAGAGCAGAGAGAAAAATTTTAGATCAAAATCAAATATATTCATTAAGAATAACAAATATTATGAGATGTTTTTATATATAAATACATATTTGTCAGAGACTTTAGCATATGGCAAGAATAAGTTATTTTTTCTTTTTAATCCTAAATTCTTTTAAAGTCACAAATAATAATTTATTAGAGAATAGGCCTAGAAATATAAAACAGAAATAGAAAAAAATCACAAATAAGAAATCTACAAACTAGAAATAGCTTCCTAATGAGAGAGAAAAACTATAAGAATAAACTCAAACAAAAGCTGCAGTTAAGCCAGGCATGGTGGTGCATGTTTTTAATCTCAGCATTTCAGAGATTGAGACAGGAGGATTGAGGTTCGTGGACAGCCTCAGCTACTACCTAGTGAGTCCCTTTGCAACTCAGTGAGATCTTGTTTCAAAATAAAGAGTGAAAAAAATAAAATAGGGCTGGGAGTGTAGCTCGGAGTTAAAATGCCCCTGGGTTCCATCCACAGTACTGGAAAAAAAAAAAGCTGCAGTCATAATACCAGATTAACCTTCAAACAAATGTAATTAAAATAGAAGCAAGACCTAGTTCCATAAATAGTTATTCATAATCATATATAATTGATATGCCATGATTTTTTATCAGAAAAATAAGAATAAGTAGAATAAAATGCAATAAAGTCTGATAGAATTGAGCTCCTAATTAAGCTTTCAACTGAATTAAGTAAGCAATTCCCTTTTACTTTCTCTTTATGTCTCATGTATAGTTTCTTAAAAATGTTTGGCATGAGTACAGTCAAAATAGATGTATTTTTGCCTGTTGTGAAAAATATGAAGTTTGGCAGGAAATTAAGAATTCAAACCACAGGCAAATTGCAGAATTCTTGAATTGCTCATGCATGCAAGAATGTTCTTATAAGCTGAAAAAATAATTATGCCATTGTGACCTCTCCCTGTCCAGCATGTAGTTTACAAGAGCTTCCTGCCACATTAAAAAGAATTGGTTTACCTGACACTCAACCATGAGCAGGAGTTTAACCTGCTAAATTGGTATTGCAGTAGCTTCACAGCATTTCTTACAGAAGTAATTTTTAAAGAAATTATTAACTCAGTTGACATTTGTATAGGGTGACTTCTTCCTCCAAATTGGTCACAATTCATTGCGCTGGTACTCTTTGGCCTTTCTTAATAAGCTTGAGACCTCTATATTTTAATTCCTAAAGAGTCTTAATTTTGTGGCTGAGAAAACACATAATGGGATATGAGGCCTTATGTTTTTAAGTATTACATTTAAATATTTCATCCATTTGTCAGTGACCAAGTATTATTGCAACTCATTACCTATGTAAAACTGCTATCATGATTTAGTTTCCTCATCATAATAGTTATTTCCAAATTATTCTACAAAACCATAGTATCAAAAACAGCGCAGTGCTCACATAAAAACAGGTGCATAAATCCATGGAATAGAATGGAATTCAGAGACAAACTCATATACCATTGTTATTAACAAAAGTACCAAACATATACATTGGATAAAAGATAGGCTCTTTAATAATTGGTATCAAAAAAACTAGATAGCCATATGAATATTCAGTAGAATATTAAAACAAGATCCCTATCTCCAAACCTATATAAAAGTCAACTCAAGTTGGATCAAAGAACCAGGATTAGACCAGAAACATTGAAACAATCAGAAGAAAATATAGTGGTAACACTTCAATGTATAGCCACAGGCAACAATTTCCTGAATAAGACTTTAAATCTTAAAAATAAGAGCAAAAATCAATTAATGGAATGTCATTAAATTAAAAATCTTCTGCAGAGCAGATAAAATAACTAACCTTAAACCAAAAGAAGGGAGAAAAATTTTGCCAGATACCTTTCTGACAAAAGTCTGAAATCCAGAATATATAAAGAGATCAAAGTTAACACTAAAGACCCAAATAAACCAATCAGTACAGAGACAAATGATCTCAACAGACACTTCTCAAAAGAATAGATAGAAATGGCCAAAATTACATAAAAAATTTAACATCTTTAGCCATAAGAAAAAGGAAAATAAAAAATAAATTTAAGATTCTATCTCACTTTTATTAGAATGTCAATCACCAAGAATAGAAATACTTCATTCACAGAAGTGAGGACAGTGCAATCAAGTCACCTGGCCGTCCGGAGGACTCACATCAGAGTCTTAGCCCTGCTACTCCTGTTCTTTAGTGCTGGTGCTATTAGTTTTATTATGAGACTTGTTTTCAGAAAAATTTTAAGACTCCTATCTAAACTGTGAGTGTTGAATTTATTAAAAGCAGACTGGATAGTTCAAAAATCCATATAATTAACTAAGCACAGTGATGCTCTCTTGGAAACCAGCATTTGGGAGGCTGAGATAGGAGGATTATAGGTTGGAAGCAAACCTCAGCAACTTAATGAGTCCCTGTTTCAAACTAAAACTAAGAATTTAAAAAGGGATATGGGTATAGTTTGGAAGTAGAATGCCCTTAGATTCAGTGCACCAAAAAATTTAAAATTTTTTAAATAATTTAAGCTAAAAATAAGACTATCATATAATTGAGCTATACACTCCTTAGTATTTATCCAAAAATAAAAATTAAATATACTATATCAATAAGTACATGCCTATATTTACAGCAATACAATTCACAATAGCCAAGTTATGAAATTGAACTAGATGTCTCTCAGTAGATGAACATATAAGGAAAATCCATGTACCTATGTGCCTCTCCACATGCACACTTTTGGGTTTTATTCAGCCATAAAGAACAAAATTATTTAATTTGCAGAAAAACAGATGGAACTATAGGTCATAATGTTGAGCTAAATAAATCAGAGAGAGAGAGATAGAAAGAGAGAGAGAGAGAGAGAGAGAGAGCGAGCATTTTATGCTTTTTTATGTAGGAGCAAGAAAGTAGAATAGTGACAAGCAGAGTAGAGAAAGAGAGTCAGAAAAGGTAGAAAGGGAGAATGGAGAAAGTATTGGGTGGTGAATTTGATAATTAGGTTTTTATCCATCTATGCATATAACACAATAAAAACCACCAACCACCTTTCTGAATAATTAGTAGGCATTGGTGAGAAATAACATTTTGTTGTTCTAATTCAATATTTTGTCACCATCCTGTTCAAACTAAAACTGTGGTTCTTTGAAGATCTTTGCTGGCTCTACAACTAATTGATTCAAGGTTATATGCTACACCCCCAGTCATAGTTTAGTTGGGAAACTTGTACTTTTTTTCTATGAGCCATAAAATAAAGCAAAATTTTGTGATTCGGGGTTTTTTGGTATAATTATGAAAAATTTAGAAATGAAACTACAAAGGTTTAAAGAAAGCTATGGTTTTATCTATATTAAACATATTTTGTATTTCTGATTCTATCCATGTTTAAGAAGTAATTTCATGCTTGAAATATGAGCCTTATCATTTCATAAATAATGTAAATGCTAAAACTATATATGAAGCTACCTTTTCTGGTAAGAGGCAGGAGAATAAAGGTTACAGTTTTTGAGAGAAGGTATAATGCCCATAAGGTAAAGTCTTGTGTTGCTAAACACTAATGAGCCTAACAACTATGACTTTTAAAAATTAAAGAAACATATTTCAAAGTTTACTTTTTATTCCCATGTTTGAATATTTACCATGCTTAATTTACTGTGTAAGTATGCCATGTTATTATCAATAAAGGATAAATGATGTCATGGAAAACATTATAACTATTATGATCCAAAATAACTGACCACACAATTTAGAGGAAGGAAGATTTATTTGCTCATAGTTTCCTGGAGATTCCAGGTTCAGTCTACATGAGGCCAGAGTCTACAGAACTCAGAGCAGGATGACAGAAAGCAGAGAGATAAGAGCAGGGTTGCTCTACTCCTCGTGGGCAAGAGGATTCAAAGTCAAAAGCACAGTCCCTAAGGGTATACCTCCAAAGATCCACTTTCTACAACCACACACCATCAGCCTAGGTTACCACCCAGATAAATAAATTACAATATACATATGTCTATTGATCTACTGATGAGATTACAACCCTCAAACCTTAGGTATAGATTTAGATATAAATATAATAGGTAACTATATTTATCTACTGTCACATAAATGAAATCACTACTGATGACATAGCAACACTCAAAACTTAACTGTATCAACCCTGAGTTCTTCAGGGGGCCATTACATATCTGCCCATAACATTTAGAAATATGATTAATAATTACAAGAAAAACAATTTCTTATAGAAAATAATTATTACATAATTTTTGTATTTGTACTAAAAATATTCTATATTATCTCTCTTTTGTTATAGCATTTTTATCACATTTTGATAATTTATGAAGTAAACATTTGTATACCAACAGCTTTTTTGTGCTAGTATATTGTTGATGCATAAATATTCCAAATCACATTGACCTTGGTAACATGGAATGGTTTCTTAATATGATATTGATATAAATAAGGGCCCACAAATATAGACAATACAGTGTGAACACAATTAGAATGGGGCTTCAGTCAATGCCCCTATTAGAATAATTTTAGAAAACATCCTGGAAATCGCTCTCATATTACATAAGCAAAATTATTTTCATTGTTCATTCAGTTCAGTTTCTGATCTTCTAGAACTTGATTTGTCCATAGTGGTCTCTAAATTTTTCTTTCTGATTCTTTTATATTTTAGGTTGAATTTTTTCCAAATAACATCAGAAATGCAAATTTCATTTTAATATATACTTAAAATATAAAATCAATATTTTAGTAAAAATAATTATAAATTATAAATAAAGTTATATTTTTCTCAGAAAAGAAATATTAAGATAGTTAATGTATAGGGCTGGGTGATACCTCAGTGGTAGAGTACTTGCTTAGCATGAGTGAGGTCCTGGGTTTGATCTCCAGTTCTACAATAACATGAGACAGAGATATAGTGACATACATCCTAAAAGAATGCAAACAAAATTTTAAAATTTTAATAAATTAAACAAGAGAATTAAGATATTACAATGATGCATTGAAAATTCTTTTTCATCTTCTTTTTGATTGGTAGAATACTAACAGCTTCTAATCTGATAGTATATTACTTCTCAGTGCCTCAGCAAAACTATTTTTGAACCTACAAAGCTTTGCCATCATCATATTCAGGGAAATCTATCACAGTTTTGCAAATCACTCAAATTTTGCAGAAAATTATAATGCTGAAAATGATCACATAATGCTCCATTTTAGCTTCAGCCTAGTTCTGTTCTCAGATATCAGAATATATTGCAGGTGTTTAATTCTAAATTTACTCCACAAAATTTGATTTTTATTACAAATAAAGTAGTCACTTCCTTTCAAAAGTAATCAATCTAATAGCAACAACATAATTACTATTTATAGTTGTAGGATATTGAAACATTCATATTTAAAAGGTCAAAACTTTTATATTGTTACTATTATTTTAATAGTAAAACATTATGAGTATATTCTAATTCTAAATCTATTCACTTGAAGACTGAATGATATTACCACAATTTGCTAGAGCATAAAGTAAGCTAAGGAGTTTGAAAGTAAAGAAAAATGTGTTGAATGGAGTTAAAATTGATGAGTAAAAGATGACTCATAGATTTGGAAAGTAAGACACATTTTGTGCAAGAAAGAGCTACTCTTGTTATTTATTGCTTTAAATACAATTTTGGAGTTAAACATGGAAAGAGGGCATTTATTTATATATCTATTTAGATGGTAACTACTTATTTCTATCAAGAATTGAAAGTTATTTTAAATACATCATTTATCATATAAATTTAAACTGCTAAATACAACTGCTTATTTTGAGATATTAGACATTTTTTATAAATACTCTGAGACATTTCAGTTACTTTATTAAACTAAACACTATTTGAAAATAACCTGGAGTACTGAGGTAAAATAAAGAATTGGAAATTGACTTTTTTTAGTTACACAAATAGTATGATGATGTTTATAATAAAAAAATAGGAACATTGAGAATGAGCACAAATAGATAATTCGTCCATCTGCATAATGAAGGTATAAATGAGCAAATAACACTGAATGGCATAGAGAATGAAATGGAAATGTAAAATAAGGATAATAAAAGCCCTAACCCCATACTGTTTTGCAAAAAATTATCTGAGAGAGCACATGGAAAACTTTAAGAATGATCTGCCACATTTAGTTGTCCAGGAAATGTAGACTGTTAGCATTCACTTTCATGGTCATCTTTACTATTGGGAGGCAAGAGGTGGCCCCTGGGGAGTCTCCCATGCACCAACCTTGGCTTCCTATAGAGTTCTGGAATGGACTCAAGACCAACTGGCTATATGTGAGCTGGGTAAGGCTATTGTTCAGGATGGACACCACCTTCTTCACAATCTGGCTTGGCAGGGCAATTTCAAATTTTGTAATCCTGTTTTCTGAATCTAGGACTAAAATTGTTTTTCTAGGGCCTTTCTCTTTGATTTCAACTGTTTGTTAAAAGAATTTGTTGATTTTAAAGGGGATGAGTTCTTGGTAGTTGATGATTTCTCGAGGATAAAAGTTGATTGAAGTTTTCAGACTATTTTCTGGCTTTCCACGTTCACATAAAAGTTCACCTCAATGAGTATTGGTTTACATACAATTTATGTTCATAGATTTTTTTTATGTTGGTGATTCCCAAAACTTGCTTATATGGCGCCATCCTAGCTTGGTAGATTGAAGCAAGTCCCCAAATTGGATCTGGTGAAAAAGAAATGGACAGTTGGGCTCACAGCACAGCCTGAGATGCTGCACACAAATGTTGTGCCGTGCCATAGCTAATCTTGATTCTGAGGCTCATGTCTTTCAAGACACACTTCTGACATGGTTGAAAAAAATTGAGTGGCATGTTTACTCTTCCCCACATCCACAGTGCTGTCAGAGGGTAAGAATTTTTAAATACAGCAACAGGGCTTTGGGCCCAGAAAGCTCTTCCAGGTAGCTGAGGTTGAACATTTCAGTGTTGCTAAAGTTGTATTCATACTGGACACATTCATGTAACTCCACTTCATAGAAGTTGATGTTGTTGGTCTTGCTGGGTGCCAAGACAGTGATGCAGCCATTTCTCAACTTGCACTTGAACTCTGCATTCATAGTGTATCCCTCTCCCTTGACATTTAATGTCAGAGAGTGGGCTTTCTTTTTTTACATTGCATATTAAAGTTCATATTTTCTTTCTGCCTTCATGTCAAGAAAATATCAACTGGGACCCTGAATGGGGAACAAGATAGTAAATTAGCTGATTAAGCCAATCAGTTAAAACTTGATAAAAATATAAGCCTACAGAATTGGCAGATGCTGTTTGAGCAAAAGTCACCAAAAATGATGCTCCAAATTGTGGTGTGCAATAATAAATAATATATTTATTATTTATTTATTTACTTACTTATATTTGGGGTATTTTATATGTTTTTGGTGCATTATAGCATTAAATCATAAAGTAGCTCATAGTGATAGTGACATAGATGCACATAGAATTTGGTGGGCTTTCCCCTTACTCTCTCCCAAACCTTCAAACCCTTGACCATACAGGACACTGAGATTGGCATTGGTATTCTCACACATTTATATAAGGTCAATGGAAGTGATTGCTTCATTGATTCTCCATCTCTCACCATCCCCAATGCATACCTTCCCCCAGACTACCTCCCTCAATCTCCTCTATCTACTGCAGTTTCTCTTTCATTATCTGGAATCCCTCTGCTACCCTGATTACCTCCTAGTTTCCACCTATGAGATAAAACATTTAACCCTTCACTTTCTGTGTTTGGTTAATCTCACTTAATATCATGTTCTCCAGGTCCATCCATTTTTTTGCAAATTATATAATTTTGTTCTTTATTAATGAGAATTCCATTGTGTATATATCCAATAATTTCCTAGTAAGTTATTTGTTTATAAATACCTAGATTGCTACATAATTTGGCTATTGTTAATTATGCTAATATACACATGGATATGTATATGTTAATGTAAAATTCTTATTTCAGTCCCTTTGTAAAGATACCTTGGAGTAGTACAGTTGAAAAATGTGGTGGATCCCTTCCCAAATTTTCTGAGCAATCTCCACACTGATTTTTTTAGCAGCTGTACTAAGCTGCAATCAGACCAACAGTTTAGAAGAGTTCTTATTTACCCATGTGTTCATCAACACTTAATATTATTTGGTTTCTTGATGATTGTTATTCTTTTGGGATTAGATAGAATCTCAGTGTAGTTTTGATTTGCATCTCACTGATTGTTAATAATGGTGAACATTTTTTCACATATTTATTGGCCATCTGTATTTTTTCTTTTGTGAAGTGTCTATTTATTTCAACTGCCCATTTTTTGATCAGGTCTTTTTTTAGTGTTAGTCTTTTAATTACTTTGTATATTCTAGCTAATACTCCTCTATCAGAAGAATAGATGGCAAAGATTGTTTCCCATTCTGTAGGCTTTTTCTTTAGAGTTGTGGTGGTTTCTGTTGATGATCAGAACCTGTTTATCGTAATATCATCCCATTTTTTAACTCTTGTTTTAATTCGGTGAATTTTGGGGTTCTTATTGAGAAAGTATCTACCTGTGCCTATATGTTGGAATATTGGTCCTATGCTTTCCTCTCGTAATTTCAAAGTTTATGATCTAATTTCCAGGTCTTTGATCCATCTCAAATGGGTTCTTGTACAGAATGAGAGAGATTTAATTTCAATTTTTCACAAATGGATAACCAGTTTTTTTTCCAACACTGAAAGTAGAGAAAGTCAGCCTTTCTCTACTATAAGTGTTTGGTATCTTAGTCAAAACCAATATGTGTTTGGATTTGTTTATCCTCTATTCTGTTCTATTTGTCTGTGTGTCTTTGGTTGAGTTTTTGTATCTTCCACATATAGTCTCTTGTAATCTGCAAATAGAGATAATTTCAGTTATTTTTATTTGAATTTTGTTGATATCTTTCTGTTATCACTTTGGCAAGAATATCAAGAACTATATTAAAAAAGAGTGATGATAGTGGACATTTTTGTCTTCTTCCTGATTTTAAAAGAAATTCTGACAATGTTTTTCCATTCAATATGACATTGATTTTGTGCTTATTGTATATTGCCTTCGTGATGTTGAGGTAAGTTTATTTTTAATCTCTGCAGTGTTTTGAATATCCACTTTTTTTTTTTTTTTGGTCAAATACTTTTGTAGTATCTATTGAAATGATCATGTAATTATTTTAGTTTTATTTATGTAGTGAATGACATGCATTGATGTGTATATGTTGAACCTGAAAAAAAATCCTTTTTCATAGTGTACAATTTTTTGATATGGTTTGAATGTGTATTGCTGGTATTTTGTTTATATTTTCTCTATTTTCATCAATAATATTGGTCTGTAAATTTATTTGACAGATTTTATGTGGTTTTGTTATTAAAAAGTTAGAAGGAGTTTAGATGGATTCTATCACTTTCAATTTCACAGAATAACTTGTGAAGTGCAGAATTTATTTTCTTGGAAAAGGTTTTGTAGGATTTACCTCGAAATTTATCTGACCTGGCTTTTCTTTAATGGAAAGCTTTTTATTGATGTTTCTATCTTTTTGCTTTCCACTGTTCAGCTTAGGTTTTCTATATTCTATTCGTTCAATTTAGATAGGTTGTATGTGTCTAGAAAAGTGTCAATTTCTTCTATGTATTTCATTTTGAGTATCAATTTTCAAAATAGTTTTTAATAATCTTCTGGATTCCGAACTATTTTGATACCTCCGTTTTTATTTCTGATTATTATAACTTGTTTTGATTTTCTTTTATTTAGTTTGAATAAATGCTTATCAATCTTATTAATCTTTTTCAAGAACTTTTTATTTTGTTGATATTTTTGTATATTTTGTTCTTTATTTTATTGATTCTGCTCTGATTTTAATGATCTCTTAACTTCTGCTGTCTTTGGGATTAGTCTGTTCCTATTTTTATAGGGCCTTGAGGAATGTCTTTATGTTGTTTATTTGGTTAGTTTTTGTATTTTATATATGAGCAATCAATGCTATGAATTTTCCTCTTAAACTCACCTTCAAAGTGTCCCATAGGTTTTTGTATGTTGCATTTCTATTTTCTTTAATGTTGTCAATTCATTTAATTGACAAATTTCTTTTATTTCTTCTAAGATGCAGTCCTCATTCAAAAATATACCATTTAGTCTCTCTATATTTATGTAATTTATTTTAGTCTTCCTGTTGTTGATTTCTACTTTCATTCTATTATGATCTGAAAAATATGCAAATAATTACATTATATTTTTTATGTTCCTGAAACTTGCTTTGTGGCCCAGAATGTAGTCTTATTTGGAGATAATTTCATGAGCAACTGACAAGAATGTTTATTCAGCTTTTGTTCATTATACTATTCTGTATATGTCTATTAGGTCCATTTGTTTTAGAGTATTCTTTAGGTCTGAAAAGTCTTTACTCATCTTCTGCTTGAAGATCTCTCCAGTGGGCTAAGCAGTTTATTGAAGTCTCCTACTATTATCATATTTAGGTGTATCTGAGACCAAATGTCCTAAAGAGCTTGTTGTATAAAAGTCAGTGTGCCCACATTTGGGCATATAGGTTTACTATCATTATGTATTCTTGTTGAATTGTTTCTTTGATTAATAAGAAGTGACCTGCTTTACCTCTCTGATACATTTTATCTTAATGTCTTTTTATATTTTTTGGTGGTGGTACTGGGGTTCCTGGAAACCCTTCTACCTCCAGGCTGCACTCCCAGACCTATTTTTATATTTTTATTTGGAAAAAGGGTCTCTTAAGCCAGTGAGGCTGGCCTCAAACCTGGGCGATCCTTCTTCTTAATGTCATTTTTGTCACATATGAGTATTGCTACCACTATCTGCTTTTGGTCTCCATTTGCATGATATATACTTTCCAGCCTTTCACTTTTAGCCTATGGATATTATCTGTTGGATACTTAAGTGGTTCTAAACTTTGACTACGAATTGTGTTACTATAAAATTACTACTGGGCAATGTGTGCATGTATGTCTACACAAGTTTTTTATTCTTTTATGATGTATGAATACAATGCACCAATAAAAAAATTAAAAATGTAAAATAAAATAAAATAAGAAACATTACTATGATATTCTGATTTCAGTTCCTTTGGAAAGATATACATGAGTGGAATATTTGAATCTTATGGTAGGTTTATTTTCAGTTTTTTGAGAAATCTTCATAGTAGCTGCATAAATTTGCAATCCTATTAACAGAGTTATAGAAAAATATATTTATATGCACATACTTGCAGCATTTATTTTTATTTGACTTCTTGATGATGGCATTCAAGTTGGAGTTAGATAAAATCTTAGTGTATTTTTTTATTTTCATCTCCCTGAGAGTTAATTATGTTAAACATTTTTAATGTATTTATTAGCTATTTGTATTTTTTTGTAAAGAGTCTATTTAATTTATTTTCTCATTATTTGATTTTTTTTAGTGTTAAGTCTTGTAAATACTTTGTATATTATAGATACTAGTCCTCTATCATAGGAATATCTGGCAAAGATCTCTCATTTGGTTGGCTATTTTTTTATACTCTTGATGTTTTTCATTGATGAATGCCATTCTATTTATTAATTCTTGTTTTAATATCCTGATCTTTGGAGGTCTTATTTAGTAAGTTTCTGCCTGTGCCTATATGTAGGAGTGTTGTAACTATGCATAATCTAATAATTTAAAAATCTCTGGTCTCATTTCCATGTATTTATTTCCATTTTGTGCATGATACGAGGTAGGGATTGAATTTTATTTTTCTAAAAATAGATAACCAGGCAATATCCAAAAAACACAAAGCCAATGTTATATATAAATGTTTGTATCTAAAATTTTATCTGGACACAAAGCTTTATCTAACATATTTTATTGGATAAAATTATAATAGGACTAATTAAATTTTTAATTTTTTAAAAAATTTGACAATTCATATTTCTTCTAGAATTTTTTTTTTTACTTGTTGACATAAAAGTTTTTAAATACCTGGTTTGGGGTCATGTAGTCTCATAATAGCTCTGTAAACATAGTATCATAAAACTTATTGTCTTTAAACAATATACTAGAGAGCTGGGGTATAGCTCAGGGGTAAGAACTTGTCTAGAATGTACAGAGCCTTGATTTCAAACCTTAGCACCAGAAAAGCAAAATTAAACACTACAGAACAAACAAATAAACAGAACCCCCCCACACACTGTATTCTATATTGCTTTTATGCATTGACTTTGTTTTTAAATTACAAAAACTCATTAGTTTTAATATTTTAAATAAATTTTATATGTAAAAAATGTTATCTGCATATATTTTTTTCAGAATATTGTTTTTGCCTTTTCAATATTGAATGTATACTTCATTGTCTTGGATTTACACGTGTTTTTGCCAACTTGCTACATATAGTTCTCATGCTCTGAGTTGTGCTTGAAAAAGTCACTCAGGTATCAACAGCCAGCAATGTTAATGAGTTCTACTGATCTTGGCTGGTTTCTCTCACATGTCTGGAGCCTCAGCGACATCTTTAGGACACATTCAATTTGTTTCACATGGTCTTTCATCCCTTCATACCAACTCTGGCTTGTTATAAGAAGAAGGCAGGATTCCAACAGAAAGAGAAAGAAAACCAGGGAAAGATTAAGGTCCTTAGAGACCTAGACTTAAAACACATACACCATCATCATTTTCTACCATACTTCATCCATCAAGAAAACAAAATACTAGATAAGATTCACTACAAAGGAGATTTAAAAATATTCAATTTTTCTCTAAAAGTACCTGCATACTGCAAAGTCATACTGTGATAAGAAAAGTAAAGTAAAAAAGTATGGGATAAAAACCATTTTTTAATTTTTGCAATCATTTTTTTTTTTTTGCTGACTTTACCACTGCAGTGTTTTTATCTGTTTATTTTTACTTTTTTAGTTTTCTTTTGTGGTGCTGGGGATTGAACACAGAAACATTCTACTTCTGAGCTGTACTCCTAGCATGATTTTATATTCTTTATTTTGAAACAGGGTCTCATTAATTTGCAGAGGGCCTTACTAAGTAGCTGAGGCTGGCTGAGAACCTGAATCCTCTAGTGTCAGCTTCCCACATACCGAGATTACAAAATATACACCACTATGTCTGGCTAACCTGTTTGTTTGTTTGTTTGTTTGTTTGTTTGTTTATTTATTTTGGTGGTACTGGGGGTGGAACCCAGGGGCTTTCTACCTCTGGGCTATACTCCCAGACCTATTTTATATTTTATTTGGAATCAGGGTCTCACTAAGTTGCTCTTCCTCCCTCCTCACTGCTTTTTCTGTTTCTTAGTAAATTTTTTAGGTTTTCTAATGTTCTTAATCTTTTATTTATTTTTATTTTTTTATTTTTTGATGGTACTGAGGTTCCTAGAAACCCTTCTACCTCCGGGCTATACTCCCAGACCTATTTTATATTTTTATTTGGAAACAGGGTCTCTTAAGCCAGCAAGGCTGGCTTTGAACCAGCACAATCCTCCTGTCTCTGCCTCCCAATCTTGGGGATTATAAGCGTGTTCCACCATGCCCAGATCTAATGTTCTTATCTTTTTAAAAAAGCAAACAGCCGGGTGTGGTGGTGCACCCTTGTAATCCCCGCATTTGGGAGGCTGAGACTGGAGGATCAAGGTTCATGGACAGCCTCAGCTACTTAGTGAGGCTCTCTCCAACTTGATGAGACCCTGTTTCAAACTAAAGAATAAAAAATAGGGCAGAATGTAGTTTGGAGGTCCAATACCTCTGGGTTCCACAACCAGACCCACAAAAGAAACAAACAAACAAAAATAAAAAAGCAAACAAACAATTTGGATTTACAATTTTTTCTATTTTGTGCTTGTTTTCTATTTTATGGATTTCTGCTATTTATTATTTTATTTTTTCAAATAAATTTGCCATCATTTATTACCTATTTCAACTTAAACAGAATTTATTAAATAATTCATTTTTAAAAATATACTTTTATTCGTGTATTGTAATGTCAATTACAATGAAGTTCAGAGTGAATGGTTCTTACATGCAAATAGCTCTTGATGCGCTCCTCCTAGTTCCTATGTTATTTCTTCCCTTTCCTCAAACATAATGCTAAAGTTGGTATTGATACTTTTGTATATGTACATATTGTCAATAGAAGTCTTAATAATTTACACATTACTGTATTATTTTTTTATAGTACATGCATTAAAACATGTTCTACTTTCCAATGTGTCTTATATAAAAATAGGCAATTTATTTAAGCCTATTTATTTTTAAATATTTGAGGTTGGTACTAATATATTTTATTTGTATTTTTTTTATTTTTTAAATTGGTGGATTAGAGTCATACATCTTAATGGAGTACAAAATGGTAGAGGCATACATGCACTCATTTAACCCTTCCCCAATTCCCACCTCAATCCCTCCTCCTCCCTCCTTCTCATGTTTGGCTTAGTGATTGACTTTGATATGTTTGTGAGTGTACATCATGTACATTAGGGAATTTCATTCTTTTTTCCTTAATTTCCCTCGGTTAGGCCACCTTACTTGCTTATCAATGGTTTCTCCTTCATCTAGAGTTCCTTCTATGACCTTTTTTCTCCCTAATTTCTGCATAATAGGGAGAGCAGCCAGTTTTATTGTTTGTGACTTTACTAAATTTTCATAGTATATGATATCCAGTTTTAACTATTTCCCCACAATAAACATAATTTTATTTTTTTCTTGCTGAGTAAAACTCCATTGTGTACATATACCATAGTATTTCATTTTATTTTTATTTTTTAATTTAATTTTTATTTTTTCATAAGTGGAACATATTGAGAGTGGTGTACATTTACATTATGCTCCATGCCCTTCCCCCTCCTTTTCCCTCCCCCCCAATAGAGAGTGTCCAGGTTAATCATGCTGTATTTATGCTATTACACATATTCGCTTCTCCACTGAACATCCTCAGCTTTCTTCCTCTTCTATTCTTCTGTTCAAGCTTTGCTGAGATTTACCCTCCATCATCTGGAGTCCCTCTGGTATTACCACTACTCCCTAGCTTGAACATATTAGAAAAAACATACACCCCCTCTCTTTCTGTGCTTGACTAATCTCACTTAACATAATGTCTCTAGTTCCTTCCATCTTCTTGTAAATGCTATTTTATTTTTCTTTATAGCTGAATAGAATTCCATTGTGTGTATTTCCCATAATTTTGCAACCCATTCATCTGTTGATGGAGATCTACATTGCTTCCATATTTTGGCTATTAGAAACTGTTCTGCTATGAACATGGGTATGCATATGTTAACGTAGTTCTCTGATTTCAACCCCTTTGAAAAGATACGCAGGAGTAGTATAGCCAGATCAAATGGTGGATCTATTCCCAGTTTGCTAAGGAATCTCCATACTGATCTCCATAGTTACTGAACTACTTTGCACTCCCACAACAGTGTAAAAGAGTTCCTCTTTCCCCACATCCTCACCAGCAATTGTTCTTTGATTTTTTTATGTTTGCCACTCTGATTGGAGTTAGATGGAATCTCAGCATAGTTTTGATTTGCATCTCCCTGATGGATAGTGATTTTGAACATCTTTTCATGCATCTATTGGCCATTTGTATCTCTTCTTTTGTGAAATGTCTATTCATTTCAGTTGCCCATTTCTTGATTGGGTTGTTTGTTTTGCTAGTGTAGAGTCTTTTGAGCTCTTTGTATATTCTGGATATTAGCCCCCTATCAGAGTGGTGGCTGGTAAAGATCTTCTCCCATTCTGTAGGCTTCCTCTTTAGGTTATTGATGATTTTCTTTCATGAGAAGAAACTTTAGTTTGAAGAGATCCCACTTAATAATTCTTGCTTTAATTTCCTGCACTTTGGAAGTCTTATTGAGAAAGTTACTCCCTGTACCTATATGTTGGAGTGTAGATCCTATGCCTTTCTCTAATAACTTCACAGTCTCTGGTCTAATTTCTAAGTCTTTGATCCATCTTGAATTGATTCCTGTGCATGGTGAGAAGTAAGGATTCAGATCAAACTTTCTACAGATGGATAACCAGTTCTCCCAGCAGCATTTGTTGAAAAGGGTGTGTTTTCTCCAGCCCCTTTGTCAAAGATCAGTTGACTATAGATGTGTGGGCTTGTTTCTGTATCTTCTATTCTGTTCCACTGGTCAGTCTGCCTATTGTTGTGCCAATACCATGGTGTTTTTACTACTATTGCTCTATAGTATAATTTGAAGTCTGGGACTGTGATGCCTCCTGCCTGGTTCTTGTTGCTGATAATTGTTTTGGCTATTCCATAGAAAATCCATAACTGATTTTTCCAGGTCTATGAGAAATGTTGTTGGTATTTTAATGGGGATTGCATTGAATCTATAGATCACTTTTGGCAGAATGGCCATTTTGTTGATATTAATTCTGCCTATCCATGAGCAAGGGAGATCTTTCCATCTTCCAAGGTCTTCTTCAATTTCTTTCTTTAATATTTTGTAGTTTTCTCTGTAGAGGTCTTTTACATCATTGGTTAGGTTTATTGCTAGGTATTTTATTGGCTTAGAGGTTATAGTAAATGGAATAGTTTTCTTTATTTTTTTCATTGTGGATTCATTGTTGGTATAAAGAAAAGCAACTGATTTCCTTAGGTTGATTTTGTATTCTGCAACTTTGCTGAGTTGGTGAATCAGCTCCAGAAATCTTTTGGTTGCATTCATTGGATCTTCTAGATAAAAACTCATATCATCTGCAAATAAGGATAGTTTTAGCTTTTCTCTTCCTATTTGAATTCCTTTGATTTCCTTCTCTTGTCTTATTGCTGTGGCAAGAGACTCAAGGATTATATTGAAAAGGAGAGGTGATAATGGGCATCCTTGTCTTGTGCCTGATTTTAAAGGGAATTCTTGCAGGTTTTCTCCATTCAATATGATGTTGGCTTTGGGTTTATTGTATATAGCCTTAATGATGTTGAAATATGTTCCTTCTATTCCAATTTTCTGCAGTGTTTTTAACATAAATGGGTGTTGGATTTTGTCGAATGCTTTTTCAGCATCTATTTATACGATCACGTGGTTTTTGTTCTTAGTTCTATTTATGTGGTGAATAACATGTATTGATTTGCATATGTTGAACCAGCCTTGCTTTTCTGGGATGAAACCAACTTGGTCATGGTGTACAATTCTCTTGATATGGTTTTGAATGAGTACAGCTATAATTTTTGCATTTATGTTGATTAAAGATATTGGTCTATAGTTTTCCTTTCTTGAAGTATCTTTATTTGGTTTGCGGATTAATGTGATACTGGCCTTATAGAAGGAATTAGGGAGAATTCCATCTCTTTCAATTTCCCAGAACAAGTTGTGAAGTATTGGTATTAGTTCTTCACTGAAAGTTTTGTAGAATTCAGCTGGGAACCCGTCGGGGCCTGGGCTTTTCTTTGTTGGCAGAATTTTGATGCTGTTTCTATTTCTTTGTTTGCTATTTGTTGGTTTAGGCTTGCTATGTCCTCTTGGTTCAGTTTAGGTAGGTTATATGTGCTTAGAAATCTATCGATTTCTTCCATGTTTGTTTTCCAGTCTGTTGGAGTATAAATTCTCAAAATAGTTTCTAATAATCCTTTGAATTTCCCCTCTGTCTGTGGTCATGTCTCCTTTTTCATTTCTGATTTTAATAATTTGAGTTGATTCTCTTTTTCTTTTGATTAGGTTTGCCAGGGCTTTGTCAATACTATAATCTTCTCAAAGAACCAGCTTTTTGTTTCGTTGATTCTTTGAATTGTTTTTTGTTCTCTTTTTCATTTATTTCTGCTCTGATTTTAATAATTTCTTGCCTTCTGTTGGCTTTGAGATTAGACTGTTGTAGTCTTTCTAGGTCCTTGGGTTGTGTCATTAGGTTGTTTGCTTGGTGGTTTTCTGTTCTTCTTATGTGGGCACTCAATGCTATGAATTTTCCTCTCAACACTGCCTTCAAAGTATCCCATAGATTTTGGTAAGTTGTTTCTGTTTTCATTTAATTCCATAAATTTCTTTATTTCTCCCCTAATTTCCACTCTTACCCACTCGTTGTTCAAGAGTGTATCATTCAATCTCCATGTATTTAAATAGTTTATTTTGAGTTTTCCTGTTGTTGATTTCTACTTTCATTCCATTATGGTCTGAAAAGATGCAGGGAATTATATTACATCTTTTAAATTTGCTGGTGCTTTCTTTGTGCCCCAGAATGTGATCTATTTTGGAGAGGGTGCCATGGGATGCTGAGAAGAATGTGTATTCTGTTTTTACTGGTTGAAATATTCTGTATATGTCTATCAAGTCCATTTGGTTTATAGTTTTCATTAGTTCTGCAGGGTCTTTACTCCTCTTTTGTCTTGAAAGTCTATCTAGTGGCGTGAGAGCTATATTGAAGTCTCCCAGTATTATTGTATTTGGGTCTATTTGAGATCTTATGTCCAAGAGGGTTTGTTTTACAAATGTGGCTGCACCCATATTCGGGAATAAACATTTACTATCATTATATCTTCTTGGTGGATTGTTCCTTTTAGTAAAGGAAGTGCCCTTCTTTGTCTCTTCTGATGTGTTTTAGCTTAAAGTCTGTTTTGTTGGATATCAGTGTTGCTACTCCTGCCCATTTTTGGTCCTCATTGGCATGATATATCTTTTTCCATCCTTTCACTTTTAGTCTCTGAATGTCTTTTGCTGTAAGGTGTGTTTCTTGCAAACAGCATACATTTGGATTATATTTTTTAAATCCACATTGCCGGTCTGTGCCTTTTGATTGGAGAGTTAAGTCCTTTGACATTCAGTTATATTATTGAAATGTGTTATTTATTTCCTGTCACTTTGTGTTCTATCTTCTATTGGATATAGTATTATTTCTTCATTTTTAGATGACCTGCTGATCAACTTCATCTCTTCTCTGGTTCTGAAGTCTGCTTCTTTTTTCTTTTTTATGGTTTATTTCTGTAAGTATTTTCTCTAGTGTTGGCTTAGAATTCATGAATTTTTTGAGGTTCTGCTTATCCTGAAATACTTTTGTTTCTCCATAAATGTTGAATAATAATTTTGCTGCATTAGCAGAGTTTTGGTTGGAAGTTGTTTTCTGCCAGAGTCTAGATCACATCATACCAGTCTCTCCTGGTATTCATGACCTGGGATGTGTAGTCTGGAGTGATTCTTATTGTTTTGCCTCTATATGTTACTCGTCCTTTTGCTATCACTGCTTTTAAGATTCTTTCCTTGATGTCTATGTTGGGCATTTTGATTATTATATGATGTTGGGATGTTCTTTTTTGATCTTTTCTTAGTGGTGTTCTGTATGTCTCCTGAACATGAAGATCCAAATCTCTTTCCATGTTTGGAAAATTCTCTGAAATTATTTCTTTGAAGAGATTATGGATGCCTTTGGTCTGTAATTCTATCCCTTCTTCAATGCCATTTATCCATAGGTTAGGATGCTTCATATTGTCCATAGTTGCTGGAAACCAAAACCATAGTTTTGGTTTCCATTCTTTTGAATAGATACCTAGAAGTTGTATTGCTGGATCATAATTCTCATTCTTCTGAGGATTCTCCATACTGTTTTCCAGAGTAGTTGTACTAATTTGTACTAATTTTGTTGCTGTACTGACTTCTGTATGCTGTTAACTGTGTTTTCAGTTTTGAATGGACTATATTCTAACAGTGATATTCTACTTTCCATTTTATCAAATCTTCCAGAATTTCTTTCTATTGCTGTCTTCATTTCATTTATTGACTCTTTCATTTCATTCCAGACCTCTTTCTGATTCTTTCTTAGTATTTCAATTTCCTCTTTCATTTCCTGTAGACCTGTTTTAACCTTTCATCATATTGTAGATCAAGATTCTGAACTCCCCTTCTTGCATTTCTTGTAGGTCAGTATTCGTGATTTCTGTTGTCTCTTCATTATTCCTGGTTCTCGTATTTTCAGCATTCTCACGTTTTTCTGATTTCTACCAATCGCTTGTGAGTATTATGTTTAGTCCAATCTTAGTATTAGGAATTTAGAGGTATCGGCACTATAGCAGTGCTTTTCTAATGTTGAGTGTTGGGTGATGGAGGAGGAGCTGGCTTCCTTGATCCAGGTGTCTGCAGGACTCACTGTGCCGCTGTGGTCCCGTCTTTGGTGAGCACACAGAATTCTGGTGTGGGTGCCACTTGCTACTTAAGATGAGGCTCTATGACTGTTTTCAGTCTCTTGGGTTATTTTGCCACGGTGGTATTAGTCAGGGCTAGGGAATGCAGTTTGGGCTGGCAGCCTGCGCTGGCCCCAGTGGGCAGCCCGGTTGTGTCTGCAGCAGGTCTTGCATCAGGTCTGATGCCCTCTTCTTCCTCTTCTTCTTGCAGTGAATCTCGAGTTCTGGGTTTCTGGATTCCTTCCACCGAGGTACCTGGATCTGTTTTGGTTCCTGCGATATATTTATTTTGTTGGTTAAGACACTCTATCATAGTATTTTAATCCATTCACCTGTTGATGGACATCTTGGCTGGTTTAATTGTTTGGCAATTTTGAATTGTGTGGCTATGAACATAGATACACATGCCTTAGTTTTGGTTTCCATTCTTTTGAATAGATACCTAGAAGTTGTATTGCTGGATCATAATTCTCATTCTTCTGAGGATTCTCCATACTGTTTTCCAGAGTAGTTGTACTAATTTGCAACCCCAGCAAAAATGTATTAGAATTTTTCCTTAGTTTGACTTCTCCTCCACACTGCTGCCAGAATCTGTTATTTTTTATGTTTTTAATGATTATCATTCTAGTTGGAGATAGGTGAAATTTCAGGGTAGTTTTGATTTGCATCTATCTGATTGCTAATGATGTTGAGCATTTTTATGCACTTATTGACCATTTAAATTTCTTCTTCTTTTTTTTTTTTTTCTTTTGCAATGTTGGGGATGGAACCCAGGGGCATAATACCTCTGAGCTACACTGTCAGTCCAATATTTTTATTCTTTATTTTGAAACAGGGTCTCACTGAGTTTCAAAGGGCCTAAGTAGCTGAGGCAGTTTACTAACCGCAATCCTCTTGTCTCAGCCTCCAAAATGCTGGTATTACAAGTGTGTACTACCATACCCATCTTGAATTTCTTCTTTTCTGAAGTGTCTATTTAGTTTACTTGCCTATTTTTATTGGGTTATTTGTTTTCTTAGTGTTGAGTTTCTTGAATTCTATGTATATTGCAGATATTAATTCTGTATCAAAGGAATAGTTGAAAAATTTTCTCCCACTTTGTTAAATCTCTGTTGATTTTCTTGATAGTTTCCTTTGCTGTACAGAAGCTCTTTAGTTTAATGTAATCCCACATATTGATCCTCCTTTTAATTTCTTGTGCCTTTTGGGCATTGTTGAGAAAGATTTTCCTGTGCCTATGTATTGCATTATTGTACCTTTGTCCTCTTCCAAAAGCTCCAAGGTCTCTGGTCTGATTTCCAAGTCTTTTATCCATCTTGAATTGCTTTCTATTCAGTGTGAGAAAGTAAGGTTTATTTCCATTTTTCTGCAATGGTTAACCAGATTTTTAACACCATATTTTGAAGAGGCTATCCTTTTTCAGTATATATTTTTGGCTTCTTTGTAAAAAACTAATTGGACCTACATGTGTGGATTTGTTTCTGAGATTTCTGTTCTCCTCCTTTGGTCTATGTGTCTGTTTTTGTGCCAATAATATGCTATTTTTATTATTATGGCTTTGTAGTATAGTTTGAAGTCAGATATTGTGATGTTTCCTGCATGGATTTTGTTGCTGAGAACCATTTTGGCTATTCTGGGTTTCTTGTTGCTCCAAATGAATTTAAGGACTGTTTCTGTGTCTTTTAGGAATGACTTTGGTAATTTAGTGGACTTGCATTGAATCTGTAGATTACTTTGGAGGAATGGCCATTTTGATTATTTTATTCTTCCTATCCAAGAACATGGAATGTCTTTCTATATGTTAAGGTCTTCTTTGATTCTTTTTGCTATTTTATAATTTTCTTTATAGAGGTCTTTTACTTCTTTGCTTAGGTTTATTCCTAAGTATTATTTTTTGAGGTATATCGTGAGTGGGGTGGTTTCTAGATTTCTTTTTCAATGGATTTATGCTTAGCATACAGAAAAGCTTCTGATTTTTTAATATTGATTTTGATTCCAGTTTTTTGACTAGTTTTTTTACAAGTCTTGCATCCCTCAGATGAACCCTGTTTTGTCATGGTGTATGATTTTCTTTATGTGGTTTTGAATACATGGTTCTAGTATTTTGTTTAGCTGTTTTGCTTCTAAGTTCATCAATAATATAGGCATATAATTCTCTTTTCTTGAGCTATCTTTCTTTTGCTTTTAGTATTAATATGATGTTGGCTTTATAAATTTTTTAAAAGAATCCCATTTCTCTATTTCATGAAATAGATTGAGGGGTAATGGGATTAGTTCTTCCATAAAGGTTTTATAAAATAATTCAAGAAAATAGAACTGTATGCCTATGATATCAGTTTATAGCCCATTTTTTGGTATTCTTCAGTGATTGAGACCCTGGCCTGGTGTCTCTCTCTGTGTGGGATCCATGTGCCACTGGCACCTTTTGTGCTGCATGTCTGGGTCTCTGAGCTCTCAAAAAGGACCTGTCTTTGAGATTCTCTCAGTCTACACAGGCAGCCAATATCACAGGGGTTGGACCTACTGTTAAGTACAGGTCTCCATGTTTTCCACAGACCCTGAGCCTGTGCCTTTCTTTGCTTGCATAGGTGGCAGGTGCCGCTGGGACCAGATTCCCTTTAGAATATGCTGAGATTTATTAATTTTATTATTTTTAGGGATATGGTCATTTTTTGCAACTTAAATATTATTTGAAGATAATCAGTACTTATTACACTAAGTGTATCAACAAATGTTTGTTGATAATTGTGTTCAAATAGTCAGACACAGAAAATTTTTCTACCTTTCTCTTCAATAAAAAAGTATGTTATAATTTTTATAACACTATATATTTTGCCAAAATAGTTTAATAGGCATGTGTTTGTACAATTTTTCAGCAAAAATTAATTATTATGGAACCTATGTGTCAGAAATAATGTTCAATTATTATTATTATGGAACCTATGTGTTAGAAATAGTGTTGTACAATTATTTTAGTATTTATGTATGTTTAAAAGTGATAATGTTGGCAAAACTGAGGGATAGTATAAATCTCTTTCAAAACATTCTTTTGTAGAGATCTCAGTATATTGCTTAGTTAAAAAAATAAGTTCTTAGGTAGTATGGGGATGTGTTTCTTTTGTGTGTTTTTTTCTTTCCAATCCTCATATAAATCTTTAAATAAATATTTTTTTTTCAAAATCAGTAATAATATATTAGAAATATTCATCAAACTCATGTGTATCTGAATTATCATTCTTATTAGATTATTCTGCAGTAAAATTATTTTGTTCCCAATATCACACTCTAAGTGAACAAATAATGTTGACTAGAGATAAAAATCTCTATTCCATAGCATGTTTATTCTCTAATTTAGGATGATAGGAATATTTCAAAATGACTCAATAGTAATTCCATTTTCTTTAAGTACTTTTTGCTTATAATAACACACAACTCATAGTATCAGTATTGTGTTGCAATACTCTGTAGCAGAGAACATAAGCCTATTCAAGTCTGTTCATGGAAAAAAATATTACATGGACATTCATTTTTAAAAAGCTAAACAAGATATTAAAAGTGAATAAAATTTATGTTGTCATACCTTGATAATATAAGGTTGGTTTTAACATTTTTCTAAAGTTTAGATTCTTATGTTTTCAGCATCTTTGTCTCTAATTCATTAGGAAAGAATATCTGCTTGAATATATTGATGGACTAGTTGTCTTTGGAAAAGAAATCTTCTACATCCATTTAGATGCACTTAGGTAAGAGGGAGGATTCATGTCTCATATTCAAATGGGAAAATGATATGTTAGTTTTTAAAGTTTTTTAGAAAAGATTGTGAGCTGGAAAACTGATCACATTTCTAAAATATCTTGTCATCTCAAATATTGTTCAAGCCATTAGCAAACTAAGCAAGTTTTCAGTGCTGATGCTAACTTGGAAAAGCCAAATAATTATGTCTTCACTGCATGAATTCAACTAACATTTTACAATAAATGACAGAAGTATTTTAATCTTATTTTGTTTATGTCATGATCAGCTTTCTGGAAGAAAGGGCTGTCCTGAATACATTACTGGATCAGTATTATAAGAAATGTCTCAGACCTTCAAGGTATAACAAGGTGTTTAGATAAAAGGGCCAATTTGTAATTACAGCTGCAATAGAATCTACTCTGTTATCTGATCTATGAGTCTCCGTGAATAGCACATTGAATTTATGCAAAAAATAGGAGACTAGATTAAATTCACCCTTATCATTGGACAGTGAGATGAATCAAAGGAATCTAATGTATTTGGAAAAGTATCCCAAGAAAAGCACACTGGTTATACTCACCAGTCTCACAGAAGAAGTATTTTAATTTAACAAATATATATACATGATAACTTAAGATTTATACATTTTGGAAGAGATACAAAAACATAAAATGTTCATACAATGTAAAGTATATGTGATTATAAAGTCTGTATTAGTTTCTGAATGCTCTTAATATATGATAAAATGTCAATATTGATATAAAATATATAAAATTATTAATCTAAACAAATTAATGAAGGACATTTTCAGGTATGGTGGATAATGGTCTTGAAAAAAGGTCGTTTTGGGTAAATAGAGAAGAAGAGGGAGAAAGAAACAGATTGTAGGAATACTATAAATAAAACCCAGTGAGTGAAAGATAGGAGCTAAAAAAAAACTATGGACCTAAACAACTTATAAATTTAAACAATTTTGTGAAGAGGGATAAATAGAACACATAATCTTTACCATGAGTTTATGGAGAATGCTATTAAGCTTTGTGGAATTATGACTAAAGAATTACACTGAACAATTATGATAAATTTGAAAAAAATGTTTCATTTCTTTGCTAACATAACTGAATATTAAATGAGTCAAGATGTGTGTGTGTGTGTGTGTGTGTGTGTGTGTGTGTGTGTGATTTCTGAGACTCAATATAATATATTTTTATGAATACCATCCAAATACTGCAACAAGCACAAAGATAAACCATGCATTGTGTTCATTGTTTCTTGACAATAGTACTGTAGAATAAGTAGTTATAAATTTGGTGATGATTATTTCTCAAATATTATAATTAAAGTTTGATTAAAACATGTATTATGTAATACATTCTCAAAATATCTCACTTTATGGAGCTTTTAATTTAAACATTAAGAAACCTTTAAATTTTTCTCTAGGATACTTTATTTTTATTTTATTTTATTTTATTTTATTTTATTTATTTTTTTGGTGGTACTGGGGTTTCTCAAAAACCTTCTACCTCCAGGCTACACTCACAGACCTATTTTTATACTTTTTTTTTTTTTTTTGGAAACAGGGTTTCTTAAGCCAGAGTGGCTGGCTTCAAACCTGCACAGTCCTCCTGTCTCTGCCTCCCAAGTATGGGGATTACAAGTGTGCGTGACCACACCGGCCCTAGGATACTTTAAAACCCTGAAAAATTTTCAAAAAAAATGAAAAATTTCTATTAAGCAGTAAAATGTATGATTTGTAGTTAAAATAATTCTCACATTTACCTCCTACCAGCACTTTATAATTTGCAGATATTATCACCATCCACAATTTTAGAGGTCAAATTAAGTTGGTTATATCTTTCATAAGGATATAGTGAAGATAAAAATATATTTGATTAGATGTAAATATATGAATCAGAGTAATTAGTTAATATATATGAGCTGCCATAAGAATGCAAATAGAAAACTAATAACAAAGTCTACAGTTATGGTGAAATGTTAACACAATTTCAATACTATGTCAAATGTGCTATAGGGCAGTATCAAGATATCATAATATTACCACATTTCTACAACTTTTGTGTGTGTGTGTGTGTGTGGGTCTGGAGATGGAACCCAGGGATGGGCATTTGACCTCCAAGCTACACCCCCTGTCCTATTTTTTGAGTTGCAGAGGGCCTCACTAAGTAGCTGAGGCTGTCCATGAACCGCGATCCTCTGGTCTCAGCCTCCTGAATGCTGGGATTACAAGTGTGTGCCATCACACCCAGCTGACATCTCTTTAGATTTAATTTCACTTCTGTTCTCATCTCCTGCTATTAATCATCTAGTTATACCAGTGTTCTTTCTTAAAGCATGTCATTTTATCCAGTAAACTTATTATCAGAGACAAGTATTTATTCAATTCTAAAAATGTGAACAATTAAAGGCCATGTTCTATGTGGATCAAAGCATATCTAAGTTTTATTGGAATTTGGAATATAAATTGATCTCTAAGGAATCAGAACAAGTTTTCACTAAGTTTCTGAGGGTCTTGCTCAATTGTTCAGGCTCTCCTTGAATCTTTCTGTCTCAGCCTACAAAGTACTGGGATTATAAGCATGCACCACTATGCTTGGCTTATTTATAATTTCTTTATTGCGAGCACATTGTTATTGCTTTCTTCTAATTATTTAAACTTATATAAAATTATATTTGACCTCGCTAATACTATATTTACCCTGTTTTGTTATGGAAAACGAGTTCAAATTTCTCTTATCAAATAAAAACATTGGACCCATTGATTAGCCCCTTCCCCCCATCCTCTTATTGTCTTCCATCTTGGTACTTTTTATTCAAAATTCTTTTATCTTTGCTGGAAATTTGGCATGGAAAATATTAAGAAGTGAACCTATAGCATTTTTACTTCCATAAATACAATTGATAAATTAATAAATTTTCATTGTTCTCCTCCTCCATGACATTCTAGTTAATGGGATTTAACTATTTTTGTTATATAATACATGCACACATACACACACACACACACACACACACACACACACACACACACACATATGCACCATACATATATATGCAACATTTCTCATGGTGGCTATGGTTTTCATATTAACAGATTATAGCATACAGAGGATGAGAAAATGCTTTGTTTTAATAACTCTATGAAATTCTGAGGTTTTCTATAATTGAACTGTTTATATCGCATATCCACCTTGATGCTGGTCATGAGAAAAGAATACACTGGTCAATTTAACCCAAATATTGGCCAATCTTAGGAACTGTAGCTATAGTCAGTATTCCCAAGGCTTACATATGTGCTAAAGTGTAGTAGAGGGGATTGAATCAAGGGTTTACTTTACCATGGAACTATAACACCAGTCTTTTTAACATTTTTTAAATTTTTAGACAGGGTATTGCTAAAATTCTAGAATAGTGTTAAGAGCCAGGTCATGGGCCAGTTGTGGTTGCAGAAAAAGATTTTGGTCATGAGTTCCCTAGCAAGAAGAAAACACAGAGTGTTGCCATCAGGAGGAGAACAAGAACAGTTTTATACTATACATACTAGTCCCTTATATATGGTTCTAGGCAAAATAGCACACATCTATGGCAGTATGATGTGCACATGTGTGTTATGTTTTTCCCAGTTACACTTGTGTTCATCTGCAGCTGTTCAAGATGAGTGAGGTCGTGGCCTCACTGCTTACCTGTACTTCCTCAGTGTCCCCACATATAACCTTGAATTTTCAATCCTCTTGCCTCCAGAGTTACTTGCATTATAGGTGGGCACCACTTGCCTGGCTAATTATAGTTTTAACTGGTTTATTAAACTAAAAGGTCAGAACTAGAACTGGTGTGAAGCAAGTGGGAACTCTGCCTTCTGACTCTTTGAGGGCTTGTCTCATTTTTTTCTCCTCTAAACAGGTTTCTGCCTATCAAAATAAACCTATTAAAACATTTTAGGTTTAATTTTATTACCTCTAGATTCCAGAGAAAGAGATTCTTATTTTCTGTATTCATATATAAAACATCAGGTACAGATGCCTGGTTAATCAGACATGGCTCATAAAATCACACATTTGACAGTAAATTCTGTCCTATGGAATGTTATATAAATGGAAAAGTCATTAACATAATCAGAGGAAAATTGAGAGCCAATATTGTACCACTTACATCAGATCTATTTGAAGTAGGGAAAAAGTAATTCATAAAATGAGGGTTCCCTTAAAAATGAAAGAGTGAAGAGATGATGGACAAATAGTATTTGATAAAAATGTCACTTCATATCTGTGCAAAGATGAATAACAGCCCTTTTATTATACCTATATGTTAATCTTTGAATTCATGAATGTCATTGTATAAGACAAAATAAGATTTTGTGGATATAACTAAATTAATGATTTTTGAGATGGAGAATTATCCTGGATTATCAGAAGGGCCACTAAATGCAATCTCATGTATTCTTATAAAAGGGAGACATAATTTACACATGACAGAAGAGAAGGCATTGTGACATACAGAAATAAAGATTGGAGCGAGGTTGCCATAAACAAGAACTACCAGCACCCATCAGATCTTCTTAAGAGCCAGGAAGGAGTGGGGTCCTGGGACATCTTGATTTGCCAGGAGAAAATGATTTTGAACCTTAGATCTCAAAAACCGAAAAGAAAAAAATCCCAAACAACTTCTTATCTTGTTTTATTTATTTATTTATTTATTTATTTATTTATTTATTTTTTGCTTATTTTTATGTTACTAATAATTGAACCCAGGGACATTAACTTACAAAATCTATCCCCAGATCTTTTTATTTTTTGTTATTGAAACAGGGTCTCACTAACTTACTGAAAGGTATCTCTCTCTCTCTCTCTCTCTCTCTCTCTCTCTCTCTCTCTCTCTCTCTCTCTCTCTCTCTCTTCTCTCTACCTCTATCATCTTTCTTTCTACCTCTCCCTCTTCCTGTCCCTCTCACTGTCCTTCTTTCCTAGAGATTGCAGGCTACAGAAATTTTACAGCTGAGTGTACATCTCTAGCCATTTTTATTTTTTATTTTGAAATAGGGTATCACTAAGTTTTGAGGATATCACTAAGTTGATGAAGCTGGTATTGAAACTGATCTTCCTGTTGAAACCTCCCTATCTAAGTCTCTTGTGTATGTATCAGGATTATAAGTGTAATAAGTGTATTCAATCATGCCTGACATATTTGCCATTTTTCCTTTAGGCTGTGTGAATTTGATTTTGCATAATCTCTGGTCCTCCTATTTCTTTCCACTATATTATATTGCCTCACATTTCTTCAGGGAAGAAACAGGGATGAAAGAAAGTACCATGGATATATTTTGCAATAAAAATAGATTCAATGATGCTTTCAACCTTTTAAGTTGTTTTATTTTGTACATATTAATTGACTTCTTTGATTTATATGCATGAATGTGTTACACATTCATATAGAAAACCCAGAATAAAGAAGATTCTGAAATATTATTTATTATCTCTTTCAATTTAACACGAATTGTCTCAGTTTATATTTAGAATTGTTCCTTTTTGTAAATGATCAACATCTCTCTGAAAATATTGTGCCCAAATTATGTACAATATTTAGGCACAAAAAGCCATATTTGGGCTAATTTGCATACAATTTGGTTGAATTTATACTTTCCTTTATCTAAAATGCATGCAAACACACACATTTTTATTGCAACATATTTCTAACTATCATAAAACAATGTACTGGATAACAATATACCTCAAACCATAAGCAAAAAGATATTAACTTTTCTATTTTAGTTTTATGCAATAGCATGAAATATAACAGATATATTAAGTTTATTTAGTCATTTATAACCACTTCCTAAACTCTGCAGGGAGTACTTCTCTGCAATGAATGTATTTCAGTCAGATAAAAATTTTGGTCATATGGTAGACATATCAACATTCATATTTTTGTTATTTTGTATGGATAAAAAAGAAAAATTTTGTAATATACATTCTAAAATACCAAGACAGATTCTATTTCCCTATAGCTCCTCCAACAGTTAGTGTTTCAAACTTATTAACTGACTCTGATCTTGTGCTATAAGTTATCTTTTCATGGTTTTGTTCAATTATTTTATTTTATTTATATTTTTTTATTTTTTATTGGTGCACTGTATTTATACCTCATAGTGGGATACAAACTTTTGTAGACATACATGCACACATCGCCCAGTCAGCCCCCACCCGATCCCCATCCCTTTCTCTCCCCATCCCTCCCTCCCATGCTTGGCTTAGTGGTTGACATCTAGTATTATAGCAATTTATCCAAAATTAAAAATGATAATCTCACATAACAGTTTCATTTGTCTGATACCAAGCTTTTGATGACTTAAAGATAACATTTCAATATTTCTTTTTACTTTCTTTCTTACCAGAGAATATTTTTTTCTATTTTTTTTAGGTGAAACTATCATATATTTATATATTTATTTTTCAGAAAAAAAAATCTATCCTAATATGGAAAATGGACTCTAGATACCCAAAACGATCTTGAAAAAGAACAAAGCTAGAAGATATATATTTTCTGATTTCAAACCATATAAAGCTACAATAATTGAAACAGTGTAGTACTATTCTAAAGGCAGATATATAAACCATTGGAGTTAAATAAAAGCCTAGAGCTAAATTCTTCCCTATATTGTCAAGTTATTTTTGACAAGGTTTCCACGAACATTTGGTGGTGGAAATAATAATCTTTTAACTAAATATTGTTGAAACATAATAATTACATGGAAAAGAATAAAGTTGGACCCTTATCTAATCCCATATACAAATATTAACTCAAAATAGATAAAAGACTTAAATATAAATCTTAGGACTATAAACTTTTAGGAGAAAATCTGGGTCATAAAACCTCACAACATTGAAATTGGCAGTGATTTCTTGGATATGATTTCAATGGCACAGGCAACAGAAGAATATACAAACTCCCTAAAAAAAAAAAAAAATTGTATATCCAAAAACAATGTAAACAGAGTTAACAGTTACTAATAGAATGGGATAAAATATTTCCAAATGCTATATCTGAAGGTATATTAATATTCCAACTAGAAATCCTAAAAATTAACAACAATAAAGGCAAACAATACCATTTAGAGATAGGTAAAAGACTAACATAAATGATGAATCTCCACAGATAACCAATCTTAGTTGTCTGTTGAATGGAAAATCTTGTTTCTCTGGTTCTGGTGTGTGTTACCTATTTCTTCTTTGTAGTTAATCCTTTGAGTATTTTCTCTAGTGCTGGTTTTGAAGACATAAATTCCTTCGGTTTCTGTTTGTCATGGAAGCTTCTTATTTCTCCATCTAATTTGATAGAAAGTTTTGCTGGGTAGGAAATTTTTGGCTGGAAGTTGTTTTCTTTCAGAGTTTGGAATATGTTACTCCAAGCCCTTCTGGCTCTCATGACTTGGTTTGGAAAGTCTGGAGTGATTCTAATTGGTTTGCCTCTGAATGTCACTTGGCCCTTTGTTTTTGTTGCCTTTAAGATTCTCTGCTTGGCTTCCACATTGGTCATTTTGACAATTATGTGGCGTGGGGATCCTCTTCTCTGATCCTGTCTAAAGGGAGTTCTATAAGTTTCCTGGACCTGTGTATCAAGCTCTTGCTCTATGTTTGGAAAATTTTCTGCTATTACTTCCTTGAAGAGATTGTTGATCCCTTTGGTTTCACTTTCTTTTCCCTCCTCTATTCCAATTATTCTTAGGTTAGCTCTCTTAAAATGGGCCCATATTTCTTCAATATCAGATTCCTGCTGTCGGATATTTTTTTCTAGATTAGAAACTATGCGTTCATTTTTGGAATGATCATCTTCTAAGAGTGAGATTCTGTTCTCCATGTGGTCTAATCGGTTGTTTGTGCTTTGAATTGAGGCCTTTACTTCAGTAATTGCATCCTTTATCTCTTTTTGGCTCTCTCTGAGTTCTTTTTGAAGCACCTCTATTATTTCTACAGTTATTTTCCTGATTTGATCTTCTAGAAATCTATGATTTTCTGTTTTATTGGGTTCTGATGTTGTGGGGTTGTGGGCATTCATTGCTCCAGTATTATTCCTCTTTCCCATAATTTAGGAAGTTTGTGCCTTCTCTGGGTTCTTCCCTTGGGTCACTATGACTTCACTTAAGGTGTTCTGGATCTCGAGTCTGTAGTATCTCAGACCCCACTACTCCTTTACTGGGTTGTATCACAGAGTCTCCAACCCAGGGAGTCGATAGAGGCTGCTTTAGACCCCACTGGGTCGCCGGGCATGGTGGCGCACGCTTGTAATCCCCGCACTTGGGAGGCAGAGACAGGAGGATCGCGCAGGTTTGAAGCCAGCCGTGCTGGCGTAAGAGACCCTGTTTCAAAAATATAAAATAGGTCTGGTAGTGTAGCCCGGAGGTGGAAGGGCTTCCAGGAACCCCAGTACCACCAAAAAAAAAAAAAAAAAAAAAAAAAAAATAGACCCCACTGGGTCAAGTCCTAGGGAGTACAGTACTGGGATTTCTCCTCTGTGGCCCTCAATTTGACTCACTGTTCTTGAGTACGCAGATGTAGCTGTACTGGATTTGGTGAATTCTCTACTGCTGCCGCTGGTGGCAATATGGCACCGCTCTATTTTATTTATATTTTTATTGGAGAAGGTGGTTGCTCCTTTTTCATTTAATTTGTGCTAATTTGTAAAAATTTCATAGTCAACAAATTTGAACTTTTGTTAATTATATATGTTGCAAACAGTTTCTCTTAAGTTTACTCTTGCTTGTCATTTGGTGAATAATTTTTACTAATAAAAATTTTAAATTTCAATGTCATTGAATTTAAATGCTTTATCTGATGTCATAAAATATTAATATATTATTGAAAAAATATTTTACACTTATGTATTTAATCCACTTGAAATTTGATGTGTTAGTGCTATATATTAGTTAGAAGTAAATTAAATTTTGTATAGATCACCAATTATTTCATTCCTTATCAAGGCTTGGAAATACCATTTCCTGTACATGCATGTGTGTGTTTTCATTAATTTCCTTATTGTATTCTCTCAATTTTCCATAGCATTCTTAAAACTAGTATAGTTTTTAAATAAGTTTTGACATATTTTGGGTGCGTCCTAAAAGTTGGCTGGACTATTCTTAGGACCTTTATAAAATCACATAGATTTATTAAATATCAAACAAATGTATTAAAATATCATGAATACATGTTATGTTTTTTGAGAAAATGACATGTGTATGGTTTTGAGTCTTCTGGTCCGTGAATGTAAAGTCTATTTAGTTTTCCATTTTTATACCCTTCCAAAAAGTTTTATATTTTTTCATAAAAAATGTATACTTATTTAGTTATGTTATCTTCTATAAATATTGTTTTATATTATAAATAGTAATTTTATTAATTGGTTTTGTAATTATTTTATAATATAAATATGTTATTGGCAACATAAATTATTTTTAGATTCCTTAAAATTGATTAGCTCATTATTTATAATAGACTGTTTACTATGAATGATAGCATTTATTTCCACTTTACTTTTAGTTTTTTAGTTTTATAATGACTAGTGTCTGTAGTATAATATGTATATATTAAAATATCATGGATCTTATTATCTTTTTTTGTGTGGGGGTGGTACCGGAGCAATCCCAGGGGTACAATTATTAAGCTACATCTCCAGTCCCTTTTACTTTTAAAATAAAAAATAGAGCCTTCCTAAGTTACCTTGTGCTGCCTTCAACTTATTTTTTGCATTAAATATATGCAGCATGGGCTATATTCTTTTCAGGGTCCCTGTCCTAGTTTTTCCTCAGACCACTGATGTTGGCAGTCATAATTTAAAATTCCTAATAAATATTCATTTAGTGATATTACTTAACTGATTAAAATTAATTGTGTAACTTAAGTCTTTTATTTGTATGCATTAACAATGTGTCCTTGAATTTGTTGATCAATTGAATATTGTAGTTTTATCACAAAACTAGTTTATCTTTTAATATTATGAATATTATTACCATATTTTCTACAAGTTCAGATGATGAAGATGAGATAATGAATGTAATATAACATTGGCAAGACTTACCATTTAGTACAAAACAAACTTAAAACACTATATAGTTTTAAGCTGGATGTAAGGATAAATAAGAGAGAACTCGGAAGCTAAACAAGACAGAGTTTACTGTAAAAATAAGAAAATAATTGGGGTTTGAGCAGGTGTTGAAAGCACATATAGAGACTGGAACTCACAGGTCAATATCAGGAAGTATTTGTAAATCAATTCAAATATATCTCTATCATAAAATAACACTGTTCCTCATTTTTAAATAGTGTCTCTTGGATTAGCTTGGGGATATCACATACACAAGCATATGGTACCATATCTATTATTGATTCTTCAAAGAAAATAAGTAGTTACATTTTCTGATAAGGAGGTTGAAGCTAAAATGTCTGATGCTAGCATCCAACAGTGAAGAGCTGATTTTGTCAGATCTTAACTAATAATCATACTTTTTCACAATATATCAATTATATGTCAGATCTTAGCAACAAAATATAATAGCAAATGTTCTCTTTCAGACTTAGGTACTTCAATTTGTAAAATGAAGCAGTGTCCTTGATTTCTATAAAAATTTAACAGTCTAAAAATCATCAAATAATAAATTGTTAATAACTTGTTTAGATACTAACTCATCATTGTTTTTCTATCTGCACATTCAGCAGAAGAGTTAAATAAAAATTTTGTCAAATTCCATATTTTTAAATATATAAACAAAAAATGAACCACTCTTATAAGTTAAATGTCTTACATATCATATACAGCACTACTAAAAGGATATGAACTTTGCCTACCTATGATATTGAGGCTTTTATAATAAGAATTATTGTAACTTTTTATTTCTCAAAAATTCACAGAAACTAATCATGGAAAAGTTGATTTATAAAAGTAGATAGATTGCTGGACATATTACTTACAGAATATACATCATGGTCACTTACCAAGGAAGAGTTTTAAATATGATGTGAAAGCATATTTCCAAAGCAGGAGTCAAAATAATGTCCTGAGATTTGGAAATACATTGACAAGAGAGAAGAAAACAAATATAATAAAACAGAAATTGGCGTGCTTTTTATTACTTTAAAACTTTTCTGTGGTCTTTGGAACTGGCTTTAAGTAGTTTAGAAAACGAAACACTAACTGCATTTGGAGTGTTTTCTTGTTTATGTGGGTTATAACAAAAATTCTCACTGTGAAAAAATTACCTATTTTAAGAGAAATAAGACTGATTTGGAACTCAAAATATTCAACAAGAAAAAAAAAACACTGAAATTAAGCAGGGATTTCTCAATTTCCTTGCTACAATTGTTACTTAATTGATACTTAACTTCAAAAGTTTTATTTACTTCTTTGCTTTTATTTTACATTTTTTTCTGAACAAAACCTGTACATACAAAGTACATGAATTTTTTTTTTAAACAGAAAGTAATTCTGACAATTTATAAATGTGCTGCTGCAGGTAAAGAAAATACCAACCATTCCAAGCTCAAACACTTTTACTGAGAGGCTATTTAGCTTGATGTTATCAACTAGAGTGGTAAGCAATAAATCAGGGCAATGGAGAGTTGATAAAAACACAACAGGAAAGCAAAATGAATCTTATGGTTGATTGTATTCAGTTTTAAAGAAAAGAATGATATACTAAGCTGAAGGCAGTTCAGAGAAATGTTTTCAGAAAAGAAAAGAGAAAAGCAAAAATACTCTAGTAGAAGGAAACATATCATTGCTATATCTTAATAAATATAGTTGCTGGGCCTGGAAGAGCGAGCAGGTTTGTAATCCCAGTATTCGGGAGGCTGAGACTGGAGGATTATGGTTTGTGGACAGCCTCAGCTACTTAGTGAGGCCCTCTGCAACTTAGTGAGACCCTGTTTCAAAATAAAGAATAAAAAAGAGATCAGGGTGTGTAGCTCAGAGGTAAAATGCCCCTGGGTTCCATCCCCAAACCCGCAAAAAAAAAAAAAAAAAAATTATATATATATATATATATACATATATATATATATATGTATATATATATATACACACACACATATAGTTAATATGGCATTAATTTTACTATACATTTTACTTTTTAAAGTTTTATATTTATAAATCACAAAATTAATATATTCAGTAAAATTCATTGTCTAATAAAGAATTAAAAATTGATTTTTCAGAGAACAGAAATAAAAATGTCAACCTTTTTTATGTTTAAAGTAATATGCAAATGTATAATTATATGTATTGTACTACTATGATTATTGCAATTGTGATTAAGATCTGGTTATGCTATGTCTTGACTTCTCAAAATATTGGCTATAGTAGGTAGAGTCCTCATCTGATCTTGATATTTGTCATTCTTTAAATTAACATTGAATTAATTTTTTTAAATGTTTGTGTGAACATAATGTATATTCACTAAACCTAAGGATAAGCAGTTATACATACACTCAGTACATGGAAATTAAACTTGTTTAAATCATTTATATTTATATTTTTGTTCTGCTTAATTTATCATTTTTGGAATTAGTAATACTATTATTATTCATACTTATATGAGATATAACCAGATATTCTCATAATACAGGCAGATTTTGAATGATCTGTTTTAAACTCATACCTATTCTGAATTATAGTATGTTGTCAAACTATTCCACTATTCAGGGTGTACAGAGTGACTTCCTTTGTAATAATGATCTTAAATTCAGAAATGTTGTACTAATATTACATCAACTTCCCTCTCTTTAATATTTGCCTATATCATTTTATATCATATAATATAAAATATGTGCCATTTTGTATTTTGTTCTCACTAGTTATATCAGATTTCTTATTTAATTAATTTTGAATTTCTCTCAAAGTAATATTGTTCTATTTCTATTTATTGTGACTACAGACATGCTAAAACTTATTTCTGCTATCATATATTATTGTTTATATTTGCTATTCTTTTCCTCTCAAAATTTAATAAACTATATTTTTTCAAAAAATTTAGGTTCACAGCAAATTTTAGTCAACTATTGAGAACTGTGAACATCCTGTCCCCAAACATGTAAGACCTCCAACACTATTGATAAACCCTATTAGGATAGAAAAATGTGTTATAGTTATGAACCTATATTACACACCATCATTTATCTCTCAGAGTTTATAGTTTATATTAAAGTTCATTCTCAGTATTGCACATTTGAGGTTATATGGCAAATGTACAATGACATATATTCATCATCACAGCAACGTACAGAATATTTTCACTGTCCTGAAAATGTTCTGTGATTGCTTATTTATTCTTTCTCCTTTCTGACCCCTAGAACCACTTGTCTTTTTATTGTCTGCATAAATTTGACTTTTTAAAAATGTCACATCATAGCCAGGCATGGTGGCTCACACTTGTAATCTCAGCATTCGGATGGCTGAGACAGGAGGATCGAGGTTTGTGAACAGCCTCAGCCACTTAGTGAGGCCCTTTGCAACTCAGTGAGACCCTGTTTCAAAATAAAGACTAAAAAATGGGCTGGGGAATAGCTCAGATGTAGAATACCCCTGGGTTCTATCCCCAGTACCACACACAAAACAAAGTCACATCTTCGGAAGCATATGCAACCTTTTCTAATTGTCTTATTTTTCTTAGTAGTGTGATTTTAACTATCCTTCATGACCTTTTTTTCTTTTTGTTGTGTGTGTGGTACTAGGGGTAGAACCCAGGGGCTTTACTACCTCTGGGCTATACTCTCAGGCATTTTTATACTTTATTTGGAAACAGGGTCTCACTAAATTGCTGAGAGCCTCATTAAGTACTTGAGGCTGGTTTTGAACCTGTGCGATCCTCCTATCTCAGCCTCCCAAGCACTGGGATTACAAGCATGCACTACTACTTCCGGCATCCTTCATGACATTTTATGATTTAAAAATGTCATTTTTTTGCTGTAATTAATATTCCATGGTCTCAATGTACTACAATTTTTTCTTAATCTACTTATCTATGGTAATAGAGCTTTGTTGTCTCCAATTTTTAATATGAATAAAAGCTGCTCTAGGTTTGATTATAAAAATGGTTTCCAACTCCTTTATCATTTTAATATGAAGTAAGTGGATTGTATGTAAGAGTACATTAATTGTCTAAGAGACCACCAAACTGTCTTCCAAAGTTGGTATAATCTGACCATCCATGAATGAGAGTTCCTGGTGTTTCACATCTTTAGAAGAATTTGTGGTTTTCAGTGTTTTGTATTTTGACCTCTACAGCTATATATAGCAGTAGATTTCTGTTCAATTTTGGAAGCCTATAATGACATACTATATTTGTCAGAATTCTTGCAGCTATAATATGAGATATTGGCCATGTAATTTAGAAGAACAATTCATTTTCTTATGGTTTTGGGTTCAGTCCATGTAAGGTCTGGGATTTTGGATCTCAGGGTATAGTGACAAGAAGCTGAGAAAGGGAGAGAACATAGACTGTGTTCACATCACAGAGGCTGGAAGCAAGGCAGCAAGCTGGAGGAGTAGGAGTCATATAATCTCAGAGGCCACACCCCCAGGAACCACCTCCTTTAGCCATACCATATTTACCTACTGGGTACCACACAGATAAATCCATTACAGTAGATTTATTCATTTCTGTGATTATAACCCTCCTGACTCAATTATATCAACAACTCCAAATATTAATAAATGAGCTCTTTCAGGGACATTTTATACCTAAATATAACATTCTGCTTCTGGCCCCCAAAAAGCCTATGCACAACTTAGAATAAAAAGTACCTGTAGTCTTCTACAAGTGTTCCCACAGTCTTAACAGTTCCAGCATCACTGAAAAGTCACAGAATCCAAAATTCCCTCTGAGACTCAAGTTGAACATTTGTGAGCTCTTGTAAAAGACAATGAAGATCAAAATAAAAATAAATTACGTTCATCTAATATACAAAGGCAAAGAATAAACACTTGCTTTCTAAAGTGAATAATAGGGCCATAGAAAGAAGAGATGAAACCAAACAATAATGAAAGCCCAGAGGTCAAACATTTTATCTTGCAGCTCCACTTCTGGCATTCAAAGCACATGGTAGTGAGAACCAATCTCTAAGGAGTCTTGACAAATCACCTCTATGGATTGCTGATCGTAATGGGTGGTTTACTGCCTCTTCTAGCCTGGTTCCATGGCTTACAGCTAGCAGCCTTTCCTCACAGTTCTTCAATGTTTCTGAACTTTCTAAATCTCTACTTTTTATTTTTGCAACCTTGGCTTCACCCTTACAGCTTCACAAAGTGCCCCATTTGGGCCTGCTTGCTGGAATTCTTACTATGCTACATGTTGCCTGGCTTCCCAGACCTTTATTTGAAATCTGGGAGAAAGCCTACACAGTCTTCTTTTTCTAGCAAAGCCAGCATTACATGGGCTCTGAGATCTGCTGCCATTAGAAATGTTAGTCACACCCTCCTTAACTATTGCCACTGGGGTCTTTTTAGTCACAGATGCTGGGCCTAATTCATACAGGCTACCACTGGCACCAAGTTTATCTGACCCACCTTTTACCTCAAGACCCTCTAAATCATCCCTGGCTCCAACTTCTTCTGGGCCACTCCTGGTCTCAACCCCATCTGTAGCCTCCATCGTGGTAATCACCTCCCTCACAGCCATTGCTTCCTTCTTCCTTCCAGTCTCCTTCCTTCTTCCTTCCTTCCTTCCTTCCTTCCTTCCTTCCTTCCTTCCTTCCTTCCTTCCTTCCATGACATAATCTGTCTAGGCCACAGTTTTACTCATGCATTTCCTGCCAAATTGCATATCTTGAAAGTCTTTCTGCTTTACTTTCTAATCTTGACATTTGGTATATAGTTCACTGAATGTAGACATCAAATTCATAATGCAGGTTTAATATTTTGCTGTTTTGAGATTTTCTTTGCCAATTTATTCAGCCCATCTTCTTTAAATGTGACCTCACACAACGTTTCAGGATAGGGGCCAAATGAGGGTAATTTTGTTTTTTGTTTTGTTTTGTTTTGTTTTGTTGCCGAAGTGTAACTCACATGACTTCTACTCCAGTTCTCTATGGAACTCTCCATAATCTTATGAGCACATTCTCTACCATTCATACTTCTAGCCACATTCTGGCTCTTCCACTTTCCTCTCACAAACAAATTCCAAAGAATCACAATCCATATGGTCAGACTTAGATATAGGAGCAACCCCACTCCTGATACCATTATTATCCATCAGAATTGTATTGTTATAGCTATAATCTAAAAGTTTGACTATGTTACTTAAAGAAAAGAAGATTTATTCTCTTTTGATTTCAGGTTTAGTTCGTGCGAAGCTAGAGACTGAGGATTTCAGAACATGGCTACAGGAATCCAAGAAAGGGAGAGCACATGAATTGTGCTCATATCATGGAGGCTAGAAGCAAGAGACCAAGCTGAAGAAGAAGGAACATGTAATGTCCTTCAGGAGCCAACTCCTCTAGCCCAACCTACCTGCCTACCAGGTACCACTCTTCTGAGATTACAACACTTATCACTAAATTATGTCAACTTCAAACATTAATAAATGAGCTATTTAGAAGACACTTTATATATAACACATATGATTTGTCATCCGAATATATTTGGTGATACTTTTTTAAGAGATTTGGGGGTTATTAATTTTCTTTTTTTTTTTTTCAGGTGTAGAAATGGAACCCAGGGGCATTCAACCTCTGAGCTACAACCCCTGCCCCGCATTTTATTTTGAAACAGGGTCTCACTTAGTTGCAAAGGGACTCACTAAGTAGCTGAGGCTGTCGAAAACCTCAATCCTCCTGTGTAAGTCTCCCAAATGCTGGGATTACAAGTGTGCGCCACCACGCCCGGTTTTATTTTTGAATTTTAAAAGTTGCTTGATTTGGATGACAATTGTTTTATGGCTCTCTCTTGTGCAAATATTTTCTTCCAGTCTGTAGCTTGTGTTTTCATTCTCTTTGCATTGTATTTTAGGGAAAAAATGTTTGAATGAATTTTTTGAAATAAAATTCATAGATTCTTATTTATTGTGAGATATCTATTTATTTCACTCAGGGAAAAAGCATAAACAAAACAATATGTTTATAATTCATTTGAGCTAATAATTTGGTACAATTTTTTCTATATTGAATTGTTTGGATTTTTGTTTTATTTTGTTTAATTTGCTTGCTCTTTTTTGAGTAATGAGTTTATTCAGGAGGCTATAGAAACTCAGATTTTTTGTTTGTTTGTTTGTTTTGTAGTACTAGGGATGAAACTAAGGGTGTTCTACCCTGAGCTATACCCCCAAATTTTCTTATATTTTGTTGTGAAACAGGGTTTCGTGAGATTTTTGAGGATATTACTCGACTGCTGAGACTGGTTTTGAACCTGTGATCTTCTTGTCTCAGATTCTGTAGCACTGGGATTATCAGTGCTTATCACTACCTTGGGTTGTGCACTCAGAACTTAGTCCCCACATGAGCATTAAACAAGTTTTTTTTTGAGAAAATAAAATATCTCCACTGAAACTATGGAAATTTTAAAATTTATATTTTTAAACTATTTATCAGTCTTAAAATCTTTAAGATTTTCCTTCCTGTTTTAATAACATGCATAAGTTCCAATTTATCCTTATTTATAATTTTCTTTTAATGATTTCTAGTCATTGAAATGAAGAAAGGTTTTATTTTGTCCATCTATTATCTGGATTAAAATTAATGTTATAATCAAAATTCTATACATCACAACTAGAGGAGGAACCTGGATGATCATATAAAACAAGATGTTTCAAAACATTTATTATGGCCACTTGTAAGGTATTAATGAATGTATTGCTTTTTGAGGTTGGGTGTTAAGTGCTTCTTTTAGTCTGTAGAAACCAGTCTGAGCATCTGGCTACCCTACTCTGCTCAGTTATTAGGAATGCTGAGAAGACCACTTTCAGTAACTTATTTGCAAATGTATTTTGCTTTGGTCGATATAGGTTAGGAAACTCTGACAAGTAAGATTAGTATTTTACTCTCTCTTTTTTTATAATTTTAACAATGTAAGCTTTTAATATATTTATTGAAATGAAAATCATTGTACCTACGTTCTATAATAAAAGTTAGTTTCCAGTCAATAATATATATACTTTCTTTAGATTTAAAAAAGCTTGTTTATTGCACAGTTTGAAAAGTAAAATAAAACATAAAAGTAACATTCCCTCCAACACCTAAAACCAAAAATTTATCATAATCTCTGTGCTTAACATAAGGCAAGGTAAATATAAGGTAAAATAAGTTAATTGTTACTTAAGGGAGTGACTTATAAATTTTAAACAATCTAATGCATATTATTTTGCATATTTCATAGAATTGCTATCTGTATATATATATATATACAATATTATGTACATTTTTTAAATCTAACATTTTAATGTTATTAGGTCAAGACTCCTGTGCAGGTGACAGAAAAGAAATCAAACTAATTTAGGATAAAAAACAATTATCCAAAATACAGTACCTTACTTATCTCAAGGACTGAAGGCCGTTTTAACCTTTAATTTCTGTAAGAAGAATACTCTCAGCCTCAAAAACCACCAGACATACCAGACATTCCAGGAATATCTCTGCCATTTTTCTTTCTTTTCACTGTATATCATCTGTATATCATCTTTATTCCAGCAATGCTCATTATGTTCTTTCGACATAGACACCAGAGATCACAAGCATCCATCTTGCATTTTATCATGCAAGAGGGTATTGTATGATCTTTTACCCTACACTTAAAAAATAACTCATATAAAGAATTCTGACCCAATTGTAATCCAGTAGTTAGTGGACATTCTTTCTAGAAGAAGAGTAATTTAAAAGACCCAACAATGCATGCTTTTTAGAGCATAAAGCATTTTAATTAAACACTTATGCATCTTACTAATATATTCTTTTTAATACACTTTATTGGTGCATTATAATTATATATCAGAAATAGATAATAGTATAATAAAAGTATTTGTGCACCTAACAGTTGATGTGTTTTCATTCAGATAAAACTTGACCCCCTTCCTTTCCTATACATTTCACTGAGATTGGTATTGATAATTTTGTATATGTACAAAGCATTATTTAAACTGTTGCACTCATTAAGTCTCCTTCCTCTCTCACCCTGCCCCTAAGCTCTCTTCATTGCTCCATTGGAGTCTCTACTCCTTTATCTGAGGTCTTGTTTGTTACCCAATTTCTCTCTAGTTCCCAAATATAAGATAAAATGAGACTGGCTAATGCCACTTTGCATATTCTTTAGTTCCATCCATTCTCCTACAAATAAAATAATTTTATTCTTGTTTATGATTGAGTAAAATTTTACTGTTTGTATATACCACAGCCTTGAAATCCTGACTACATAACATGCATTCAAATGAATGCTCTATAACTTGATTTTTTTTTTTTTTTTTTTTGGTGGGTCTGGGGATGAAACCCAGGGGCATTTGACCTCTGAGCTATACCCCCGGCCCTATTTTTATTCTTTATTTTGAAGCAGGGTCTCATTAAGTTGTGTAGGGCTTCACTAAATAGCTGAGGCTGTCCATGATCTTTGATCCTCCAGGTTCATCCTCCCAAATGCTAGGATTACAAGCATGCACCACTATGACTGGCCTATAACTTGCTTTTGTATTACCTTGTTTCCAAGTATTTTATTGCTTTAATATTCTACCATTAAATTAATGTTGTCATGAATGTTTTTGTGATAATTTGTATAATTTTCTTAAGATATATTTTCAAAATTAAATCATAGTTAAATATGCAGAAAGTATAAAATAATTTGTAAATTTTTATTTTGTAATTTAAACCAATCAATAACAATCAGAGCTTGAAGCAATAAAAAAAAAAAAAGCCTAGCATCAAAAGACAGCCCAGGACCAAATATTTTTCTAAGTAGTGAATTTTATATAAAAAAAAATTATAGAAGAGCTAACCCCAATACTCCTCAATCTATTCCATAAAAAAAAAACTATAGGTCTATTTTGTTGGAGAACTTAGATGCAAAAATGCTAAAACAAAATACTAGCAATGCACATTCAAAACTACACTAAGCAAATAATATACCATAACTAGGTAGGGTTCATCCCAGGGATGAAAAGCTAATTCAACATAAAATTTATGTAATTCATTACATAAACAAAACCAAAGACAAAAACCACATGATCATTTCAATAGATGCTGAAAAAGCAATCAATAAAATTTAACATCCATTTATGCAAAAAGAATCAGAATAGAAGAAACATACCTCAAAATTACAAAAGCAATATACAATAGGCACATAGTCAACATCTTTTTTTTTGGTGGTACTGGGGTTCCTGGAAGCCCTTCTACCTCCGGGCTACACTCCCAGACCTATTTTTACATTTTTATTTGGAAACAGGGTCTCCTAAGCCAGCGCGCTCGGCTGGCTTCGAACCTGCGCGATCCTCCTGTCTTTGCCTCCCAAGTGCGGGGATTACAAGCGTGTGCCACCATGCCCGGCCAACATCTTATTAAGTAGGGAAAAAATGTGAGAATTTTACCTAAAAAAAGGAACAAGAAAAGCAGGTCCATTATTACTACTTCTTTTCAAAATATTATTTGAGATTCTAGCCAAAGTAATAAGGTAAGAGAAAATTATCAAAAAAGCACAAATCTTGAAAGAAACTAAAATCATTCCTGTTTGCAGATGACATGATACTATACTTAGAAGATCAACCAAACTTAACAAAAAGTCTTATAGAACTGATTAACAAATTCAGCAAAGTGTCTGGATACAAAATCAATCTTAAAAAATCAGAAGCTTTCCTGTATGCCAACCATAAATTCACTGAAAAAGAAATCCAGAAAAAAACTTCTGCTCATTATATCCACAAAATATACTTAGAAATAAACCTAACCAAGGAGGTAAAACACTTCTACAAGTAAAACTACAAAAAATTGGAAAAAGAAATTGAAGAATATCTTAGGAGTTGAAAAAATTCTTCCATGTTCTTGGATAGGTAGAATAAGTATCATCAAAATGGTCATTCTTCTAAAAGTGATCTACAGATTCAATTCATAACCCATTAAATTACCAAGGTCATTCCTATCAAACATAAAAATATCAGCCCTTAAATTTCATTTGGTCCAGAATAGTCAAAGTAGTTCAAAGGAACAAGAAGCATGCACAAAGCATCACAATACCTGACTTCAAACTATACTACAAAGCCATAGTAAAACAAAAACAAAAAATAAAACAGCATAGTACTGACACAAAAACAGACACATAAACGAGGGAAGCAGAACAGAAGATTCAGAAATGCATCCACACATTTACAGCCAATTGGTTGTTAACAAAGGGGACAAAAACATACAGTGGATAAAAAGCCAATGGTGTTGGCAAATCTAGTAAAATGTATGCAGAAAAATGGAAATAAAACCCACTTTCTCACTTTGTACAAGAATCAATTCAAGAAAAATCAAAGATGTTGAAATCAGACTCGAGACCTTAAAGCTCTTTGAAGAGGGCATAGGTCCAACACTGCAACACATAAACAAAGGTAAAAACTTTCTCAACAAGACCCCAGAGGGACAAGACATTTTACAAAAAAAAAAAAAAAATCAATATGTGGGATCGCATTAAAGAGCTTCTGTACAACAAAGGCAACTATTAAGAACCTCAACAAAGAGCCAACACAATTGAAGAAAGAAACCTACTTCTCCGATAGAAGACTAATATCTAGAATATATAGATAACTCAAGAAACTCAGCGCTAAGAAAACAATCCAATAAAAAATGGGCAAGTGAACTAAACAGACACTTCACAAAAGAATAATTTCCAATGGCTAATAAATGTATGAAAAAATGTTCAACATCATTAGTAATCAAAGAGATGCAAATCAAAACTACCCTGAGATTTCACCTAACTCCAATTTCAATGACAATCAGTCATTCAAAACACAACACCAAATGCTGTTGAAGGTGTAGAAAAGTGGGGACTCTTCTACATTGTTGGTGGGATTGTAAATAAGTGCAACCACTTTTGAAAAAGTATAGAGGATCCTCAGAAGAATGGGAATGAACCTACCATATGATCAAGCAATATCACTTTTAGGTATCTACCCAAAAGAATGGAAATCAAACCAAATTAATGCATGTGTATCTATGTTTATAACTGCACAAGACATAGTTGCCAAACTATGGAACTAGACAAGATGGCCATCAATAGGAATGGCTTACAAAATTATGGGATATGTAAGCAATGCAATTTTACTAAGCCATAAAGAAGAACAAATTTATAACATTTGCAAGGAAATGGATGGAGTTGAAAAAATTTGCTAAGTGAGATTAGCCAGTCACAAAAAGTATAACACTGGATGCTCCCCCTAATGTGTGGAAGCTCAGAGAAAATGGGACTAGAAAGAACTCTAGATGAAGAAGGAGAAACCATAGAAGAGTAAATAAGGCAACCTAACTGAGAGGGAAGGAAGGGAGTACAGAGAAATCCCCTACTGTACATGACCTACATTCACAAGCATATTAAAGTCAATCACTAAGCCAAACATAAGAAGGAAGGAAGGAATGGGGTGGGAATTGGGGAAGGGCTAAATAAGTGATATGTGCATGTATGCCTCTACCATCCTGCACTCCATAAGATGTATATCTACAATGTACCAATTAAAAAGAAAAAGAAAAAATGTTCAGTCATACTTCTTGTTAAATCAAATGAAAAAAATGTATTACATTTCAATCCTGTTTTATTCTGACAGTTCACTTCTACAAGATAGTAAGGAAAAATAATGCAGAAACCCACAAAAATTTATTTAGGTTTATCTTAGCCTTGAGCATCAAACTTTTATTTAAAAATATTTATAGAGGAGGATGGTAGTGCACACCTATAATCCCAGCACTTGAAAGGCTGAAATACAGGATCATAAGTTTAAAAACAGTTTCTGCCAGGCGTGGTGGCACACAGCTGTAATCCCCATGCTTGGGAGGCAGAAACAGGAGGATCACACTGGTTCAAGAGACCCTGTTTCCAAATAAAAATATAAAATAGATCTGGGAGTGTAGCCCGGAGGTAGAAGGGTTTCCAGGAGCTCCAGTACCACCAAAACAAACAACCAACCAACCAAACAACCAACCAAACAAACAAAAACAGTCTCAACAACTTAGCAATATCTTCAGCAACTGAGTAAGATCATGTTTCAGAAAACAAAAAACAAAAAACATAAAACAACTGGGGTTATAGCTGCCCCTGGGTTCAAGCCCTGGTATCAAGAAAAAAAAAATGATATTTTCTCTGTATTTCTTTCAGGGAAGTGTTTTATTAAATATATCATTTTGTGTCTTTATTGAACATCAGTAAAGGTAGACACTAATATAAATAAATGTTTTAATTTAATATAAATTAAAAGGAATATTACTATATACAGATACCAGTATTTATATTTGCGTGATAAAATATAGATTTAGAAAATACACAAAATGCCAGATGAAAGTCAAGCTACATCACGTACATATTTAAAACAGATGAAATTTAAGATGTATTAGGTTGATCACATAAAATATTTTTAAGTGAAAGCTGAATATCTGTAAACGGATGGATGGATGAAAAAAAGGTTAAATGTACATGCAAAGGAGTTTTACTCATCTTTAAAGAAGAAAAATATTGTGTCAGAAAAATGGATGGACTGGACAATATCAGTCTATGTGAGATAAGCCAGTCTTAAAATATCAAAGACATGTGTTTTCTCTCATTATGGAAGCCAGAGAGAAAAAAATAAAGGGACCTCATGAGAACTAGAAGAGAGATCAGTAGAATAGTGAAAGGGGATTTGGAGAAAAAGAACAGAAGAGAAAAGGGGATATGGGGAGGAAATCGGACCCAATAGGTTATGTGCATATATGACTATCAATAACATTGCAATGAACCAGTAAACCTATGATTTAAAAAAGCAATTTTATGATTTAATTTAATTTATTAAGAATTAAATGGGAGGCAGGGATATATATTGCCCTTAAGACCACACCTTCGCCGGGCGTGGTGGCCCACGCTTGTAATCCCCGTGCTTGGGAGGCAGAGACAGGAGGATCGCGCAGGTTCGAAGCCAGCAGCACGCGCTGGCTTAGGAGACCCTGTTTCCAAATAAAAATGTAAAAATAGGTCTGGGAGTGTAGCCCGGAAAAAAAAAAAAAAGACCACACCTTCAGTGACCCACCTTCCTATGGTTACTATCTAGTAAGTTCATTCAAATTATTAATTCATCAGTAGATTTCTCTGCAGATAAGTTTATAACCATGATTCAATTACTTCATCTCTAAACATTTTTGCATCACCAAAATGCACTCTTTTTGGAAGGATATTCTACATCTAAATATTTACATTAATTATCAGAAAAAATTTAGGCATTAATCAAAAGCACATGTTTGATGGGCTTGGACTTTGTGTAGTAGTAGAGAGAAGTTGATACAATTGCTTTAATGGCTGGCACACATTGTGTTATTGCAATATGGTACTACTATTTTAAAGGTAATCTTGCATGGGGGTTTTGAGAATCACTTTTAGGCAGGCAACCATTTTGTTTCATACATGGAAAAAATATGCCTAGGGATACTATGAGCTGCCAGAAATCAGTTTGCATCAGAAACACACAAGCCTCCTAAAAAATGAACTTCACCCTCAGGGAAGGAAGACGCAGATAGAAGATGCTTGGTCTTTAAACAATGCTTTAACATAGGGAAAGTATGGTGAATTAGAGTCAGCACTATCCCAAAACCCAGATGTGTATCTCAGTCTAACCTTACCCCTTCCCACCATTGGACTCATCTAAGTGTGAAGCTTGTGGAAGAGAAGGAAGGCATGACTTTTTGGATATTTTTATTCTTTTAGCAAAACTGGCAATTGAGCCCAGAAGCATTCTACCTCTGAGCTACACGCCCAGCTCTATTTTCTATTTCTTATTTTTAAACAGGGTCTCACTAAGTGTCGAGGGTCTCACTAAGTAGTTGAGGCTGGCTTTAAACCTGCATTTCTCCAGTCTCAGCCTCCCAAGTACTGGAGTTATAAGCATATGCACCCATACCTGGCTGGAGGGCATGATTTAGGAAGGAGAAATAGTATTAATCAAAAATGGTAAATAGTATCCAATCATATATGGTAAATTAGCTTATCTCTGGAATTTTAATAGCTTCCTTTAGTGTAGCATAAGACTAAGGAACAGGCATTCCTCTGCAGTCAGTATAAGGATATAATATATAATATATAAAATGTCTTCTCTTATAGCAGGTAGTGGCAGTGATTGGTGGATGGAGTAACTCAAGGAAAGCAGCAGTTCCTGTCATGAGTAGACATTCATCAATCCATGCAACAATGCCCAGTAGAGGAAGACCCAAACATACCAGGCTGTATTCAACACAAGTGAAACTTATAAAATCATAGTCGAACGTGAAGAAATGTGATTCAGTAGAGACAGGATTGGTAGGTGGTCATGGTGACCTTTACAACATGGTCCTGTGGTAGAATGCAAGAAAAAGAGCTTGTTACATGAGCACTGATTAAGAAACTATATTTATTTGCCGGTGGGTACCATGCTCTATAGACAATCTTATTGGTCCTATTTCACTATAAAGGACTTGTCAGTGGGGACAAGAGCTTTTGAAAGACACATCATACCTTGCAAATGAACATATAGATTTTAGGTATTCATAGTTTAAAAAAAATCAGGGTAGAATAATTTAGCTTTGCTTTAGCAGTGATTTAGTTTTGTGTCTGTGGATTTATAGCAAGTCCTAAATATTTACTATTTTTGATCTTGGAGTAGCACTTGTCATGCTTATTTACCATTCTTGATCTTATACTTATTTCTGTTCTGAAATGAATTCTCAAATGAGGAAAGAAAAAGATAACGTGACCAACATTTTTTGAATGACTGACATCTTTCTAATATACGAAACAAAACATTTTTTTTATAAAGGTGGAGTAGTAAAAACTTACTTCTTGAGGGCCATATGGATTCTGTTGCAACTTATCAACTCTGCCGTTGGATCATGAAAGCAGCTATAGTAAATACCTAAATGAAAGGGTGACTGTGTCCAACAAAACCTTCTTAACGTTGAAATTTATGTATCATCTAATTCTTGCTTGCCACAAAATATTTTTTTCTACCTCTGAGCTGTACCTCCATTTTATTTATTTATTTATTTATTTATTTATTTATTTATTTATTTATTTTTGTGGTACTGGGGTTCCTGGAAGCCCTGCTACCTCCGGGCTACACTCCAGACCTATTTTATATTTTTATTTGGAAACAGGGTCTCCTAAGCCAGCGCATACGGCTGGCTTCGAACCTGTGCGATCCTCCTGTCTCTGCCTCCCAAGAGTGGGGATTACAAGCATGCGCCACCACGCCTGGCCTCCATTCTTATTTTTAATTTTAATTTTTGTGGTACTGGGAATTGAAACTGGGGCATTCTACCTCTGAGCTACAATCTCAGCTGTATTTTTTTCTTTATTTTTATTTTATTTTTATTTATTTATTTTTATTGGTGCACTGTATTCATACATCTTAGTGGGATACAAACTTTTGTAGACATACATGCACGCATCGCCCAGTCAGCCCCCACTCGATCCCCACCCCATTCTCTCCCCATCCCTCCCTCCCAAGCTTGGCTTAGTGGTTGACATCTTGTATTATAGCAATATATCCAAAATTAAAAATGATAATTTCACATAACAGTTTCATTTGTCTGATACCAAGCTTTTGATGACTTAAAGATAACATTTCAATATTTCTTTTTGCTTTCTTTCTTACCAGAGAATATTTTTTTCTATTTTTTTTAGGTGAAACTATCATATATTTATATATTTATTTTTCAGAAAAAAAATCTATCCTAATATGGAATATGGACTCTAGATACCCAAAACGATCTTGAAAAAGGACAAAGCTAGAAGATATATATTTTCTGATTTCAAACCATATAAAGCTACAATAATTGAAACAGTGTAGTACTGTTCTAAAGGCAGATATATAAACCATTGGAGTTAAATAAAAGCCTAGAGCTAAATTCTTCCCTATATTGTCAAGTTATTTTTGACAAGGTTTCCACGAACATTTGGTGGTGGAAATAATAATCTTTTAACTAAATATTGTTGAAAAATAATACTTACATGGAAAAGAATAAAATTGGACCCTTACCTAATCCCATATACAAATATTAACTCAAAATAGATAAAAGACCTAAATATAAATCTTAAGACTATAAACTTTTAGAAGAGAATCTGGGTCATAAAACCTCACAACATTGAAATTGGCAGTGATTTCTTGGATATGATTTCAATGGCACAGGCAACAGAAGAGTATACAAATTCCCTAAAAAATAAAAAAAATATTGTATATCCAAAGACAATGTAAACAGAGTTAAAAGTTACTAATAGAATGGGATAAAATATTTCCAAATGCTATATCTGAAGGTATATTAATATTCCAACTAGACATCCTAAACATTAACAACAATAAAGGCAAACAATATAGATAACACACACCAGAACCAGAGAAACAAGATTTTCCATCCAACAGACAACTAAGATTGGTTATCTGTGAAGATTCATTATTTATGTTAGTCTTTTACCTATCTCTAAATTGTATTGTTTGCCTTTATTGTTGTTAATTTTTAGGATGCCACAAAATATTTTTATTTTGATTTTTTAAGTCTTTTTAAAATGTGTAAGCATTTTAATCTTTCTGAATGTACAAAAACAGATGGCAGGCCAGATCTTGCCCATAAGCTGTAGTTTGCCGACCCTTGTTGTAGAAGCATAAATTAACCCATTTTATCTGTGAAGAATTTTGGTAGAATAGTTATAATCCTTAATATATATGTGTGAACTAAGGTCCAGAAAGATTTTCTATCTTATCTCAGGACACATGGTCAAAACCAGGATTCATACCAAAGTATGTGTGAGAAATTTCATGTGTTATTAATATATGGAAATTCATATAAATTCGCAAGGGCTTCTTATAAACTGTGCTGAGATGGACTTTAAGATCTTGCTTCAGCTCAGCAGGAAGAAGCATGGTGATGAATTAGCAGTATCTCCTTGAGAGCAAAAGAGGTAAGAGGGGTGGCTCTGTTCTCTATAAATAATTACTTCTCCACCTCTAACAGGAAAAATAGGATTAACAATGTTTCTTACTTTTGAGAATCCCTGAATGACTGGTGTTTGAAGTTACTGCAATCTAAGCAACTTCAACTTCAGAGAGATTTTCACATAAAATATGAATTATGTTGAAGTGTTCAGGACCCTACACCCAGATCATGTTATCACCCTGTGTTGGTTCACTCCCCACCCCTGCCCCCATAACTTACTCGCTCAGGCTTCTTTCTCCATGTGTCAGTTCTACTTTAGAGCTGCTAACAGGTGCAAGATTTTAAAAAAGATGTATTTGCTGCTTCTGATACAGTATTTCTACCTGATGCATATGAAAGTCCCAGTTAGATTCATTTTTTTGCCTGTTTTTTGTTTTGTTTTGTTTGATTTTAGTGTGATACCAGAGTCAAACCCTGGTTCACTCAAACACTGAGTTGCACTCCAAGCCCTTTTTATTTTGAAACAAGGGCTTGCTTAGTTACTGTGCATTGGCCTCAAACCTGAAATCCTCCTGCTCAGCATCCAACTACTGGGATTACAGGTATGCACCACCATACCTGGATTCTTGTTTGAATTAACAATGCATAATAAATTAAAGGATGCTGGGCGTGGTGGCTCAGGCTTGTAATCCCAGCATTTGGGAGGCTGAGACCAGAGGATCGCGGTTCGCAGACAGCCTCAGCTATTTAGTGAGGCCCTCCGCAACTTAGTGAGACCCAGTTTCAAAATTAAGAATAAAAATAGGGCAGGGGGTATGGCTCGAAGGTCAAATGCCCCTGGGTTCCATCCCCAGACTGGAAAAAAATTAATTAATTAATTAAAGGATATATTTATGGTACATGGGATGTTTCTGTACTGGTATATATTGTGTAATCAAGTCAAGATATTTAGTATATCCATAACCTCATAGATTTCTTTGTAGTGATAACAGTCAAAATCCTCTCTTTTAACTGTTTTGAAATATTTGATACAATATTGTTAACCATAGGCACCCTGATGTGCAATAGAACAACAGAACTTGTTCTGCCTACTCAACTAACATTGTACTAGTCAACCAAATTCTATCCCCACATTTCCCCTACCCTCTCCAGCTTCTGGTAACCACTCTTCTATTCTCTGTTTCTATGGGATCAGCTTCTATAGCATCCATGTTTGAGTGAGATAGGGTAGTACTTATCTGTGCCTTATTTCACTTAATCGAATGTCACCTAGGCTCACTGATGTTGCTACAAGTGCTAGGATTGCATCATTTTTATGGCTGTATATCAAGCCATCCTGTATATATACCACATTTTCTTTATCCATTCAGCAACTAATGAACACTTAGGTGGATTCTATACCTAGATCCTATGAAAGTGCTAAAATTAAATACGGGGATGTAAAAATCTCTTTAATGCGCTCATTTCATTTCCTTTGGATACATACCCTATAGTGGGATCAATGTGAAGACAATTTTTTTTCTTTTTTTTTTTGGTGATTCTAGGGATTGAACATGGGGGCATTATGTATCTGAGCTACATCTATAGCTTTTGTTATTTTTCATTTTTGTTTGGAAATAGTGTCTCACTAGGTTTCTGAGAGTTTTGATATGTTACTGAAGCAGTTCTCAAACCTGCAGTCCTCATGTCTTATCTTCCCAGGTACTGGAATCACAGGTATGAACCACCATACCTGGCTAAGTGAGGATAATTCTTAAAGACTGGGTGGCAAGAATCTGTGAGGCTTCTTCAAACAATTTGCCTGGAAAATACATGCGCACATTTCTTCTCTAATACTCCTAATCCATGCTGTGTTGAGAAATCTGTGCCATTCCCAAGACTGAACGCGAGGGATAGAGGGTGGGGATGAAGGGAGAAAGAATCCTCAACTTTTTAGATTTTTATCACTGCCTCTTATCTTTTTACTCTAAGCCTATATAATTTTAAAACTGGCTGTTTTTTGTCAATTAATATTCTTGCTCATATTCAGTTTAAGATGTTAAGATTTATGAGTTCTTTAGGGTCCTGAACTTTGACTTTTAAGGAACTCATGTGTTAAGGTTAGGCTCTCTGAATAGTACAAAATAAACCCTCTACAATCCAAATAATTCCAAATTGTTATCTTGAAGTCAATAGCTCTATCCTCTTAATGCCATCTGCAAAGCCCTTTTTGCTATATAACATGTTCATAGGTGTAAGGAATAAATATAATCTTTTCTATGGAGGTAGCAAAATGACATAGAAGCATTCTGTCTTGTAACTGTAGCCTAGAAATTCATTTTGTAGCTGTATACCTGTGTCTGTATGCTCCACTCCTGGGTCTTCCCCAATTTCAGCCATCTTAGCTCATATGACCTTTAGTTGACCAGGAATCTTCCAGAATGCTAAACTTTGTGTCACATCTGCCTCCTGTCATAGAAATAAGCCAATCACTGCAGAGTTTTACTTTCTTTGCCAAACAGTGTTTCAAAATTCCTGTCTTAGAGAATAGCTAATCATGCAGAGTTATGAAACTGAGCCCTCACCAATCAGGGTAAGACTCCGTTTGGTGGGCTTACTTACCAGATTTTTGTTGTTACATACCCTTCAGCACAGCAGTAATTTGCCTTGTCAAGTTATTTTTGATTTTATGAGTTTTTATTCACAGCTACCCTAGAATCCTTTTCTAACAATAGATGTTACATAGGATAAAGGCCACAGGGTCACAATTCTGCATGCCACATGTGTCTATAAAAATTTAATAGGACATAACATAGTAATATGAAATTTTCAACATTCGTACAAAGATTTGCTCTGATCATGCATGTCTTGCCAGTCTAAAATGTAAAAACAAGACAGGCATGGTGGCACACACTTGTACTTGGGAGGCTGAGACAGGAGGATCACAGTACTTGGAAGGCTGAGACAGGAGGATCACAGGTTCCTGTCCATCCTCAGCTTCTGTGAGGCCCTCTTTACCTTAGTGAGATACTGTTTTAAATGAAAGAATATAAAATGGGCCTGGGGTGTAGCTTGAGGTATAATTCCCTAGTACTGCAAAATAAATAAAAAAGAAAGAAATGTAAAACAGCCTCTTGTGATTCTTGCCTGAATAGCCTGAATAGTGTATGACTAGACAGGTATCATTAGTTCCTCTAGCCTTCAGCAGTTTCATCTTAAAACAAAAATGATACATATTACCACACCTAAATCACTGATATTTCCAATAAGTAAATAAATAGTAGTAAACACAGTATTTCAGTAATTTAGCACTTGTCTTTTATTTCTCATCACTGAATATAGACCATGAACAGAACCTCATCTCTTAGTTAAAAAAGAGAAATTAAAAAGTCAACATTGAGAAGAATGTATATTTAGGATTATTTAACTGTAATGAACTTTGAAAAACTTATGGAAAAACCCATATGGTGTATATAAGCGCAAATAGAAAAAATTCAGATGAGGAATATATTTCTTTTCATATTTTATTATGCCAGGAGATAATGTGATGCTTTGTTCTGGAATCTCATCTGTCACACTGTGCTCTATAAAGTGACAGGACACAACGTAACATACTGCTGAGACACAAGGTGGCATGGGAAGGGCTGTGGTCTGCATGTAGGCATAGATAATTAAGAAATCCTACAAAAGGGCAGTTTGAGAAGGCTTTAATGAAGAAATATTATGATAGACAAATAAAAGGTAAGGATGAGCCTAACTTTTAAATACAATCCAACATACAGGATAATGGATATTACCCTCTTGACCCCCCAGTTTTATAATCATCTCTTTGGCATTTAACCTTCACGTATGATTAAGATAGCAAACCTCATACCCACAACATTCTCTTGTAAGAGGAGAATACGGTGATAGGAGGTAATTGAATTTTGTTCTGACCCTCTTTGGCCTCTGTGCAGAAGCAATTTGTGAATTATTTAGGAAAAAAGGAAAAGGATATTTGCCTTAAGAGGGAAATGCTTTATGCAAAGAAGAATTTAGTTCAGTGGGGCTGTCTCTTCAAATATATCCATTTTCCCTGCTTGAAATGAAAATTGAAACAGAAATTTCTATTCATTCTCATGCATTAACAAGATCCCTTCTTTTAACTGTCATGCATCATATGTCCCAAACTAGAACAATGGCAGATTTAAAAAAAATTACAGACCACGTTGAGACCTTTGTTATTAAGATGCCAATCTCTGACTGGAACTACAAAGGAAAATAACTCATGGTAAATAAATTTGGTATGAGCATTTGGGCTTCTCAAACTAAGGCAAATTAAGGACAGTGTGATTGTTAATCTTAGCATTCTGTTGAGTTATAACCCTACTACAACTTTTACAAAGAACTAAAGCTTAAACACATAAGAAGATGAAGAAGAGAATTGGCTTTTTTTTTTCGGTCTTTCTTAGGATTTAAAGTACTTAAAAAACACATGATTACATAACTTATTGAGGAAAGAAAAAATGCTGATATTATCATCGAGTTTTTAAAGAACTCACAAATATGCCTAAGGAGCACCATTCTCTAAAGATTAGGGACATTCTGTTTCTCATAGCCATCAACAGTATTGGCATGTGTGTGACAGTCAACAGGGTCAGAATGAAAATGATCTAATAAAGAAATTCAAAACTAATGTAAAAAATAAAATTGTCACTGGGCTGTCATAGCCTTGGAGGGCTGAGGGGCTAGTGTGCAACATTTTGTTTTATTTCTAAAGCTTTGATTGGCCTGCCAGCAGATATTTGCGCTGTCACTCTAAGGACCCTTCCAGTAGCTATGAAGTGGCAGCCAGCCCTTGATTGATGAGTGTTTGCATCCATTTTATTATTTGTTGTATATTTTCTCCTGACATGTTTAGCTGAAAAAAATTTATATGAGAACCTTTATGATTATGTGCATCAGCCCACACCAGAATTCCATTTCTCTGCATTTAGGAAACTACAGAGAAAAAAAAACAAAAACTTGTGCACAAATATGCCAGGTTCTTTGGAGATAAGGATGATAATGTCAGTTCTGCAATATTAATATATTCATGTCAAAGAAGGGAGCAGCAAAGAATCTATTAAAAACACAAAAATCTGTAAGTAAGCCAGGGTTGGCTAAGAACTTTCTGAAACTGTTCAAAATAAAATAATTTTGGGGAGTGAACCTTTTTTTACTCTCCATTGCAGTTTTCATTTGCAAAGAGCAAAAGACCTCTAAATTAAGACTTTAAATTACAGCACTTGATTATCTAATATTAGTAAGCAGTGTTTAGAGAGTAGAGTGGCCTCATAACCACAGATTCAGCATTCTCATTATTCTCATTTTATGAACTGCTACAGGTTTGTACAGTGTTAGTGCCATAAGGCTGAGGTTGGCTCCTGATGCACGTTGGAGCACACAAATTGGCTTCAACTTGGTCTTTTAATTTGTGCTGCCTGACTGAATAAAATGCATGAAAAAGATATTCACTGCTTGACTTCTCTACCCCACAATGATGGAGCCAATTTTTGAATCTGTTAGCTTTCCTTTACATTTAAAAGAAAAGTAACTCAACTAGGTTGAAGTGATCTGTGATAAAGATCTGTGTAGCTGTGCATTGGGTTTTTTTGTTTTCTTGATTAATTGTTTCCATCTTCCATAACTAGAAGGTCCAGGGATGGGTTAGAAGTCAGGGCTGGCTTGCTGTGACTAATCATGGCAAACCAGTCAACAGGGCTTGTGCAGGGTCAGCCACATCTTCAGACAAAATTCTCTCACTATGTTAAAAGACTCTCTATATTCAGACTTCATATTCACCCATACTATTCTTATAGGCTGGCTGCTTTCTTGGAATGTATGAGAAAATTCAATTGCTTTAATTGAGTAAGATGTCCTTTCTTGAATGAATATAAAATACATGTTTGAAAATGACCAAATATCAAGCACAAAACAAAGTAAATTTAAGGTGTGTGTGTGTGTGTGTGTGTTTGTGTGTGTGTGTGTGTGTGTGTGTGTGTGTGTGTGTGTGTGTTATTAGAGTTTGAACCCAGGGGCATTCTACCTGTGAGTTACATCCCCACTCCTGTTTTATATTTAATTTGAAATAGGGTCTTGCTAGGTTGTTGAGAGTCTCTCTAAATTGCAGATGCTGACTACGAACCTGCAAACCTCCTGTCTCAGCTTCCCAAGTACTAGGATTATAGGCATGTACTATCATGCTCAGCTGTTAAAGGGAATTTTTAGGCCCATGACTTAAGAATTAGTATACTGATTAGTTTGATGAAGGAACTGCTTAGGACTTTCATCAATTATTCTTAAAAGCCTTTTGGGAACAAATTATATTTTCAAGAGATATTTGCAAAACAAAAAACTGTGGTGAACTGGGAGAGGGGAATTAAAGATGTATGTGTGTTTAATTAACCCATTATACTTCAGTAAATTTGTATATACATTTGAAATGTCCTTAAAGGTAACCACCTTACGAAGAACCTATTTGAAATTACATAAGATTTTTTAACATTAGAAATATTTTCCAAGTTATTTATTTATTTTGATACAGGGGATAGAACCAAGAGGCATTCTATCTCAGAGCTATACTCCCAGCCCTATTTATTTTTATTTTGATATAGGATCTCAGTAAGTTACTGAGGGTCTCACTAAGTTACTATGGCTATCCTCAAACCTATGACCCTCCTGTCTTGGCCTCCCATGGACTAAGATTATAGGCATATGTCACTGCACATGGCGCTAATCCTTTATTTCATAAATAAGAAAACTGGAGATAGACTAAGAACATAACCGTATAAGAAATGATAAAAATTTAAATCTCAACTAATTATTTAAAGATCCATAAATAGATCTGATTAAAATTTTGATCTTTTTATCTTCTATCATACCATCTCTTTATCAATTACTATGGAAGTATATTATTGTTGACAACTTTTTGTATTTCATTTATATGGGAATATTTTTTGTTTAAAGGTATTCTATATACAGTAAAGACAAAGCAGCTGCAAGATAGATTTTATATGTGTTTCAATTAAATCATATTTGTTATATGATCAACCAACCATCAGTGATCTCAAATTTCATCATGCATGATGATCATTGAAAAGTTTTATAAAATACTGATGCCTGGTTCATTATCTTGAGGTTTTGATTAAATATATACTGGTAATTGGGGCTATTAAAAGCTTCTGTAAGGAACTTTATTTTTTAAATTTAGCCTTTATTTTTATTTTTATTTACTTACTTGTGGTACTAGGTATTGAACTCAGTAGCATTCTACCTCTGAGCCATACTCCAATCCCTTTTATTTAATTAGTTTTTAAAAATATACTTTTATTGGTGCATTATAATCTCATTTGTAAGGTAAATCATAGTAACATATGTGCACACATCATTTGACAGGCTTTCCTCCCCAGCTCCCTATAATGTGTCTTTATGAACATTTTATATAACATAAAAAGTTTTTAGATAGTATTATTTTTATTAGCAAATGAAAAAAACATGTTTTAGAAAGATTAAATAAATTTTAAAAGAAAATTAGTAGGAAGTCATTGAGAGTTTTTTTGTTTGTTTGTTTGTTTCTGTGCTAGGGATTAGACTTAGGGTTCTGGACATGCTAGATAATTACTCCGCTACTGAGCTATATCTCCAACCCTCTTACTTTTTATTTTAAGAAAGGGTCTCAGTAAGTTGCCCAGACTGGCCTCCAACTTGGAATCCCCCTGAATCATCCCCCCAAGTACCTGGGATATCCACCATGATATCCAGCTATAATATGAATTTATATATTTAAATTCCAAAGTTTATAATCAAAACCACCATATTATTAATGTGCTCACTTTTTTGTTGTTTACAGGTCAATTTTTTATTATGGAGAGCTCCTTTAGAATAGAAAGAGTAGGGATTCTTCAATTTTATTCATTATTGAATACTCATGTCTGAATCTGATTTATAAATCAGAATTTTAATATTTTAAAAATCCTTTTAAATGCTTTTTAATATTTAAACAATGCTCAATAAAGGATTATACTCTTTTTTAAGAAAAAATATTGTTTGATATAAGCCAGTCCTAAAATTGTTATATAAGAGGACATAGAGAATTTGTCATAGGACAAATAAGACAACTACAATATCCAATACAATCCTTGGAAGAAAAATAATTCTGAATTTGGAATTTATCACAATATTCTGCTAACTATCTAGCTTAAATAAGATTTGCTATGCCCCATCTCATTTGTAACATTAAGATAATTGACAGTGTACATTTCATCGTCTTATTGTAGATTACCTTGACAATTAAATAAGGTAACATACATATGTCAGTCATGCTATTTGTGAAATCAATGACTGGATGTAAAATAGAATTCTTCTTATTGTTATTAATCTCCTCTTCTAGTTCACCACCATCCTTATCAGCATCATTATCATTAAGTCAAAGTGGACCATTTAAATGTATCCTGAAAATGCGATATTCTGATCTATTTTTAAATGAAATATTGTCCTTAGTAGCACCAATAATTTGTACAAATTGGATCATTACATTATGTTTGCAAAGAATATTTGGATTTCTTTTTCTTAAATCATTTACATCCTGGGGACTGTCCTCATCAGAGTTCATTTAAAATTCGAATAACAGCTTTGCCAGTAGCAACACAAAGACCTTAAAGGATGCCTTTGGTATCTAAAAATAAATTCTTATTGAATTTAACATAAATAATGTTTTTTAATTACTAGAAAGTTATAATTTCACAATTCTCTAAATTATATTTTGATTTTGAATATTTAGTGAAGTTATATTTCTTCTTTGTAAGAGTGACACTAAATTCACCTCACCTTAAATATCTGTTTTTAACCTTGTTTCACCCACTACAATGTTAATCCTTATACCTTATACTGGAACTATTTGAAACAGAGAATCTGACAGTGTTAGTTATTGCAGTGGACTGGTATTATCTTTCCAAAAGTGTTTTTAAAAGTTTTTTACTAATACATGCTTTCATGGTAATAGCATCTTCTGACCTCGAAAACTTGCAATAGAGTTAGATAGACTTCACATTAAAACTCAGATATGACTTTATATTTCACATCTGTTACTTTAAATTCTTCATAAAAATACAACTGTTTCATATTTATATATTCTTGACATAAATCAGGAGACATATGAGAGCAGGCTCTTTTTCTTAACTTCCGTGTACTTCTCATTGGGGTCAATGTATTTCTCAGACAAAGTAAATATTTTAAATTTCTGTTTAATTTACAAGAAAGAAAGTATAGAAACACAGCCAGACATGTCTATTTACTACAGGTTGAAGAAATAGCTGTAGAAAAGGCTGGAAGTTGGCATCTTAGTTAACAAATCTCTAATGGGCAATGACTCACTAAAATTTGCATATCTTGATCAGGGTTTAATGAAATCAGCTATGACCATGAAGGTGTGAGCAGAATGTTGTAGAACTCTGAGGAATACAGAGAGCTTCCTCTATTTCTAGATCTGAAGAAATCAGGAGAGCAAAGTCTGTAGACAAACATTAAGTCCAATGGAGGTAACTTCACAAGAATGGGATCAGAAAAATACACACACTGGCCTCATTCGCTTGTACTTTAGACACTCTTCCCCATTAGGAGGGTTCTGTCAATATTCTCAAAAGAAGTCAGTCTACTAGGGTAAAAAGATAGACGGAAAAGCGTGAAGAGTATCTTTGAAGTTGCAAAAAAAGATATTCAGTGCAAAATATGCGAGTGGTAGCCGGGCGTGGTGGTGCACACACGCAATCCCAGTACTTGGGAGGCTTAGACATGATGATATGGGTTTGTGGCCAGTCTCAGTTATTTAGTAAGGCCCTTTGCAAGTTAGTGAGACCCTGTTTCAAAATAAAGAATAAAAAATAGGGCTGAGGATGTAGCTTGGAAGTAGAGTACCTCTAGGTTCCATCCCCAGTCCTGCAAATATATATATTTATACATTATATATATATAATTTCATCTTACTTATCCTTAAAACTGATTCAGCTTATTTGCTGTTTTGGATAGGAATCTTTCTGTGCTTATTGTGTGCTTTCTAATTCTATATTTTCAGATCAAGGTGGCCACTCATAGAGATAAGCATGCAGAACTTGTAATTTCCTTAACTAAACTTTACTAACCATCTGATTACCAAATATGTATCCATGTTTTTATTTGTCCAATTATTTAGTAAACATTTATTCAAACCTTACTGAATTAATGGGAATGTAATATAAATAAGATATAGTGTCTGATCTCAATTTCTAATTTAGAAGATAGAGAAGAAAATTGATAGAAACACAGAATATATTTGATCCTTTTATCTACAGTTTTTACTTCTCTTTTGTACTTTTACTGGTCCACCACAGTCTCAGATCACAATGTAGTTCATAGTGATTGTGACACACATGCACACAGACCTTGGTGGGCTATTTTTAGCATATACATTGGGTATTATGGAAATATTTAGTATCTATAAATCTGAGTTCTAAAAAGTTTATTATCTTGGTTTATATTTGTTCACATTTGAAACATTATTTTCTTGATCCTATAAAGGATATAGTGGATATCAAAATTATATACTTTCTCAAGATAAATATAGTTATGCAGTGATCCAATCAGGGCTTGAATCTATGCTATCTAACACAAAAAGAAATAAAAAGAAAGAAAGCACATTCCATATTATCTTCTTACAACCAAATACTTTGTATATGCTATTTTGTCACTCATAAGATTCTTCACTCTGCATAGTTTTGTATTTTCATGTTCCAAAGTCTTTGCTTAATTATTTATCCATCTGAGATAGAAGTCATGATTCATGTTTTTAGGACTTAACTGCAGGGTTTAGCATCATAATTTGAAAACAGCTACTTTAGAAATAAATTTAGGGATAAATGCCCACTGATAAATTGGTAGTTAAAAACACATGATTAATATTGAATGTAAGGAATTAGACAAGTGCACTAGGTGAGGATGTAAGAGCAAAATGCAGGTTCTTGTAGTAATGCAGAGAGACTCACACTTAAAAAAAAATCCTGTTCTATTGTTAAATCAAATAGAATGTCTAATTAGTTAAGCACAGATTTTTCTTTCTTTTCTCCTCCCCCAGAAAGCCATTCAATTTTTAAAATATTCAAAATTCCTAAATGAAACAATTTTAATCATCTATCTGTAAGTTGGTAGCACTATAGGAAATTGACAGCCTGGCATCAGAGTTAAACACCCTTTTAATTCTTTTTGCACCTAATTTGTATCATTAGCGTATCTTAGTCTGTCAAAGTAATCAGACCCATCAGAGGGGGAGAAAAGGTGGCTTGTACCTACGAGTATCATCTATTTATTAATATAATTATTTAAATCATGTAGTTGGAGAGAGTTTTTAAGTAATGTGTACAATCACTGGCCATGTGTGTATATGCATCTTTCCACCATGGCAAAGGTTCTAATAAGATCAGAACATCTAGAAGAAGATTTATTTTTCATTATACCCAAATTAGAGAAATATTTGATGTTTTGACCACATTATTCAAAATGAGAAACAAAGTTAAATTCCGAGTATGCATACCTGGTATACTTTACCTGCTATCACAAAATATTTATCCTTCCCTCCAGAAAGCCCAGCAGAGGCCACAGTCTGGAGCTGGGAAGGATGTTTGCTCTATAGAACCAGGTGAAGGACTGAGGACATCTACCTGCCTTACCTCCTCCACTTCTCACGGAATGAGTGCGAATGTATGCCATCGTCATAAATCTTCTGACACTCCTCACTGCGTTTGGTCAAGGTTAGTCACTAGAATTTTAAAAGCACTTTGGGGAAATCAATATTTGGTTTTGATGGTCTCTGTTGGACTCTTTGTTCCTTTTCCTCTTGTCCACTGCCCAACTCGTAGCAAAAGAAAAATATACATATGCATGTATGTACGTATGAACTATATATACATACATATGAAAATTTGTGGTCGTGCTCATAAATGAGAAACATACACTTACCCACTTATAATTCCCTTGGAGGAAGAACACAGTTTAATAGAATGCAGTGTTTTATTTTTAGTTTTGAGGAAGCATTCATTAAGGGTAAAACAGGAAAGACGATCAAAGCACATGAAAGAGAAATGGTATTCTTTGTACTTCCCTTGTTGTCTGGACTGAAATTTAGTCCTCTTCACCTCTTGCCCCACTGGATTCACTAACCTCCAATTTTCTTTTCCCTGTAGTGCTAAACTCAAAAAATGTGTCTAGAAACTAAAAATAAATAAATAAATAAATAATAAATAAAATTGCCTGCGACTTTGGTATGTTTGAAATAGGGAATTACCATACCTACGTTTTCGCAGAGTTTAGACTTATCTTTTTTCCCCTGGAGGGAAGAAAACCTTTCTTTTTTTTCCTCCCAACTTCCTTTGTTGTGAGTTTGGAAGCTGCCTGAGAGGGGCACTGTAAAGACACTGGGTGGCAGTCCCTCTCCCTCTGAGCCACCAGGGCCAAGTGGACTGTCTTCATGAGTGCTACAGCTAAATAACAGCATATTATTTTCCTGCATTTGCTTGCTGCTCTGAAACACTACATTTCGCTATAGATCTAGCAGCTTAGTGGAGACAGGGCAGTGCAGAACACCAGAAATAACAGGTTTTCCTAAAAGCATGTGTTGCAAAGCTAAAGCATGAGATTTCCTAGGTCAGCCAAAGCAGGAAAATTGGAAGTGAAAAATGTCCGGTTCAGTGATCCAGTCAATGGGATTAAATCATAAAACTCCCAAGTTGTTTTTCAGGATGCTTGTGCAAGATTCCTGATTACAAATGTATTTTTTGTGATCCTGGTTCTTTCCCCCTTTCATATCCAGTTCTACATTCTTTTACCATTTATATGAATAGTTTCCCCTAATCAAATCATCTGTAAACTCAAGCATCTGGAGTGTTTCTCCAAATTCTGATTTTTTTTTTTTCCTTTCTCTTTCCAAGAACGCCCTCCACTTCTCAGGACACGGATTTGTGTGACAGGCTCCAAAGCATACACAGTACAGATTGCCCGCTGAGGCTCGGCAGTGTCCCAGCACATGGCTCATGAGTCAGCTTCTTTCTAAATTCCTAAGCACTGTAGATGGAAAATAAAGTCTTCTTTCAATTAATTTTAATGATTAAAAATATGACAAAGCAAGACATTCAGAAAGTAATTAAGTAGGTGATGTGTGCCAGTATAAATAATGTAAGCAAAAAATTCTCACATGATGAATCTAATATATTTAATTAAAATAGTTCAAACCATTTAAAGATGTTGAGTTTTTTTTTCATAGCAAAGGAGCAGGTGATTTTAGCTAGATATCATGGAATAGTGGATTTAAATGAGATGCATCCATATTTATACCTCCTTTTTTAGTTGTTGATCTATGCTAGCAATAAACTAAAAATAAAAATATACATTCAGAGTTGAAAGCAAATTTTCTTAGCCAAGTAAATGTATCACACATAGTTTCATGTACCTGTAGAGCATTTTTGTTTATTATTTTTTAACCATAGTGAGAGTAAGATTTACTTATGGTAATTATTGTAAAATTAAATAAACAAACTGAACTAATAAGTTAAAGTATAGTATTCAATATCCTGAGTAAGAGTCATGAAAAACCTTTAAGAATTTGTTCTTTGTTTAATTTTCAAAACAATAGAATAAGCATAGTTATTTATTTTGACAAATACTTTTTCAGTATCTTCTATTGTCAATTTGTTCTGTGTCCTGAAGATTCATCAGTGAACAAAAGAGATTGAGTCTTGCTCATGGATATATACCTCATGCATTAATACTTATTTCTAATTCCATATTAAACAGTGAGGTGACCATTTCATCTATTAATTTTGTCCTGAATAACCTAGTATATTATCTTAGTCACTGGAAGTACACAGAATATTGGCTCAAAAGTAATTACTAATGTTCTTGACAAAGAGAATCAGTATGGCTGCCTGTAACATAATCAGTCAGATTTTTAAAATGCATGCTAAATTATAAAGAAAATACATTAAAGTCTATTATAAGATAAATTATAATATATATCATTTTGATAGTACATTTCTGGAGATATTAAATACTTAAAGTAAATTAAATACTTAAATGCTTACTCCTCTGTAATTTACATTCAGTATTTATAATAATATACACAGAAACACTAACATTTTACTTTTACCAGAAATTTAATACTGAAGTTTTTACTAATAAAGTAGAAACACTTGCCCATGTGACTCATACATTGTGCCTGTGACTTTAATGCCTTTAACAAGACAGCCTAATGGCCCATTATTGTTTTTAACAGGCCACCTTAAAATAACCTTTCAGCAAATTTTCTGACATATTTTATCTAAGCCTCCATTTATTTCATTTATATTGACCCTGGTCCCTTTAAAAGAGCTGGGTTTTGAGAAACATTGGAGTAAGCACAGGATTTCTGCAAAGACTTTTGGATTCTTCCAGTAATTCTACATTGATGCTACTTAGTTTTATGGGCAGCAATCTGCTCTTCTTTTAGAATCTGTCAGGATCAGAAAAAATGCACATTAATCACTTACTATAGGAGTGGGTACTGTTCCAAATGTCCCCCATTTTGAGATGACAATTGGACACTTATCAGGAATTATCCCTCTCCTCACAAGTGGAGAACTGGCAGTGCAGTGTGAGCTGTGGGCAGCACCTCCTACCAGATGATGCTCTGGTTGACCCAAGGACAGACATCCAGAGATGCCATGGAACACAGGATTGCCGTATGAAGAGTCTTTGTTTACTGTCATATTGTAAGGACTGCTTCACTTCTGGACTAAATCTAAAGAATGAGGCCCCTCCAAAAGAGCAACTCAGCTGTGCAAGAGCTTTTGAATGGGGTGCAATGCCAGTACAAAAATCTTGCAGTTTATGGCTAGGCCTACTAGTCCAGAAAGCCAGAAAAAACATGGTTATGAACTGAACACGTCTTGTTGTGGGGAGATAGGGAGAGAATTAGTTTCCCTCTCAAAGATATAAAAATACCTCTTAACTATTTTCACTGTGAAGATATGTATCCCCAGGAACTGATTAGGCCCAAGATTTTTTTTTTTCTTTAGTACTAGGGATTGAACTCAGGGACATTCAACTTCCAAGCTACATTCTCAGACTTATTTATTTATTTATTTATTTATTTATTTATTTATTTATTTATTTTTGGATTCTTTAGTTTGAAATAGGATCTCACGAAGTTGCAGAGGGCCTCACTAAGTAGCTAGGGCTGGCCACGAACCTTCAATTCTATCCTCCGGTCTCAGCCTCCCAAGTACTGGGATTGCAAGCATGCTCCACTACACCTGGATGGATAAGCCAAAGATTTCGCAGTTACTTTCACCGACCAAATGTCTTTCCATTGTTATTGCCGTAGAGACTCTAAGAGTTTCCCTGAGACTCTGGTCTGGGTTTGAAGTCTTTTAGTTCATCTTCCTTTGGCAGTCTTTTCACGTTGCTCTTGAAAATGCAAACTCAAAACAAGCTATTTAGAAGGAAACTATTAATTTTCTAAAGTATATGTTAACAGACTCACTTTTTCTTAGCAAAGAACTTAGGCAAAATACCAAGAAACAATATGCCTATTATTTCTTATTTAATCTAAGATAATTGTTTTCTGAAAATTTACAGCTTTTTAAAAATATAAATTTTGACTCACACTATCCCTAAGATTACTAGATTGTTTATAGTAGAATTTTTATCCACATGTCCAGATATGTTTCAGTTTAAAAGGAAAAGAAAGAAAGAGACTTAAGATACCTGTTCATTTCATTCTATTTACATTTCACTCACATATATTGCCTTCTTTTCACCATCAAGTGTTTAAAACTGGAAAGCAGAGATTTAAAATACAATAAAAGATAAATTACTATATTGGGAAGTGATTAAATATCATATTAAGGTAATGAATAAAATGTCCAAAGCACAGAAAAAATTTGTTATATGAATTCAAAATTGTAAAATATTTACCTTTGTAAAATCTGAGAAGTAACATGAAAAACAGGCTAAGAATTATGGAAATGAATGTTGTTGGAAATTAATTTGAGTAGTTGTTACATCATATTTTCAATAAACTGGATCAATAGAGTAGTTCAAATGTTATATCCAATTGTACATGCAATGGCAATGCACAGTGGCTACTTATACATTATGTTGGATAAATTAATATATGAATTAAAAATACATGGATGAAAGAATGAATGAACAAATAAACATACAAATGAAAGAATGGTTCAGGAAAGGTTTCAATTGGCTATATTTCACGAAGAACTTTATCTAAGACTTGAATGAAATAAATGTGAAAAGAAGAAACCAAAGGGCAGGTAGTAGATTAATAATCCACATCTGAGACTAAGTGAGAATAAAAAAGAGCACACATTGTTTTCTCTTTCTAAATGTCTTCATATTTCTAAAATAACAAAATAATATTTAATTCCATGGGAAGTGTAGAACATTGACTTTGATTAAGTGCACATTAACTATTTTCTTGGTTACCTACTCATACTGTAATAGTGAGAATTAGAGAAGAGATAAAAATAATAGGCTCAAAAATGTCAGAAGATTGTGAAACAGATTGTTCATTCACCAAAAGCATGAAAATAGCTTGTTTTTTTTTTTAAGATATGTGATTCCTTAAAAAGAAGTTTTACTTATTGATGAAATGATGGTGTTGGTTTTGTTAATTGGCTAAAATACGCCTTCTTGGACAAGATGAGTGGCAGGAGGGAGAATTCTCTGTGGAATAATTTTGTATTTCAGGCTTAGTAAGCAGGAAAAATCTAGAACAAACAAAAATTTCCTGAGAGAAGTGGCATTTTTTTTCTGAATTTCCTAGTAATTACATAATAGCTGGAACATTTCAGACCAAAGCAGACAACTGTGGCCTTATAACTTATTTTATAAAAAATTAACAGTCAATACCAATGCGATGTAACCAAACCAAACTAACCAAGGAACCAACTAACCAACAAACAAAAATGTTACCTTTTAAAGGTATCTTCCTTGCAGACGTGGTGGCGCACGTTTGTAATCCCCGTGTTTGGGAAGATGAGAAAGGAGGATCATGCAGGTTCGAAGCCAGCCTCAGCTACTTAGTGAGGCACTCAGCAACTTAGTGAGACCCTGTTTCCAAATAAAACATAAAATAGGTCTGGGAGTATAGCCCGGAGGTAGGAAGCCTCTGGGTTCCACCCCCAGTACCACCAAAATAACCCCCAAAACAATAAAGATATTTTCCTGGCTAAAATGGGTTTAGTAACAGCTTTAGAGAGTAAGATAACTCCCTGATGTTACGATGTGGATTTAGAATGAACTCCCAGACCTTACTTTGGCAGGGCAGCCATGTTGAGGACTGGTGGCTGAGAGCCAGTCCCTGGGGAGTGGCTTTGAGCCTATAGATGGTCCCTCCTCATTTTGCTCTCACTCTTGCTTTTGCCTCCTTGATGTGAGAGTAAAAGCTTAGCACTTGCTTTCTCTCCCTCCCTCTCTGGATCCGGCAACATTCCCAGAGTTCTGCCCAGAGTTCTGTGGATTTCACCTGGCCTAACACTGGCAGAACCCCTGAAACCTCCAGATCTATGAGAAAACAAGTCTCCTTCCTCTAAGTTTTGGAGGTAAGGTCTAACAGATAACAGCAGAGAGAATTCTGACTGGAACATCTGCAAGGAATATACGTGTATTAAAAGAAAACTTTCAAATCATTTTGGGAGCTAATTAAACAACCAGTTGGAAAATAACTGCAAGTCCTGGCTACCACTGTGCATTTAATCAGGTGGTGGCTATTGGGCCCTCAGACAGTGGACTACAAATGAACAAGATAGTATTACTACTAATTGTAGCATCACACTTCACGAAGCCAGCTAAAAATAAATCCCAGTGCCATGAGGCCTGTGCCACGGAGGCATTCATTTTGCATCATATCCTCACACACAAAAAAGGAAAATCAATAGAACTGTCACTGAGTCATCCACACTTCTTAGCTCTGCTCCCTCTCACAGATGCAGCACCTGCTGTTTTTCTGGTTTTGTGCTCTCCCTTGCCTCAGGAGTGAAGGTATTTTTACTAGCAGTTGTAGGAATCCGGACAGGATCTGACTCAGTGTCACAGAGGCCCATATATCATGCACCCCATAGGTAAGGAGCAATTGCCAAGGAAATGTTCTTAATTCACAAAGGACAGATTATGAAACCGAAGCAAGAGCTCCAGGACAGAAGCTGTGGAGGAGGAGGAAAGAGGAAAGTTGAGGAGTACAAGGAGGAGGAAAGTGGCAGATGTTTTTTTTTTTTTTAGATTCATGTTTCTGGAGTTTCCTTATATCACTAATGATCAGGCTGTTTTGGCCATCTTTTTAAAATAATGTTTAAAAGCCCATATTTGAAATCTGGCTAGGAGGTGAAGAAATTCTATTTTGATTTCTAGAATACGAAGTATGTCATTATTTACGTCTTTATATTCTTTTTTTCTTTTGACCTCTTTTCTTCTTCAAAGTATGTAGTCTGTGAAATAATTTTTGGTTGATTTATTTTCTAAATAAAGAAAAGTGTGTGTGTGTGTGTGTGTGTGTGTGTGTGTGTGTGTGTGTGTGTGTAGGGACACGATTAAAGTAACATTTTCTGTATTTTTTTTGAAAATTTAAATTTGTCCTGCGTTTTTTATTTTATCATATATTTATTTTTACTTTTTACCTAAGTGAAATCACTTAAATATCCAAAACTTATATAAGAACATATGACAGATTTTTGTCTTAATATTTGAGATTTTTTTAAATGCTCTCATCCCTAAGAAAAAAATTGAACATGATAACTATATCAACTCTTTCTTGAAATAGTTAAAAACAACTTGGGCACAGTGGAAACAACAGATTTAACCATTATTTTTAAATAGAAAGAAAAGACTGATCCACCTATATGTTACTCAAATTTTTGTTACAACATACCACTTGCAAAATAGCAGCAACAACTGAATCTACAGTGTAAAAGCCGATAAGAATTGTTTTGTGTTTCTTGGGTCTCGATTGCATAAATATAAATTATAAGATGATCGGATGCATAAAATATTTATCAAGTTATCTCGCTTTTAAAAGAAACCACTTAAACTGGTGCTATTATCAAAGAATCATCCAGTCTACAATATATCAAGGATGTGAAAATGACTTTATATGTTAGAAAATTGGCCTTTAATGAGAAAAAAGTGTTAGATGATTCTAAGTGCAAAGCTATTAACCGACTGATTTCGGATCCCTGACACAGGATGTCATCCTCCACCCAGTGACTGGCTGCTCAGCTTCCTGTGGGAACCACAGGCTTCTGAAGATTCTTCTTCACAAATAACAATCAGTTCAGACAGAGGAGACACAAGGAGAGCCAGTTATATCTTTCACATCATTACCAGCCTCATTGTTTTGCAAATCAGTTGCATGAAGTAGAACACACGTGCATGAATCCTCTTACAGGTTTCTGAAAGCTAGGGATTTCAAATATGTGAATCCTGGTGATTAACAATAAATGAATAAGCTGCACAACAAATCATTACCCTTACCAGCTAAGTGGCTAGTTTAAGCTTAAAGATTACAGGTTACAGTTAGATTTCATCATGATTTGTCCATCTAAAATGATAAGCCTTTCCCCTATGCATACGCCAGTCCGTCATTATCCTAAAGTCTGCCACATCTGATCACTTGCTCATTTGAAGAGCTCAAAAGAGCATTTTAAAGTATCCTATTTATAGTGGAGATATGTAGAATAATCCAAAACACTGCCTGTTTTAACAGGCTAACCCTCTCTTGGCAAGAAATTCTTCTCAGGAGACTCTAATTTCCGAAATGATGAAGTCCCACCGCTGAGTGCCATACAATGGGATAAAACGTGATTTATCTGAATTTTAGCTGGCTGGTATTTTTCCCCTTTGTAATTTGCTTTTACAAATGTAATTACTCATTTTCTTCAGTAGGTGACTAAGTTGATCATATTTCACTTATAGGTATTTAATATTCATTTTCTTGTAATGATTTTTCAGTACTATTTTCCACAAATGTCAAAATCCTGAGTTGTTTATTTGAATTCTGAGTTATTGCTCTAATAATGAGAAGCTTTAATTATAGAGTGCAGTCAACTAGGCAGCAGAGAGCTTGCATCCCAAATATTACTACTACTCTCAAGGCATATGAAGAGCGCTAGTAACTTTTAAAATATAATTTTCCTACACTTTAGTATTTGGATGTGTACTGTTCTCTGATTTTTTGAGGAGTGGTGGTAAGCTCCAGAATAAGAAATTTCCTATTTTTGTTTTTAACTATCTTTTTTTTTTTTTTAAACCAAGCCTCATCTCTGTTCACTTGGAGAAACTTACTTGAAGCTCTTTGCCCTATAGTTGCAGAAACGATGCATTGCTTTCTCTACTCAACTAAACTGCAGCATAGTAAAGAGTTGGCACTGACCCGCACCCTCAGTTATTCTGGTGGGCAGTTTAATGCCACTTTACTTCCAGACACAGTTATTTGTTATGCATAATCCAAGCAGTATTAGTTACATGGAGCAAACAAGAAAAAAAGCCATTTTCTCCTCCCTCTCCCCATCTGTTGTGGAATGCTCAGGTTTTCCTCCACAGGTTCAGAACAGCCTCATGTCCTTGGAGCAAAGACTCAGGCTGCACCATAATCACAGTGCGAACCTTCCTCCCACTCCTCAGCCCACAGACCTATTTTAAGGCTGCATTCTGAAAATAGCCATCACTATGATACTGCTGGAACATAAACTACCTTGTTAAACCATATTGTGAGACTGACTAATCCTGGAGGACTGGTTGGCTAAGAAGAGCCTCCTCAGAAGCAGTAGTGGGCATCAGCCTTTGCCTCACATCCTCAGTCAAAGAACTTCACTATTTTTTCAAAGACAGATGATGTAAAAACCACTCCTCACCAAGACAGAGATTTATTCTGCTAATTTTCTTCTTTTCTTTTTTTTTTTTTGCGGGTTTTTTTTTTTTTCATTTGACCTCCGAGTTACAGCCTCTGCCCTATTTTTTATCCTTTATTTGGAAACTGGGTCTCACTGAGTTGTGGAGTGCCTCACTAAGTAGCTGAGGCTGTCCACGAACCGCGATCCTCCAGTCTCAGCCTCCCGAATGCTGGGATTACAAGCACGCGTCACCACTCCCGGCTCCTTTTTAATTTTTCTGATGTACTGAGGATGGAACCCAGGAGTATTCTACCTCTGAGCAACACCCCCAGCCCTATTTTTTATTCTTTATTTTGAAACAGGATCTCACTGCGTTGCAAAACGCCCCACTAAGTAGCTGAGGCTAGCCAGGAACTGTGATCCTTTGTCTTAGCCTCCCAAAAAGCAGGGATTATAAGCGTGTACCACCATACCCTGCGTGCTAATTGATTTTTCTGACATACTTAAAGTTTCACTAAATCATTACTGATTTTTACCCATAAAAGTCAAATGCAGTTTCTATAATTATTAACATATTACCCTATCCATTGACATGTCAGAAAATACACAAAAAGGACAAAAACAATTAAGAGATAAAGATAGGAGTAAGAAAGCACTTATTGAGAAAAGAGCTGATTCAGTATAAGCTGATCTGAAATTAAGGTATTCTCTCTCCACTGAGTGGCCATTTACATAAGGCATGACATACACGAATTCAGACTGGGTCCTTTGATTCCAGAGCTACAAACAGAAAGGCCTAGTTTCTATTACATGCTTAATAATTGGCAATTTGTGGAATATTTTCTAATTCACCTTAAGATGCCCATTCATATTAATATGATTCCAACATTCACTTAGCCATCATTCTTTCACTTAAAAATATGTTTGTTGAGCCGAGAGTGGTGACACAGGCTTGTAATCATAATCCCAGCAGTCGGGAGGCTGAGACAGTTGGATCATGGTTCGAGGACTGCCTCAGGTACTTAGTGAGGCCCTTCGCAACTCAGTGAGAACTTGTTTCAAAATAAAGAACCAAAAAACAGAGCTGAAGGTGTACCTTAGAAGTAGAATGCCCTGGGTTCCATTCCCAGTACTACGCACACACAAAAATAATAATAAATAAATAAAAAGTACGTGTTAGCAGATAGTGGTTGCACATGCCTATAATTCCTATATTTGGAAGGTTGAGACAGGAGCTTTACAGGTTTGAGGCCAGCTTCAGCAATTTAGAGACATCTTGTTTCAAAATAAAAAAATAAGATAGGAATGGGGTGTAGCTCAGAGGTAGAATGGTTCTGGATTCAATCCCAAGTTATACACACACACATACACATACACACTACATTTGTTAACAACCAAGTCTATGAAAAAATCAGAAATAAAAGATGAAAATTGTCTCTATGCATTTTATTGTCTTTTTTTTTTTGGTGGAACTGCAAAAATAACACTGCTTGAATTAAAACATGGGTTCCTAACTTCTAGTGCTTATAAAGTATAACATGTTGTCATTAATACTTCTACTTAAAATTTAATGAAAATTTTAGATATAGATAAATAAGTGGCAAGATTTTACTTATAACATTATTTAATTTATGTTTTTAATTATATGAAACTTGAAGTTTATCTCTAGTTCTAAAGTTGCCATTGCTGAGAATGAGTACATGGTGCCCCCTGTTGGTTTAATTGGAGAAAACGACTTGAAAGAAAGGAGGACATTGTTGACTCCTGCACATACTATCAGCTTATTTAAGTACTCAAGTGAGAAAAAAAACACACTTTACTTTTTCATAGACCAAATTTGTAGTAAAATTTTATGTTCTAAAAAGGGAATTGGAGAGATAATTATTTTATTTTCTCAAGGTTGTTTTATCTGAAAAAATATCATTTATAATCTATTCTTCCACAGAAGCTATTTAAGTCTTTTTATAACTAACTCTTCACAAGTAATCTTTATGACTACAGCCCGCAATTTACTTTCTTCGCCATTGGCACCTCTGTGTGTCTTTTGTGCACGCATGCAATGCTAACTGGTTGACACTCTTTTTTTGCCACTCTGAAAGCTGAGAAAATAAAGTGGTTAGACAATAATGAAAAAATGTTCACAATGAGTTTTATTTTATTCAGTGTTAGAGGGTGTGGTAATTCGAATCTCAATATTATTTGTCTTTTTTCTCAAAATATGTACATGCAAAATATGGGCCAACCTTTAATAACATTTTAGACCTATATATGCTGATGGCGTATTTCAGTCTATGCTATATAACCTTATATAGCCCAGTGAACCTGTAATACCAATGGCATTTATCATGAATTATTTGTAAATGATCTGAATAATAACAATCCATCTGGTATAGTTCATTTTTACCAGAGGAATCATACAAATGAATGTTGGTCTGGATGTAATCCATTTAGGATAACTCCTGAGAGTCAAAACATAATTTACCTCTCTTTTTAAATCTTCAACCATTTTATCATTAGTTATTTTTCTTACAAAAAGGTAAGGCCCGTTTTAAGAATATTTAACTCTGTCAAATATGGCTATTTTGAAAAAAATGCCTAGTATCAGTAGGAATACCATCATTGACAATATTAAACTTACTTGAAAGTCTAAGCTTATGCTATAATATTTGCATGGGGAGGAGGGAAGATTCAGAGTAATTGAAAATTCATCAAGTATAGCAAGAGAAATAAAATGAAAACTAGCATATATTGGGAGTTTATTGGTGACTTTCAAAATAGTATTTTATTTTATTTTGATAGTATCTCTTTGAGGAAGATATAGTCATTAATATTGTCTTGCAATTGAGGAAATAGAGGCCCAGAGAGAACAGAAAACCAGTCTGAAGTCAAACACATTGGACATGACAGCCAACTTTCAGTCTCCGGCCCATTTTCTACCAAGTGTATGTATGCTCTTAATCACTACGTAAATTTTTTTTTTTTTTGTGGGGTAGATGGAATGCAATCCTAGATGATAATGTGGTAAAATGACATTAGATGAATTTTACTTATTAAGCCATCCATGTACAAAACCTTTTAATGTTGGTAAGACATACACAAATATAATTTATGTAATTCTTACCCACAAGCCAATACTATTTTCTCTCATTTTGGTGGAGAGAAGAGTAACAACTTTTAAAAATTATATCCTTATATTTTCTGGTATAAAGCAAAATGGAAGAGTGAGAAATAGCCATAAATATAAGGAATAATAAGAAATTGGTACTCCAAGAATGAGAATTATCCCGGATTGTGAAAATATTATAGCATATGTGTTTTGTGGGAAATATTTTCACTAATATTCATTGTGGTCCTATCTTTATTTTCTCTTCTATTATAAATTTTCTTCATGTGGTCTCATTTTCCCTTTATTTCTAAGTTGATATCTCCCTCTTTTGTTTGATCTATTCAATTTTTCTTCAGAGTATTCACTGTTAGTCTTATCACAGTAAAAACAGTTGAAACAGAGGTAGAAATATTAGAGTACATGAGATTTTGGGTTAAAAATGCAGTCTCCATTGCTTGTATGATTTCATTTTAGGCAATAAAGATTCTCTCTTACTCTTTTTTATTAAATAGAAATATAATATAGTAGATAAAGCAAACACTATAGCTTCACACATATTGGATTCTAAATTTTATCTGACCGTTCCTTAGATATGAACATTTGAAAAATAATCCCAATGTTCTCAGTTGATCTCTCAATTGGTGCTGACAATACCTATATTTATTTTTATGAGTTGAGGATAATTTATATACTTAATCAAATTTAAAAAGCAACATACTAAGCCCTCTGTGTATCCAGCACTATTATAGGTTCTTGGATTATACCATAAAAATAGAAATTATCTCATTGCTGGTGAATATATATAATATAATGCAACATATTATATATGTATATTAAAGCATAGGAGGCCCTAAGTATGTTGCCTTTTAAAAAGGTAAAGAACCTGCAGAAGGAATACACTGTATTAGGCAAACAAAAAACAGTGTGGCTTGGAGATGAACAAGAGAAGACTCCAGGATATTCATACAGTGGTACAAATTCTTTGAGATTTTGAATGTACAGAAAAATGCAAGAAATGCAATTCTTATTATGCTCAGATAAGAAATACTAACAAATAATATTTTCCTGTAACTAAAAACAATAAATATGGCAGTGCAAATATTTAATACCTACTGTAAGTGAAGCATTGCTTTGGTCACTATGAAAACATCCTGTCATTTATTTCCAATGAAAGCCCTATACAAAAAATGTTGTCTCTATGCACTTTACAGATAAAAAAAGCATAGTTCTAACAAGCTAAGTAATTCTTCTAGAGTCTTGCTCTTATCATGTAACAGGTGTTTTCCATTACCTTAACATGATTCCTTCTTATTAAATGCATATATAGACTTGCTCTTCTCCCAAAGATAGTGGGCTGTCCTTTTGGCTTTTAAATTAGTCCTTTACTTTCTTTTACTTCTCGTATACTCTTTGAGCTGTCTTTTATAGTAGTCTTTCATAAAAATCATTCTATGTAAAATTTTCAGTAACAGAGTTCACAAAAAAATGTTTAAGCCTTTGTGAGTGTATTACCTGTAACACTGGAATATATTAAAGGCTGTGGCAGTAGGAGGTTAAAACCCATGGCATTATTCAGATGAATTAGTGCAAACCAAAGATCTAAATTGTTCAATCAAATACTTTAATCCAAAGGACAGAAATATCTATCTTGTAAAAATGAGAAAAAAGTGACATGTGAATCAGAAAATAAAAAATTTGAAAGAAGTTTTCTTGTGTCTGTGGTTCTTTCATCCTAATGGAGCCCTGAGGTTACATTTTGTGAAATGAAGAAATTAAGGCAACTACACAAATAAACAGTGATGGGGAAATAGTACTTTTCATTGCAAAATGTTTTTTTTTTTCAGGTAAAGATTATTCTTTTCCAAGATGCCCTCCTGTTTCCTATCACTATTTTATTCTATGACTCTCCAGTGTCTTACAATAATAGGTGTTATCCATGAAAGATATTTGGTATCTATTGGGTGATTTAAGTTCTGATTTGTTTTGGAAAAAAAATCAGAGTGAACTGTTGGTAAATGTGCCACCTGATATTAAATCTGAACCAACCACATTATTACTAAATGTAATTGGTAGATTTGAATTGTTTTAACTAAATGGTTTTATTGTTTTTCTTATTTGATATTAAGCTGCATGTCACCAAATAGCTGTGATCCTAAGTGGGAGTTACTTTGTGTTTTTTTTTGTTTTACATTTTTTAAAATATTAAGCACTTTTTTATACATCATATATACATATATATGTATATGAATGTGTGTATATATATGTGTGTGTATATATTTATATATTTTTATATATATACATATATATTTATATATACATATATATTATATATATATGTATACATATATATATATATATATATATTTTTTTTTGTGGTGGTGGTACTGGGGTTCCTGGAGGCTCTTCTACCTCCAGGATACACTCCCAGACCTATTTTTATATTTTTATTTGGAACAGGGTCTCAAGCCAGTGAGGCTGGCTTTGAACCTGAGAGATGCTCCTGTCTCCGCCTCCTAAGCGTGGGGATCACAAGCATACACCAACACGCCTGGCCTACATCTCATATAATTTTAACTCCAATGTTTATTATATTTAAATATATTATCACTTTCATTTTAAAGATTAGAAAATAGATGCACAAAGATTATACAGTTTATTCAATATTACTGAATTAATAGAAAAAATTAAAGAAATTTGCTATCCAGAGACCATGGCATTTCCAATATAGAACTTCCTAATTGTCACATATGTTTTATAAACATATCTATAGAGTAAATATGTATAGTCTGATGGTAATTATTTTAATATTATTTTAGCACAGCTCTTTAAAAGAAATAGCTTTATTTACATTTTGAAAAATAATATCTCAAAAAGGTATGGTCTTAGTATTCATTCTCTGACCCATAGTGATTACAAGCTCTATTAAGAGGCCCTTGTTCTACAGAAACAAAAATGCAATTAATGTAGTTTACTGAGCATTTTCCTGAAAGATCAGAAAGTTAGTTCAGAGTTAGGAAATACAATTAAACTCCTAAAACACAACTTTCTTCGCTCTGATATGCATTGTATGTCTGGCATGAAATGAACAATTTGCATGTGTTAGAAATATAGCGCCATTTTTTACAGTACTGTGGAACAAATCTAAAACCTGTTCACAGTAGGCCAATCCTTTACCACTGAGCTATATCTCCCTTTATTTGACTTTTAAGTGGTTTCTCTCTTGCACAGCTGTGCTGTTATTCTTGTATATTTTTCTATTTGAGAATACTTTATCTTCTTAAAACTTATTTTGGTATTGGGGATTGAACCCAGCGGCATTGTTACTCTGAGCTATATCCCCAACTTTTTTTTAATTTTAAACAGGGTATTGCTAAGTTGCTAAGGGTCTCTTGCTAAGTTATTGAGATGTGAAACTTTGATTCTACTTTCTCAGGCGCCCAAGTACTGGGATAACAGTCCTGCACTACTATGCCTGTCTTACATTAGTTTTCCATATCTAAGATTTTATCTTTATTTTTGATTAGTAATTTTTATATAATTGCTATATACAGGACATGTGTTAGGTTCCAGGAACTCAACCATGAAACAGAAGGACAATCCTTCTTCCTAAAGAACTTATGTCTTAGTGTTGGATATAGACAAACAGATGGTTAAGGAAAACAATGAAGGATACATATTGTGAGTGGAAATATAAAGATGCTAAGTTGGGAACTTGAAGGACCAGTCAATTTAGAGTTAAAACATTTAGGAAAAAAAATTAAGGAAGTAACTTCAATGATGAAGAATGACAAATAGCATTTAAATAAGCCAGCCAAACACTGAGAAAAGGAGAAAAAAAATGTACTGAATAGAAAGAGTAGAGAAGACGAAGGACCTGATAACTGATGAAATATAAGAAACCATGGAATAAAGGGAGCCAAAGAATGGGGAAATGGCATTGCTCTTGAACATGTTGAGGTTTTGGTGACCATTGTATGATCAGTAGGAATACATTATATATATATATATACCCAATAATATCCATACATATATGTTTTATTGGTTCAAGAAACACATTTATGAGGTAGGAGATGTAGCATTTTCCAGGTCTTGAGTTGAAACCCTAATGCAGTTTAAAAAATCATAAAACTCATATGTGTTCATTTTATTATATTCTTCAAATGAAGTACATAGCACAAGCCAAAATGTGTTAAGACTATAATTGCCAGTGGATTCTCTTCCTTGATAGTATGTATATTATCAGTACATTTTACAATAAATAGTGTTTCAGATTGAATGAAATACAACAAACCTTGGGTTTCAGTCATGTCTTACAATATTTAACTTGAGCCTAAATCATTCATAGCTTAACTACCAACCATTATATAGTATTTGCCTCATCTTTACTGAACTTTAAACTCTCTTTACCTTGAAACAAATTCTAAATCCAGTCAGTGCAATGATTTCAATGTCATGATTAGAATCAGAAAGTGATGTGCTTCTATCTTACTGCTTAAAGGAGAATGATTTCGAGTATATTATCATTTATACAATTCTCTTTCTCTAAAGCCCCACCATGTGTCTGGAAACAAAGGAATATTATTGCCCTAAAAAGTATCCAAAACCTTTGAGATGCATAGGCCACATATTTGTAGGCAGAGGCAGGGTAGGAATCAGGAATAGAGGTCCTGCTAACTGCCTCCTGCCCCAAGCGGCAATGTTCTGAGCCTTGGTCAGCACCACTTAAATGAAGACTGCTAGGGTTCAGAGCAAATGTGCCTAAATTTCTTTTAAATCACATCTTTTCAATTTATTTTTTAGAGGAATTCTACAATAACTGAGTAATTTTACTATGACCTTCTCATCTAAAAACTCTGCGAGATCTCATGCTAATAAGGAGCTTAGGAGTAATAAACTCACATAAAATACATTTCAGACATAGGCTCTCATGAGATTCCAAATAATGTGTTTAAAGAATAAAGCTTTAGCTGACATGTTATGCTTGAATTTTTGTCTTTTGTGATAATCTGAATGAGTTATGTTTTTTTCAATGAAAAGAAAGTTACATAATAAATTACTTTCAGTTTTAACTCATTATTTAATAAGCATTAATTGTGTGTAAATGTGTATGTGTTTTATTGTAAGGATACAAATAATAAAAAGATGTGAAATTATTTCCTTCCATTAGATGTATCCATGCATATAAAAGAATGGAAGGCAGAAAAACAAACCCAGTATGCTTTGGGAGTACAGAGGTCTATATTATTTAATCTGAAGGTAAGAAGGCTTTAAAGAAGATGAGATATTTATTTTCTTTTCATTCTTTCTTTTTTATTTTTTTATTTTGGAGAGGGGATTAACCCCAAGGGCATTCTACCTCTGAGCTACACCCTTAGCCCTTCTTTTTTTAAAAAATTATAACACAGGGTCTTAGTTGTTGATGCTTTCCTGGACCCTGTTTTAGCCTCCCAAGTTCTGGGAATATACCATCACACCCCCAGTGAGATATTCTTGATAGCCAGGGGATTGTAGGAAGATACTGAATGCTTGGGCACCATGCACAGATGCCTGGAAGCCTATGAGGAGCTCAAGTATGACAATAGTCCTCAGTCTGGGAAAGAAATTTTGTAGATGACTAACATGAGAAATACAAATTCAAAGATGGTTATGTAGCTAGGATCAGACCACTGGGTTGTGATAAGAGGTTTATTATTTTAAGGGAAACTGTGAAATTAAGTGGAAAATATCACTGGACTAATAAAAATGTAGATGTATGAAGTACTATGTTACTCTATAAATGAGGCAACTAAAGGACAAAAAGAAAGCCACCCAGTGTTAAACTTGTTTGATTTACTGTCCTATTGTTTGGGAAAAAGCACATTAATCTTAATCATACAGCTACTGAAAAATACAGAAATTCTAGATAAACAAAAAATGCTTCAAGGACCTAATATTTAGTTGCACAAAGAGACAAAATAGTCTAACATTAAATCAAAAAAGTATACCTATAGCAGTAAAATACCACATATACTTTGACATAATTCTGTATTTTTCTATTAATTTAAAACATAATGGACTCTACAGATACTGCATTGTGTGGGAGGCATGGGGCGCTCCACTGTCTAATAGAAAGATTCACTTACCCTTGGTTTTTTTTCTTCAGTTCAAATGAGACAGAAATTATACTTATAAAACTTTATATATAAACTTCTCTAAGGGCAAAAGAAATGAGTATGGAAATAAGTTAAGACTCTTAGTAATATATGTATGTACATTGGGAGTGAGGAACTGATGAGATGAAGTGGAAGAATAGATTTTTTTGTGTAGGGGGGCCCGGGGGTGGAACCCAGGGGCTTTCGCCCTCCGAGCTACACGCACTGCCCTATTTTTTATTTTTTATTTTGAAACAGGGTCTTACTACGTTGCAGAGGGCCTCACTGAGTAGGTGAGGCTGTCTGGGGACTGAGAACTTCCAGTCTCAGCCTCACAAATGCTGGGATTACAAGTGTGTGCCACCACGTCCGGATGAAGAATAGATTGAGTTTTTTGTTTGACCACATATACTTTGAAATAATCTTTGTATTTTTCTATTAATTTAAAACATCTATTTGTCCTATTGAATTAAATCATTAAAAAAAGTTCATATTGCTGGGTGTGGTGGCGCACACTTGTAATCCCTGTGCTTGGGAGGCTGAGACAGGAGGATGGTACGGGTTCGAAGCCAGCCTCAGCTACTTAGTGAGGCTTTCAACTACTTAGTAAGGCTTTCAGCAACTTAGTGAGACCCTGTTTCCAAATAAAATATATAAAAGGTCTGGGAGAATAGCCCAGAGGTAGAAAGCCTCTGGGTTCCACCCCCAGTACCACCACCAAAAAAAAAAAATTTATATTGCACAAGAGTGTTATTTTTAAACAACACAATTACATTAAGTATGATATAAAATGATTTGTCTGTACAATAAAGATAGGCTCATATTAGTCAGCCGTGGTGGTTATTAAAATAACATAAGCTATTTATTTATTTATTTATTTATTTATTTATTTATATTGCAGTACTGGGAATGGAACTCAGGGGCATTTTATCTCTGAGCTATACTCCCAGCCCTATTTTTTATTCTTTATTTGGAAACAGGGTCTCACTGAGTTGCAAAGGTCTCACTAAGTAGCTGAGGCTGTCTGTGAACTGTGATCATCCTGTTTCAGCCTCCCAAATGCTGGGATTACAAGCATGAGCCATCACATAAGCCACCATACCTGGCTAACATAAGATGTTTAAATTGAAATTTTTATCACAGTTTTGGAAGCGGGAACTCTGAGATCATCATGCCAGCAAAAGGTTATGATAAGTTTCTCCTGGTTTACAGATAGCCACTTTCTCATGGTATGACTAAATAGAGATTGAAGGGGGAGGAGAAAGGAAGGGAGGGAGAAAAGAGAGAGAGAAATAGGAATTTCCTTCTTACTTTTCTTAGAAGGCCTTCAATCCAAATCCCACTCTTTTAGCAGGGCGTGGTGGCGCATGCTTGTCATTCCTGTGCTTGGGAGGCTGAGACAGGAGGATTGCGCAGGTGCGAAGCCAGCTGCACTAGCTAAGAGACCCTGTTTCAAAAATATAAAAATAGGTCTGGGAGTATAGCCCAGAGGTAGAGGGCTTCTAGGAACCCCAGTACCACACACACACACACACACAAAAAAAAAAAAATCACACTCTTTTTACCCTATTTAATCATAAATACCTTCCAAAAACCCATCTTCAAATGAAGTGTCATTTAGGATTAATGCTTCAACATAGGAACTTGGAGGGTGGAACAACTCACTTTGTAGAGCTTTGCTCCTGTTCCCCCCAAAATCACATTCTTCTCACATGCAAAATGCATGCATTCTGTTTCCACAAATCTAGAAACCTTAACTCATTTCATCATGAGCTCTAAAGGCTAAAATACAAAGCAATATCTAAATATTATATAAATCACACAGATGAATGGATTGCAAAATTATGGAAATATACACAATGGAATTCTACTCATGAATAAAGAAGAACAAAATCACGTAATTTTCAAGGAGATGGAAAGACCTGGAGAACATTATGTTAAGTGAGATAAGCCAAGCACAGAAAGAGAAGGGATATATGTTTTCTCTAATAGGCTCAAGTTAGGGAATATCAGGGATACCAGAGGGATTCCAGATAATGGAGGGGAAACCTCAGCAAAGCCAGAAAGAAAGGGTAGGGGAGGAAGCAGGCTGAGGTTAATCAATGGAAAAGCTACATTCAAATATATGTATACATGTGAATATAACATTGTTAACCTAGACACTCAGTATTGAGAGGGAGGGAAAAGAGAAATTAGGGGGGAGAGGGCATCAAGTACTGTGCGAATATATGTCTTTGTTAACATGATCCACATTATGATATTAGACTATAGTGCACCAATAAAATAAAATTTAAAAATATATTATATAAATCAGACATGGGTAAGACCTGATGTATGATTTATTCTGTGTTCAAGTTATTTCTAGCTGTAAACTTATGAATCTAGATAAAATATATGCTTTCAAAATATAATGGTGAGATAATTATAGCATAGAGATTTGCATGCCAAAAGGAAGAAATCAGAAGGAAGGGGTGTCAGATCCAACTAAACCTAAAATCCAGCAAGCAAATCTATTTGCTCTTTGGATAGGTATTTTTCCCAACACATCTACTTGTGTAGCAGCATTCATGCTCATGGCTGTGTAGGACAGCCAGCCTTTTTTTCTTTATATAAAGGCCCATGACAAGGTACAAGGAAAGATTATCTTGGCTTACCAGTATGGAATGTCAGCCCACACAGATAAATATTTATTTATTTATTTATTTATTTATCTATTTATTTATTTGCAGGGGATTGAACCCAGAGGTATCCTACTCTGAGCTACACCCTCAGTCCTATTTTTATTATTTATTTATTTATTTATTTATTTATTTATTTATTTATTTATTTATTTTTGCTATACTGGGAATGAAACCCAGGGACATTCTACCTACCTTTGAGCTACACCCACAGCCCTGACTTTTTTTCATCATTTAAAAAGTGTATTACTTTTTATTTTTTTAAATAATTTTTATTGGTGCATTGTAGTTATGCATCTTAATGGGATAAAAAATCTGTGAAGATATACATGCATACATCACCCAATCAGCTCTTACCCAATCCCTAACCCCTTCCCTCCCACTCCCTCCTTCCCATGCTTGGTCTCCTGATTAACTTTGATATGTTTAAGTACATCATGGGCTTTAAAGAGTTTAAAGCCCATGCTCTTCCCCCCTCCCATCCCCTCAGATAGGTCACCTTAATTGCTCCTCTATAGGATCCCTTCTTCATCTAGAGTTCCTCCTGTTACCCATTTCTCCCTAGTTTTTGCACATTAGGAAAAGCATCTGATTTCTTATTTTTTGTGACATTTCACTGTAAATGCCATAATTTTGTTCTCCCTTATGGCTAGGCAAAATTACATTGTGTACACATCCCATAGTTTTGTAATCCACTCATCTACTGAAGGACATCTTGGCTGGTTCCACAGTTTGGCAATGATGAACTATGCAGGTATGAACATGGTTGTTGATGCATTAGTTTGGTATTTTGGTTTTCATTCTTTCTGGTAGATACCCAGAGGTGGTATTGCTGAATCATATGGTAAGATCATTTTCCTTCTTCTGAGGATCATCCATACTGTTTTCCAAAGTGGTTGCACCAACTTGCAATCTCACCAACAATATATTAGAGCTTCTATTTCTCCACATCCAATCAATTACAGTTTTTTTCTTCCTTGGAAGTCCTTCTTTTAATTTTTCACACTTATTCCCATTTACTGAAATCCTGAAAGCCAGAAGGTAGGCAACTTTGACAAGATGATCCACTCACAAACAATATATATACATATTTTGTGTGGGTCGGGGGATGGAACCCAGGGGCATTCGACCTCCGAGCTCCAGCCCCTGCCCTATTTTTTATTCTTTATTTTGAAACCGGGTCTCACTGAGTTGCAAAGGGCCTCACTAAGTAGCTGAGGCTGTCTGTGAACCGCAATCCTCCGGTCTCAGCCTCCTGAATGTTGGGATTACAAGTGTTTACCATCACACCTAGCTAACACTTTTTTTAAAAATAGAGATCACTTGGATCTGGGAATCTGCTGAGAGATGAGGTGAGGCAGCAGCAGCTTCTAGTGCTTGTTGACCACGTGGTTTCAGGGACCCGCTGGCCCTTTGCTGTGAGGCTGGCCCCTGTCCCAGCACTGCTGTACAACAGGCTCTTGGTCCGGCCTCACTGGCTTCTGGCCCAGCCCTGTGGCGCGGCAGGCTCTAACCTGGTCTCACCGGCTCCAGGCCCGACCCCACCATGTGGCAGGCTCCCGTCCCAGTCATCATGGGCAGGACATCTGCAGAGGTTTCCATTTTTCATTTCATATATATATATATATATATATATATATATATATATATATATTCATTTCATATATATATATAATGTTTCATTATATATAATAATTCATTATATGTATATGTTTCATATATATATGAAATATATATATTCATTTCATATATATATGTATATATAATGTTTTTAGTAGGAGATATATATCATATATATTTTTAGTAGGAGAAAACAGCATGTGTCATATGCAGAAGCTAGAAGCCCAAATCCCTAGCAGCAATGGATTTTATCTCCTTACCTAAAGTGGAGGCCAACAGCCTCACTACGGAGAGCAGGATCCTCTGCTTCAAACACACCTTTGCCCCCAGAGCAATGCAGAGGAGTATGGTGGCCATGAGCACCGAGGTCTCCTGGGATGCCCAGCTTAGCAAGCCGGCCCAGCCGCATGGGTGGGGCTCCCCCCGACTCGCCCCAAACATTTTTCTCATATAGTATGCTGTCCAGAATTCCTGAGCATGTACAGCGGGAGCAGTCTACTTTTGGGGAGATTTCTTCAAAAATTTAAGGTGGATTTTATTGGATCTGTCTGCCTCTCCCAAATACTGGCTGCCACCACTGCCATTTGGTCCATCTCCGCAAAACTTTTTCTTACATAGTATGTTGTTCAGAGTGCCTGAGTGTGTGTGGCAGGAGCAATCTACTTTTGGGGAGATTTCTTAAAAAATTCAAGGTAGTTTGGGTTAGATCTGTCTGCTTCTACTGAATACTGGCCACCTCCGCTACTGCCTTCTTGGTCTCTCCTAGAGAAGGTTGTTGTTAAGAATTCCTGTGCATGTGTGGCAGGATCAGTCTACTTTCTGATCTCTTCTAGGATGTTCCTCCAAAAATCACTTTTTTTGCAGTGGTGGGTGCCATGCTGCCATCTTGCCTCTAATTCTGCCATTTTCCACTCTCTCTCCTATATTTCAGATAGAAAGTCATGGCAGGAAATGTCTCCGTATGTTGTCCCAATCAACTATTAAACCAAAATCTGTTGTCCAGGGTTTCTCAGAGGGATGCATGTCCTATTCGGCCGCTGCCAACCATCACTCCTATGGTTGTGGTTGCCACTTTGGCCACAGCCACCTCGATCTTCCTCCCTCTTTAATTTTTTTAAAAAAAGAAAAAAGTAGGTGTCCTTTGCAGAAGTTGGGGGCCCGAGCACCTAGTAGCAATGTTCCTATCTCTCCACCAAGAGCAGAGGCTCACAGCTTCACCATGGAGAGTGGGTTCTGCTGTTCCAAGCACACCCCAGCCACCAGTGCTACACAACACAAAGGAGCGTGGCGTAAAGGAGTGCCCTTGCCTCCTAAGATGAGTGATGCTGGCTGAGCCGGCTATGAGGAGCTCCATCTGATGTATCCCAAACCTTTTTCTTACATAGTATGTTGTCCAGAGTTCCTGAACATGTGGGGCAGGAACAGTGTACTTTTGGGGAGATTTCTTCAAAAGTTCAGAGTGGATTGGAATGAATCTGTCTGCCTCTCCCAAATATTGGCCACTGCCGCCGCTGCCATCTTAGTTCTCCTCCCAAGCATTTCTTACGTAGTATGTTGTTCAGAGTTCCTGAGCATGTGGGGCAGGAGCAGTCTATTTTCAGGGAGATTGCTCCAACAGTTCAAGGAGAATTGGATTGGATCATTCTTCGTCTCCTGAATACTGGCTGCTGCCGCCATCTTGGTCTGTCTCTTCTCTCTTTTATTTTAGATAGGAAGTCATGGCTGGAAATGTCTGTATGTTGTCCCAATCAGATATTAAACCAAAATCTGGCTTCTGGGATTCCTCAGAGAAATATATGTCCTATTTAGCCGCTGCTAGCTGTCTCCACTGCTATCTTCCCTTATTTTTTATTTTAAAACAGGGTCTCACTGAGTTGCAAAGGGCCTCATTAAGTAGCTGAAGCTGGCTGTGAATCTCGATCCTTTTATCTCAGCCTCCCCAAAACTGGGATTACAAGCATGCGCCACCATGCCCAGTTTATTCTTTATTTTGAAACAGGGTCTCACTCAGTTGCAAAGGGCCTAAGTAGCTGACACTAGCATATAAGAATGGTACGTGCTGATGAGAAAAATGTGTATTGCATCTGTTGGATAGAATTTTCTATAGATATCTGTTAGGGCCATTTTTTATTTATTACAATTAAACTCTGGTGTTTCATTTTTTAATTCCTTTATGGATGACCTTTGAGTAACTCAAAGTAGAGTATAAAGTACCCTAACATTAATATTTGAAGTTTATTTCTTCCTTTAGGTCTATTAAAACTTGATTTATCTGCTTAGGTAACCTGATATTGAAAATATATCTATCTACATATCTATAGATAGACATATTTATAATTGTTATTGACTCTTTCATAACTGACCCTTTATAAGTATTTACAAAGATATTCTTTGTCTCTTTTTAGTGTTTTTTATTTAGTTTATTTTAGCTGGCACAAGTATTACTGCTGGTGCTTTCTTTTTTGCTTCCATTTGCTTATATATCTTATTTCATTCCATCTTATAAATGAGTTGAGTTTTCTGTAAGCAATATACAGTTGGGTATCACTTTCACATTTATTCATTAGCTCTTTTTCTTTCATTAGAAATTTAATCAATTTATATTCAAGACACTTTTTGATAGCTAAGGAATTACAATAGCCTTTCTGTAACATGTTTACTACTATTGTAGTTTCCTTTTTTCTTCCTATGTTATAATTTTTTATTTACACCAGGATTGTGTTCTGATTGCTTGTTTATTATATTTATTTTTTCTATTATAGATTTATGCTTTTTGGTTACCATAAGCCTTATAAAATATGTTTTGATTATGACAAGCTGCTTTGAAATGATATGAACATGATCAAAAAGATAAGAAAAGAAAACAAAATATGCTGGCAAACGCCTTTATAATTGCACTCCATTCCTTCATCTATTTTTATGTATCAGTTACATGTTTTATATTAACTATCTCTAATGGATTAATGTGGTTATTATTATTATTGTTAAATTGTTGCCATTATACTAAGGATATGAATAGCTTATTGACTGCTTTTAAAATATTGAAATATTCTAATTTTTTCTGTATTTTTAATTTGACTTTTATTTTTTATTTATTATTTCTTTTCCTTTTTTTGTGGTACTGGGGTTCCTGGAAGCCCTTCTACGTCCGGGCTACACTCCCAGATCTAATTATAAATATATATTATATAATTATATATAATATATAATATATAATATATAATATAATATATTTTAATATATATAAATATATATATATTTTTTTTTAATTTGGAAACAGGGTCTCTTAAGCCATAGAGGCTGGCTCCGAACTAGCCCAGTCCTCCTGTCTCCGCCTCCCAAGCATGGGGATTACAAGCGTGTGCTACCACACCCAGCTGACTTTTATTTATTTAATTTTGAAGTTTTCTTGTTATTTATTAACCTATATTTCAATTTAAAGAATTCTCCTTAGCATTTCTTGTAGGATGGTTCCAGTGGAGATATATTCTTGGTTTTTATATGTATGGGAGTGTTTTAATCTTTTATTTCTTTTTTTTTTTTTTTAATTAATTTATTTTTTAAATTGGTGCATTGTAGTCATATATCAATCACATTGGAGTACAAGACTTGAGAGGATATACAAGCACACATCATCCAATTAGCCCTCCTCCAGCCACCGTCCCATTCCCTCCCCCTCCCTCCATCCCACACTTCTTTGGTGATTTACTTTGATACATTTGTTTATGTATCTCCTGCATTTTAAAGAGGCTCCGTCCTCCAGTATTACATACCCTCTGATTGATCACATTAGTTGCTTCACTATAGGGCCCTTTCTATAGCTCAACCTCTTCCTGTTGCCCTTTTCCTCCTAGTTATTGCTGATTAAGAGAAGCGTCTGATTTATATTTTCTGCGATATTTCTCTGTGCATGCTGCGTTGCAAGTACCAATCCCACTCTTGATGGTCCCAGTAGTGGCCTGGCTACTCAGTGGACTGATCCAGACCTCGCTGGCTCACGCAGCGGCCTTGCCTCATGGGAGGACCCAGTTCTGGTCTCGCTGGCCCCTGAACCAGTCAAACCCCTAAGCTGGCTTTGGTCCCAACCTTGGAGGCCGCAGGAGTGAACTTGCCTCACGCCAGGCTCCGATGCTGGCCATTGGCCCCTGCACCGGTCTAACCCCTTGGCAGGATTCCAATCCCGGCCTCGGAGGCCCCAACACTGGTAATGCCTCACGGCAGGCTCCGATGCTGGCCTCACTGGCCCCAGCACCGGCCTAACCCCTTGACAGGCTCTTAAACTGGCCTCAGAGGCCCCAGTACCGGCCTTGCCTCACGGCAGGCTCCGATGCCGGCCTCGCTGGCCCCAGCAGCGGCCTAACCCCTCGGCAGGCTCCGATCCCAGCCTCGGAGGCCCCAGCACTGGTCATGCCTCAAGGCAGGCTCCGATGCCGGCCTCGCTGGCCCCAGCACCGGCCTAACCCCTTGGCAGGCTCTTATCCTGGCCTCGGAGGCCCCAGTACTGGCCTTGCCTCACGGCAGGCTCCGATGCCGGCCTCGCTGGCCCCAGCACCGGCCTAACCCCTCGGCATGCTCCGATCCCGGCCTCGGAGGCCCCAGCACTGGTCATGCCTCACGGCAGGCTCCGATGCCGGCCTCGTTGGCCCCAGCACCGGCCTAACCCCTCGGCAAGCTCTTATCCTGGCCTCGGAGGCCCCAGTACCGGCCTTGCCTCAAGGCAGGCTCCGATGCCGGCCTCGCTGGCCCCAGCAGCGGCCTAACCCCTCGGCAGGCTCCGATCCCGGCCTCGGAGGCCCCAGCACTGGTCATGCCTCAAGGAAGGCTCCGATGCCGGCCTCGCTGGCCCCAGCACCGGCCTAACCCCTTGGCAGGCTCTTATCCTGGCCTCGGAGGCCCCAGTACTGGCCTTGCCTCACGGCAGGCTCCGATGCCGGCCTCGCTGGCCCCAGCACCGGCCTAACCCCTCGGCAGGCTCTTGTCCTGGCCTCGGAGGCCCCAGTACCGGCCTTGCCTCAAGGCAGGCTCCGATGCCGGCCTCGCTGGCCCCAGCAGCGGCCTAACCCCTCGGCAGGCTCCGATCCCGGCCTCGGAGGCCCCAGCACTGGTCATGCCTCAAGGAAGGCTCCGATGCCGGCCTCGCTGGCCCCAGCACCAGCCTAACCCCTTGGCAGGCTCTTATCCTGGCCTCGGAGGCCCCAGTACTGGCCTTGCCTCACGGCAGGCTCCGATGCCGGCCTCGCTGGCCCCAGCACCGGCCTAGCCCCTTGGCAGGCTCTTATCCTGGCCTCGGAGGCCCCAGTACCGGCCTTGCCTCACGGCAGGCTCCGATGCCGGCCTCGCTGGCCCCAGCACCGGCCTAACCCCTCGGCATGCTCTGATCCCGGCCTCGGAGGCCCCAGCACTGGTCATGCCTCACGGCAGGCTCCGCTGCCGGCCTCGTTGGCCCCAGCACCGGCCTAACCCCTCGGCAAGCTCTTATCCTGGCCTCGGAGGCCCCAGTACCGGCCTTGCCTCACGGCAGGCTCCGATGCCGGCCTCGCTGGCCCCAGCACCGACCTAACCCCTCGGCAGGCTCTTATCCTGGCCTCGAGGCCCCAGTACTGGCCTTGCCTCAAGGCAGGCTCCGATGCCGGCCTCGCTGGCCCCAGCACCGGCCTAACCCCTTGGCAGGCTCTTATCCTGGCCTCGGAGGCCCCAGTACTGGCCTTGCCTCACGGCAGGCTCCGATGCCGGCCTCGCTGGCCCCAGCACCGGCCTAACCCCTCGGCATGCTCCGATCCCGGCCTCGGAGGCCCCAGCACTGGTCATGCCTCACGGCAGGCTCCGATGCCGGCCTCGTTGGCCCCAGCACCGGCCTAACCCCTCGGCAAGCTCTTATCCTGGCCTCGGAGGCCCCAGTACTGGCCTTGCCTCACGGCAGGCTCCGATGCCGGCCTCGCTGGCCCCAGCACCGGCCTAACCCCTCGGCAGGCTCTTATCCTGGCCTTGGAGGCCCCAGCACTGGCCATGCCTCACGGCAGGCTCCGATGCCGACCTCGCTGGCCCCAGCACCGGCCTAACCCCTCGGCATGCTCCGATCCCGGCCTCGGAGGCCCCAGCACTGGTCATGCCTCACGGCAGGCTCCGATGCCGGCCTCGCTGGCCCCAGCACCGGCCTAACCCCTCAGCAGGCTCCGGTCCCATCCTCGGGGGCCCCAACACTGGCCTTGCCTCACGGCAGGCTCCGATGCCGGCCTCGCTGACCCCAGCATCGGCCTAACCCCTCAGCATGTTCTGGACCCGACCTCGGAGGCCCTAGCACAAGCCTTGCATCATGGCAGGCTCCAATGCCGGCCTCGCTGGCCCCAGCATCGGTCTAACCCCTCTGCAGGTTACAATCCCGCCACGGAGGCCTCAGTAGTGGCCCTGCCTCACAGCAAGCTCCGATGTCGGCCACTGGCCCCGGCGCCCGCCTAACCCCTCAGCAGGTTCCGATCACTGTCTCTGTGGTTAGTATTTCAAAGGTTCCAGTTGTAATGTATCAGATCTCTGCCTCCCCCGAATATTGGCCACTGGCATTGCCACTGCCTCCACCGTTTCAAATCCTTCCCAGGCTCTTTTTCCACTCTGAATGTTGTCCAGTGTTCCTAAGCATGCGTGATGGTAGCATTCGACATTTGGTGTAATTTCTCCAAAAAAATAAAGTTGGTAAGATCCGGTTTCTGCTTCTCCTGAATACAAGTCTCTACCACCATTGCGAAGAACTCTTTCAACACCGCATTTCTCCTTGGTCTCCGCTAAACTCTCTCCTTATATGTGATGTCTGAGATTCTTAACAATATAGAGAAATAGCAGTCCTCTTTCACGGCGAATTTTTCCATAAGTTCCAGTGCATTTAGATAAGTTTTGTCTGCATCTCCAGTGTCCTGGCATCCATAACGGCTTTCTTACCACCTCTCCGATATTTTTCTTTATCTTTTTCTGTTCTGGGCCCGGTTTCTCCAGGGGTCTGGCGTGCTACTCGCAGTTCGGCCGGGACCCAGAGTCCCGCGATCCGGGCCCCAGCTGGCGTGCCCTGTGCTAGACCCCCGCCCAGAACCCAGCGTCTTACTGGGCCTTGTTTCTCCAGGGGTCTGGCGTGCTACTCGCAGTTCGGCCTGGGGCCCAGAGTCCCGCGACCCGGGCCCCATCTGGCGTGCCCAGCCCGCGACCCCTGCCCAGAACCCAGCGTCTTACTGGGTCTGGTTTCTCCAGGGGTCTGGCGTGCTACGCGCAGTTCGGCAGGGGCCCAGAGTCCCGCGACCCGGGCCCCATCTGGCGTGCCCAGCCCGCGACCCCCGCCCAGAACCCAGCGTCTTACTGGGCCTGGTTTCTCCAGGGGTCTGGCGTGCTATGCGCAGTTCGGTCTGGGGCCTAGAGTCCCGCGACCCGGGCCCCATCTGGCGTGCCCAGCCCGCGACCCCTGCCCAGAACCCAGCGTCTTACTGGGTCTGGTTTCTCCAGGGGTCTGGCGTGCTACGCGCAGTTCGGCAGGGGCCCAGAGTCCCGCGACCCGGGCCCCATCTTAATCTTTTATTTCTAATGGATGGCTTTGCTGAATCCAGTATCTCATTGGAAATTTTATTTCTTCAGTACTGTGAACTCTCATGCCACTCTCTCCTAGCCTGTAAGGTTTCTTCTGAGAAGTTTATTGTCAGGTGAATTAGGACACCTTTATTTGTTATTTCTTTCTGCCATGAATCTTTTCTTTATCTTTCATTTGGGAGAACTTGATTGTGATATTTCATGGGATAGACTTGATTGAGTTAAATTGATTGGATTTTACTGTACCTGAATATTTGTATCTTTTAAAGATTTGAGAAGTTTTCTGTTACTAGTTTTTTTATAAGCATTCTAACTCTTGGCATTCTCAAGTCTCAGATGAATCCCAGGAACCCATGCTGTTCAGAACTTTCTTTAAGCTTTCTTCATCCCTCTTCTTTTTTTCTCTGCTGACTGTATAGTTTTAGGTAGCTTGTCTTTTATTTCATTTATTTTTTCTTTTGTTTAATTTGCCCCTCTATTCGCTCTCTAAATACATTTTACACATGTTAAACTTTTACTTACTGTATATTAATTCAAAAATTCCTGTTTGATTAACATTGAGAAATATGCTGTTTCTCTTTGTTAAATTTCTCTTTTGAAGTATTGAATAATTTCCCTGTGTCTTCTTAAAGCTTGTTGAATTTCCTAAAAACAGCTTTTAAAAATTTGGTCTGATGCCGTGCATGGTGGTGCATGTTTGTAATCCCAGCATTTGGAAGGCTGAGACCGGAGGATCACGGTTCGCAGACAGCCTCAGCTACCTAGTGAAGCCCTCTGCAACTCAGTGAGACCCGATTTAAAAAAAAAAAAAAGAATAAACAATAGGGCAGGTGGTGTAGCTCAGAGGTCGAATGCCCCTGGGTGCCACCCCCAGTCCCACAAAATAAATAAATAAATAAATAAATAAATAAATAAATAAATAAATTTGGTCTGATACTTTTCTCATACTGGTTAATTTATAGTTCTTTTTTATATCCAACCAATTTCGTCTATTGGTTGTGGTGGTATTTTCCTGAAATTTCTTGATTCCCTTTGGTGTGCAATGTTATCTGGGGACTGAAGGACTAGGCATTTATTTAAATGTTTGTAATCTAGTTTTGTTTGTACCTGCCTTTCCAGAAATTCGGAATCTGCTTTTATCCCCTTCCCTTTCATTCTGTAAGCATGTTCATTATTTCAACATTAGAAGGCAGTCTAAATCAGGGTTTGTCATAAATTTGTTGTTTGTATGTTGTCATTATTTTAGCAGGAGCAGAAGACATTCAAGCCCAGTCTACCTTCCCAAATCTGCACGTGTTTTATTGTTCAGAAGTATCAACAAACCAGGATGTCTAGAAAAGGGGTAGACTGTCCATGCAAACTTCACCCTGGTGCAAGAAAAAGCCAAGATGTTTCTTCTACAGTCCCCAGCCTACCTGGGCATTGCAGGATTCTGCCCTGTTGTGGAGAGAATTATTACAAAGCGACCAGGCCCAAGCACTGCCACCTGTGGCTACCAATGTTGCAAAGCTATGCTAAACCATAAGCTCACCATGACTGGCATAGCACCAGAATATGACCGAGGCCCAAGACTGCCGCAAAGAGCCATGACTGATGATGGCCAGAATAGAAGCTCAATGGGCCTCAAATGCCTGTCTTCCTCTATCCTAGACTAGCTCAGAGTCTCTGTCTGCAAGACACTCTGGATGAGGATCATTTAGGTCTTCCCAACAATAAGTTCATCTTGCAAGGCAGTCTTGTATTTACTACCCTGTCCTACTCTTAGTGAAAATAATTTTGTTTCATGCTATATATCCTGATGTTGGGATAATGTCAATGAAGGCATCATATTTGGGCACTAAGGCTAATGCTAAACATAATCTCACACCTAAATCTCATAGCCATAAGGACCCATATGGCCTCAAAAGGTGTACTCATTCTCATGCTACAGATGGCAGTAATATGAGTCCATTCCTTTGGGACACAGGACTCGGTTTGGTGCCAGAACAGGGATATAGCTTCTGTTTTATAAGTACTGGCCTGAGAATAGCTATGATGTTTAAGGTTAGAAAATGGGTGGTAGAAAAGTCCTTCAGCTGCTAAGGCTGAGTCCAAGCTGAGTCACAGCTGAGTCTCAATCACAGACATGATCTTGTGACCCTGGCATTTTAGGCCCACCCTAATTCTGGCAATGATGTGGGCTAAAACATACATTCAATCTGTGTGCAGGCTTCCATCTAATTCAGAGGCATTTCCAGGGACTGTTTTTGAGCTCTGGTTCAGTATGAGGATCTTTTTGCCATGCCCAGCACTAAGCTTGGATAAAGACCTGTGCTAGCTTTTATGCCCTGCTCCCCAGTGCATGTGATCTTGATCTCCATTCTGCTGCCCAAAATTTGGATGGGTAGTCATGACAAACTCTTTGCCACCTAGCTTATGCAGTTTTAGCAGCACATTCTGTGGATTTTGACCTAGTGGAAGGGTAATGGGGCTCTGCCAAGCATAAGATTTCACTATAAAGTCTGGTTCTGTGATTAAAATCTAAGACCTGAACTTAATTCCTTCTTTTTTACTGTTAAGGTTGTGCGGTAAAAAGATGAGAGAGACCGGGTGCAAGGAAAGAATTTTAATGTGGTTCTCTCTTGGGGATAGGGGCTAGACCGCCCCTGGAGACCTGCAAGCCCCTCTGCCACTGGAGAGGAAATGCCTCTCATTTTAAGACTTACATCTTGTGGGTGGGGCTACCTGTGGGAATACCACCCCTCTCGCGACATCGCCTGCCTCGCAATATTGCCTATGATATCACCCAGCACAGTCTCCTCCTCCTTCTCTAGGGTTCTGCCCCTGTGGGGAGGGACCCAACTTGTCATCCCGACCTTTTGGTGATAATGGGCGGAGATTTGAATCTTAAACTACTTCCTACTGTCAAGGGGCATTGTAAGAGGGCCCCTTGCCTGGGAGAGGTCTGGTCCTCCAGAAGTGGGCAGGTGGGAGCATGGCTGCAGCACGAGTCAGAGTTTACCCTGGACAGCATGGTGATGTGTGCTCAAGGAGACTTTAGCAGATGAGGAGCTATGACAGTATGGTATCCGAAGAGGGAGAGTACTGTAGTATGTGAACAAGTGGATCTGCTAAAATAAAAACATCAAAGGGAATTATGCAGAGAAAAATGAAGCTTAGTAGGCCACAACACTGTGCAAGAAAATTTGTCATAGGACTATTGTAACAGAGTTCTTTTTAGCTGGGTAAGATGATGCCAGTTGGGGTACCCCAGCAGTTTGGCTGTAGTAGGTATGGTGTGGATCACTGTGAAGGGCCCAGTCCACCATGGTTGTAGATGTTTTGGTTGAAGTGACTCGAGGAGGACTTGATCCCCTGGCTTAAGGGCCTTGACTGCAGGATGTGGAGCTGCTTTTTCAATCCCAGGTTGGGGAAGATACCGGTCAGCATGTTCCCTAAGAAGGTGCCTGAGAAAAGACAAGTAAGGAAGACAGGAAGGCAAAGGAGGGGGATCCAAAGGGAAAGCATGATTAAGCAGGAAAGGGTGACCATATAGCAATTCAAAGGGGCTCATAAAGGTGGGGCTTCAAGGGGTGGCCCTCACATGGGCCAGAGTGCAGGAGTTCAGGCCATGATACTCGCAGGTCTAGAGAGTTTTGTTAGGTGGTTTTTAAGAATCCCATTCATTTTTTTTTCTACCTTTCCTGATGACTGTGGTCAATATGGGATATGGAGCTTCCATGAAATGCAAAGAGCTTGTGCCACCTGTTGAGTAACCTTGGAAATAAAAGCTGGTCCATTATCAGACTGTAAAGAATTAGGGAGTCCAAACCAAGGGATGATGTTTGAGCACAGAATATCAGCCATCATGCTAGCTGTCTTGTCCTCTGAGAGAAAAGCCTCTACCCAACCTGTTAGGGTATCTGTGATGAACCAAGCTTGGCCAGAACAACTAGAGACCACTGTGGAACTTATTTCTTAGAAGGTGGGCAAAGGGATTCATCTTAGTTCTGCAGAGGCCTCTCTGCAGCAATTCCTCCCACTTACCAACTAGGCTTCTTCAAGTCCTTGTTCACAGCCCCAAACTGTGGAGACTAATCTCCAGGACTTGGAAGGGAGAAATCTGAAATAATTTGACATGGATAACTGCCTCCTCTCATGCAATTGACAATTTATTTCCCAAAACCAAGGTTAATTATATTTTTCCCCAGTGAAGTTACTAGTAGAAGAGTGTAAACACCAAAGGACAATCATGAAGGACATGCAAATAAAACAAAGGGAAGATCTGTGACATTACTGGTCATGTGATTAAAATCAGTCCCTTGGCCTTGCAGATGGATGGCTCCAGAGGGCAAATTCCAGAAGGGACAGGCACACCCAGGGCTTTTTGGGGAATTTGGCTTTTAGGATCTCTTTTAACCCTTTTGGAACTTTCCGTTCCTAGGACTTAGTCCATGTAGTTGGCATGGGGAAATCAGATGAATCCGAGCCATTTACATCTATGACAATCCAAAGGGCAGCATGTCTTTCAAGTTCTGTCTTCAATACCATCTGAAGTCTGAAAGCTTAAACAATGCTCACAACACAGTTTAGCAGATAGGGCCCAAAAAGCAACATGAAGTTTTTAGATTTAATTGTCAGATGTACTCCTCTAGCTGCTGAGCACTTTTCCTCAAGTGGTAGGCTTATTAGAAACCTATTTCTCTTTTAACAATCCGTCTTCATACCACAATCCTTCTGCAACTTGCTTTTAATCTTTCTGATTTTTATCCTGATCTTTTCTTTCTTGTTTTGGGACAATCTTAGGATAAAACTTTTCTTCATACAAAATGCTTTTTTATTCTCACAAGATTTCCTTTCTTTATCTTCATCAAAACTCCATACCTGCACACTTATTATATCTATCTTTTGTTCTGGCATAACCATTTCTTAACCAGGTGGTCTCTGGGCAGGGCATGTAATAGGTGCAAGGGTCAAGAATCTTCCTAGCCTCAGCTCTATTGTATTGGGCAGTATTGGCTGCTCATTGACTAGACTGCTTTGAAGTAACACACAAAGTTTATCTTCCCTATATCTAGGCTGGATCACAAGGAGAGGAGGTAAGCAGAGGCACCGGTTGCCTCCCTTGCAGTTTTTAGGGCTAATGGCCTCAGTTGACTCTTAAGGCTTTTACTATAGGTTAATGATTAGAATGAAGGTCAAAGATAGAGAGGAACTCTGCATCTGTAATTGCTGCAGCTTGAATGCTTCCACAGCACCTAAACTCTGACTGGATTTTATTATAGCTTGGAGCAAGGCAGAGGGCATTTAAAGGCCCAGACATATTACTAGAAAATTTATCTTCCACGGACTCAGTTTCTCCCACAGTCCTGAATTTTGGGACCCTGTTTTACATCACTGGAGCCATTAGCATAGAATCATTACCAAAAGAATAATAGCTTATAAAAGAATATCTAAGAGCAAAGAATACTCTGGCCAGAGACAACATCCCCTCGGGGCTTGATTCCGTTAAGCATTTGCCACGTCATGCGTGCAGGGTCACACACACAGATGCTGAGGAAGACGAAACGGTGGCAAGTATCGACCATGGTAAGAAGATGTTTAAGTTTTTTGTGAGGCAGCATATGGGTGAAGTCAATTTGCCAGTCCTATTCTGGCTAGTGTCCTCTCATTTGGTGGGTAGGAAAGGAGGGCGAAGGCCTCCTTTGGGAGACACAGCAGTGCAAGTAGAACAGGAGGCACTAACTTTACTAATCAGCTGCTGCAGGAGAGGAGAATAAGGGGCTTAGGAAGTGCTTTAGCTCCATAGGTCCCACATGAAGGGAATTGTGTATTAGGCTAATGACATTTTCGGCCTGAGCCTCAGGCAAAGCAATCTTATCCTGTATCATGAGCCAACCATCCCCTGTGCTAGATGCCCCAAGTTTGATCAGTTGTTTTCATTCAGCCAGGCTGTAATTAGGCACCATTGAGGGGAAGGTTAAAAAAAATAGTACAGAGGCTTTTGGGCGTGGTGGTTGAGCTTGCTGTGTCAGCTGTCTTGCTATATAATCAGCTTTACTATTTCCTTTCACCACTAAGGAAGATTCTGTCTGGTGGTCCTGACAGTGTGATGGTCATCTCACATGGTAAAGAAAGGGAATTTAGGTATTTCTTAATCAAGGTGGCATTAACAATGGGTGAACCCTTGGTGGAGAGAAATCCCCTCTCTCGCCAAATCGAGGCATGGCATTGTTCTATTAAAAAGAAATATTTAGAATCAGTATATATGTTTACCCGTTTTTTTTTTTTTTTTTTTTTTTTTTGCCAGGTGAGAGCTTGAGTTAGGGCAATCAGTTAAGCCTTTTGAGAGGTAGTACCATCCGGTAACCTGGCAGTCTCAATGACTTGAGTTAGGGTGAACACTGCATAGGCTGCCTTTTTCTTATCTCTGGTGTCAGAAACAGAGCTGCCATCAACAAAATAAGTAACATCTGGATTAAGAAGGGGGGTGTCCTGGAGGTCTACCTGAGGTTTAGCTAAAGCTTCAATTATATCAACACATGAATGAACACCATTAGGTGAACACGAGTCAAGGCCTGAACCCTGGCTCACTGGTAAAAGAGTGGCTGGGTTAAGGGCCAAGGAATGAGACAGTTTAATATCTGGATTTTCCATGAACAACAAATAAAGTTACTGACTGCAGGAAAGTGACAGAAGAGGGAGTGCTCAAGGAGAGAGCAAACCCTGGGGTCTATGTGGGGAAAAAACCTGCAAGGTATCTAGAGACAAATTTTAAGAGCCTCTTTTGTGAGCATGGAGTTAAAGAAGGGTTTAAAATGACATGAAGATCCCTCCAAGTTAAATCATATGCTTGTACAATATGTTGGAATTCCTTAATAAAACCAGAGGGATTGACTGAAAAAGAACACAGTCTTTTTTCAAGTTGAGCAAGGTCAGGAAGGGAAAAAGAACATGAACATGGACCATGCCTTCTGCACCAGCCACCTCATGAAGCAGGGCTAAGAGAGAAGGGAGGTCTCTGGAATGGGTGTGGTGACCTACAGGGGTAGGTAAGGGGGAGGTAAGGGTTGGTCCCTTACGGGAGGAAGGCGGGGGTGAAAGGTGTGGGTTAGAATGGGAGGCTGCCCTGGAATAAATGATGACCGTGGTGGTAAGGAGAGGTCTTGTGGGTCAGGGTCATCAGGAAATAGGGCCTGTAACTTGGCCGGGTCAGATTCTGGCATCCACGTGTCATCATAGAATGGTGACCCTGAGTCAGCAGAATTTCAGGCCTGTGACCCAAAAAGACCATCAGGTGGTGGCTGTGAGTTGCCACGTGGTGACCAAAATGGCATTTGTGGCTGGCAGGAATCCCCAGCCAGCATGACTCAAGCAGTAGGGTCAGGAGGGGTGGAAAGGGAAAGTCGAGAACGCATGGACAGAAAAACCTGTACATACAGAACCTCTGACCATTTACCTGCCCGTTTGAAAAATTTACTGAGATCAGTCAACATTTTAAGATCTAAGGTAACAATCTCAGACCACCAAGAATCATTATCCAACTCATAAGTGGGCCAGACTTTTGTGCAGAAAAACATGAGCCACTTGGGGCATAGTTCTCTTAATAAACCTAGAATCTGGAGATTAACCAGAACATGCTCTAGTGTGGATTGGGAGTCTATTTTTGATGGCTGGCTTCCCCCCATGACTAGTCAGTGGGTAAGGAAGAAAACAGGAATTTGCCGTCCCAAGGTCCAGCCTAACCTCTGGAAATATGTGGGTGGTTATGTTAGAGAAGGATGTCTCTGTTCCCTTTACACAACCATAGGGCAGCCTGGCTACCCCCAGAGAACTTGTGCACTAAATATTTAGGTTTATTTAACAGCCATGAGCCCAAGTCTGGAAGAGGCTAAAAGCCAGAACCCACTTGTCCAAGGAAAGGGAAGCTTACCACAGTGTAGTGTTATCAGCCAGTGTTGACTGGACCCAAAGTGCTGAGAGGCTGCAGAGCTAGGGACACGCTGTGGAGCTGTTGGTTGGAATCAGGGCTGGATAAGATTTAAGATGGCCAAGAGGGCTTGGCAGGGTGGTATCAAAGATGGCGGCTGGCTCTCTGGGCTGGATGGGAGTCTCTGGGCCGGATGAAAGTCAAGATGTCTGCCAGCTGATCCTAGGAGGAGCATCTAGCTGGGTGGTAAGATGGCTACCAGCTCCCAGGGCAAGTGTGTGGCTGGGAAGCTGGTGCGGGCTCTCAGGGCGAGTGTGTGGCAGGGGAAGCTGGCCGCCAGCTCTCAGGCACAGCATGAAGCTGGGGAAGATGGCCGCTGGCTCTCAGGGAAAGCATGGGACCAGAAAAGGGTGGCTTATGTTCTCTGGTCTGGGCGGGCTGGGGGTGGCTGAGGAGGTCCTGGAGCAGTGGACGGGGTGGGATTGGTCTCAGGGGATCCGAGCACCCTGACAGATACTGGTGGAGGATTTTTCCAAGGCCGCCCAGAGTATGCCACGGCAGTGGAGGTGGCAGGGAATTTTAAAAAATTATTTAAGTTAAAAAAATAATCATCATCTCGGGTTTCACACCAGATGTTAGGTTGCATGGTAAAAAGACAAGAGAGACTGGGTGCAGGAAAAGAATTTTAATGTGGTTCTCTCTTGGGGATAGGGGCTGAACCGCCCCTGGAGACCTGAGAACCCCTCAGCCTCTGGAGAGGAAAAGCCTCTCTTTTTAAGGCTTATGCCTTGTGTGTGGGGCTACATGTGGGAACGGTGCCTCTCTAGCGACATTGCCTGCCTCTTGATATCACCTGTAATATGGCGCAACAGAGTCTCCGCTTTTTGTAGGGTTCCACCCCTGTGGGGAGGGACCTGACTTGTCACTTACCAAAGTGGAACATGTCTTTTTCTACTTTGGTGAATAAGAGACTAAATTAATTTTACTAATATAGGCATTATAATTACTGCTTTATTATTACTGAGTCTTCAGTCTTTGAGATATCAAAAAAATTCTATTTAAAATATAGTCTATATTCAAACATTCTTAGGATAATAAAGAGACTACTTATAGACTAGCTTGTGCCACTATTTTCATATAAAATAAAAAATAATTAGAAAAAAGACCTATGACATAGATGATACAGATTATAAAATTAGATTAGGTCATTAAATTTATTATAAATAGAGTTCATACTTTAAAAAGGTAGATGAATATGATGATATAAATAGGAGATATAACAAAACACAAATTAAATTTCTAAGATGAAAAATGTAATGCAGTCTTCTTTCACATAAGCAATTATTTCCAGGACATCCTTACAGATACCCAAATCCACAGGTGTTCCAATAATTATATAAATGATATGATGTTTGTATATACCCTTATGAACTCTGCATGCTTTTAGTGACTTTTAAATTTATTTGTTTAGTTTTTTAGTGTGCTATAGTCCCTTATCATAATGTGGATCATGTTGACAATGGCATATATTCACACAGTGCCTAATGCCCTCCCCTCTTCCCTGCTTCCCCATTTCCTCACTCTTGATACTGAGTGTACAGGTTAACAATGTTATATTCACATGTATACATACAGTTGCATGTAGCTTTTCTATTAATGAACATCAGCCTTTGTCGTCTCCTACCTTTCCTTCCTTGTATTTGCTGATGTTTTCCCGCCACGATCTGAAGTCCCTCTGGTATCCCTGATACTCCCTAGCTTGAGCATATTAGAGAAAATATATGTCCCTTTTCCTTGTGTACTTGGCTAATCTCACTTAATATAATTATCTCCAGGTCTTTTAATCTTCTAATGCATGACAAAATTTTATTCTTCTTTATTGCTGAGTAGAATTCCATTGTGTATATTTCTCATAATTGTAATCCATTCATCTGTTGATGGACATCTAGGTTGGTTCTTATTTTGGCTATTTTGAATTGTACTGCTATGAACATGGGTATGCATATATTACTATAGTTTTCTGATTTCACCCCCTTTGGAAAAATAACCATTAGTGGTATAGCTAGATCCTATGGTGAATCCATTCCTAGTTTTTTAAGTAATCTCCACACTGATCTCCATAGCCACTGAACGAGTTTGCATTCCCACAAACAGTGTAGAAGAGTTCCTATTTTCCACATCCTTGCCAACATTTGTTGTTATTTGACTTCTATATGTATGCCACTCTGATTGGGGATAGATGGAATCTAAGTGTAGTTTTAAATTGCATCTCCCTGATTACTAATGATGTTGAACATTTTTTTCATGTATCAATTGGCTATTTGTATCTCTTCCTTTGTGAAGTATCTATTCAATTCAGTAGCCCATTTCTTGATTGGATTATTTGTTTTGCTAGTATAAAATATTTTTAGCTCTTTGTATATTCTGGATATTAGCCCTCTATCAGAGGGCTAGTTGATAAGATCTTCTCCCATTCTGTAGAATTTTTCTTTAGATTTTTGATGATTTCCTTTGATGAACAAACCTTTTTAATTTGATGCCATCTCACTTGTTAATTCTTGTTTTAATTTCCTGTGCTATTGAGGTCTTGTTGAGGAAGTTACTACCTGTGCCTATGTGTTGGAGTGTTGAGCCTGTGCTTTCCTCTATTAGCTTCACAGTCTCTGGTCTGATTTCCAGGTCTTTGATCCATCTTGAGTTGATTCCTGCACATAGTGAGAGGTAAAGATTTAGTTCCATCATTCTTCAAATGATTAGCAAGTTCTTCTAGCACCATTTGATGAAAATGCTATCTTTTCTCTAGGGTATGAATTTGGCCCCTTTGTCAATCATTTGCCTATGAGTGGTGTGGGTTTGTTTTTGTATCTTCTATTCTGTTCCATTGATCTGTATGCCTGTTGTGCTAATACCATGCTGATTTAACCACTATCACTCTGTAGTATAATTTGAAGTCATGAATTGTGATGCTTCCTGCATGGTTCTTATTGCTGAGGATTGCTTTGCCTATTCTGGGTCTTTTGTTTCTTCATGAAATTCAGGATTAATCTTTCTAGATCTATGAAGAATGTAGTTGGTATTTTTATAGGAATTGGGTTGAATCTGTAGATCACTTTTGGAAGAAAGGCCATTTTGAGGATATTTATTCTGTCTAATTATGAGCAAGGGAGATCTTTCCATCTTCCAAGGTCTTCTTCAATTTCTGTCTTTAATATTTTATTAATTTCATTGTAGAGGTCTTTGAAGACTTTGGTTAGGTTTATCTCTAGGTATTTTATTGGTTTTGAGATAGACTCATTGTTAACATATAGAAAAACTACTGATTTCTTTAGGTTGATTTTGTATCCTGCCACTTTGCTGAATTGATTATTAAGCTTCAGTAGTCATTTGGTTGGTTGAGTTTTTTTGAGGCTTCTATATACAGGAGCATGTCATTTGCAAATAAAGGCATTGTGTGTGTGTGTGTGTGTGTGTGTGTGTGTGTGTGTGTGTGTGTTTGGTGATGCAAATGAAACCCAGAGGCTTTCTACCTTTGGGCTGCACTCCCAGACCTATTTTCTATTTTATTTGGAAACAGTGTCTCACTAAATTGCCGAGAACCTCACTAAGTAGCTGAGGCTGGCTTTGAACCTGTGTGATTCTTCTGTCTCAGCTTCCCAAGTTCTGAGATTATAAGCATGTACCACCATGCCTGGCCAAACAAAGGCTATTTTAATTCTCCCTTTTCTATTTAATTTTTTTTATATTCTTCTCATGTCTGATTGTTCTGGATAGAGCCTCTATGACTATATTGAAAAGGAGTGGTTATAGTGGTAATAGTGTCTTGTTCCTGATTTTAGAGGGAATTCTTGCTAGTTTTTCTCCATTAAAATGATGTTGGCTTTGTTTATTGTATATTGCCTTAGTGATGTTGAGATATGTTCCTTCTATTCCAATTTTCTACAGTATTTTTAACATGAATGTGCTGAATTTTGTCAAATACTATTTTCAGCATATATTAACATGATCATGTGATTTTTGTTCTCAGTTCTATTTATGCGGTGAATAACATGTATTGATATGTGTATGTTGAACCAGCTTTGCTTACCTGGGATGAAACCAACTTGGTTATAGTGTACAATTCTTTTTATATGATTTTGAATGTGCATAGATAGTATTTTGTTTAGAATTTTAGCATCTACTTTCATCAAAAATATTGGTCTATAATTTTCTTTCCTTGATGTATCTTTATTTGGTTTTGGTATTAATGTGAAACTGCCCTCCTAGGAGTTTGGAAGAATTCTGTCTCTTTTGATTTCCTGGAACAAGTTGTGGCGTATTGGGATTAGTTCTTCTCTGAAAGTTTTGTAGAATATATTTGGAAACCCATCTGGGTCTGAGTTTTTCTTTGATGGTAGAATTTTTATTTATTATAACATGGTATAGGGAGGTCCTTCTTTGATCTTGTCTTAACAGTGTTCTATATTTCTCCTGTACATGGATGTCCAAGTCTCTTTCCATGTTTGGGTAATTCTCTGAAATTATTTTTTGAAGAGATTATTGGTATACTTGGTTTGTGCATCTATCTCTTCTACAATGCCTTTAATCTAAAGTTAGGATGTTTTATATTGTCCTATAGTTGTTAGATTTTTAGGTTCTGTCATTGTAATGTCTTCTGTATACTAATGACTATGCTTTTAGTTCTGAATGAACTGTCTTATAATAGTGATATTCTGTTTTCCATTTCATCTAATATTTCAGAATTTCTTTCTATTGCTGTCTTTATTTCATTTATTGATTCTTTCATTTCATTCCAGGCCTCTTTCTGATTTGTTCTTAACTTCTCAGTTTCTTCTTTTATTTTCTGTACATTTACTGTGAGGCCTTTTAACATACTGAAGATAAATATTTGGAATTCCCCTTTGGCATTTTTTATGGGTATTTGTAATTTTTATTTGCTCACTGTTCCTTTTGTTAGAGTTTTAGAATTCTTGGATTTGTGTTTCTGTTTTCTTGGCATCTTCTTTCTCTTTGTGAGTCATTGTTGATAGTTACTATTCTAGATCACTGTTGGGAGAGATGGTTCCAGCTGCCACTCACCCTTTGATATTAACTTTGAAGACTGTGTCTATTATCATCTCATTGGTGTGCTACCTGTAGATTGTCAATACTGAGTTGGTCTGGGATTCCTTCTGCTTCCTGTTATGGTGGTGTTGATAGGTTTCAGGTGTTAAGGTCAGGTATTCTGTTTGCCACTACCTTTATAAAGAGCTATCTCAGCAGTGTGGCAGAATAGTTTGTGACCTATGAATTTTCTAAACCTTCATGTATAGTCCTTTGTTTCTTTCTATGGCTGTGTTAGTTTGTTTATAGTTTGGTTGTCCTTTCCTGTGGATCACATCTCTGATTTAATTTTAGCCATAGGGATTTAGAGGTGACAGTAGGTCCATGCATAAGTAAGTAGTAGTTTTTTCAATGTTGAAGGTTAAGTGAGGGGTAAGGATGGGGTGATGGGTACAGAAATAGGATAAAGTAGAGGATATGATCAAGTTGAGTAAGAGTTTAAGTGTAATAAGGTAGTATCTGGTTGAGATGAGAGAAAGTGAATATATAGTAGGGTTCTTGTAGTCAGTATAGAGTATTAAGCTGTAGAAATATGAAATAGCTTGAATAGAAAACAAGGAGATATGGAAAGAGAAAAAGAGTTTTGAGAGAAGAGAGTAGAAAGGGTGCCAAGCTTGTAAAATAAATAAGGAGGAAACAAGCAAACATGCAGAAAATAACAAAACAAACAACTAACAATAATAACAATAGCAATAAAAAACAAAACCAACCAAAAAAAACCCCTAAGAACAGTAAAAAATAATATTGCACATTTACACATAAAGGGTCCACTTGGCATCTGCAGAGATACTCTCAGCCATTTAATGTCTGATCACTGTAGCAGGCTCTGGAACATATTCCAGTATCTCTCATTAGATAAGTAACCTCTTGTCAGTCTTTGGACCCATATTTTGAGTGTCTGAGCTTCTCTTTCACCTCTCTCCACTTTGTGCTCAGGTCTCAAGGCAGCAAGTGTCACTATAAATGGGTTCCCTATAAGTGCAAAGTTACCTTACTGTCCTGAAAGCCCATATCTGTGGAGGGTACAGTGTGCTGCTGTTGGTACAGGATTCAGGTGAGTGCATGGGCTTTGGATGTTTTATCTTCTTTCTTTGTTACTGAAGCATTTAGCTGGTTGCCTAAGATGTTGAAATTCTGCTACCCCTTACTTCACCTCAGGTCCTTGGCTTCCTTGTCTGGAGTTTCCTGGGGCTTAGGAGCCAGCAGATGGGGCTCCAGTGAGCAGCCTGAGATGATGCCGGCCACCACACCAGGTCAGTTGAGCACTTGAGTTCTTTGCTATCTTATGTTCTGGCTACTGGATTTTATTCCACCGTGGTTCCTTTATTTTGTGTTTTCATTCATATGTTTCTTTGCCGCTTTGCTTTTGTTGTCATGGAGCTGCCGTCTTAGATTTTTGTTTTGTTTTGTTTGTTACTGCTGCTGAGATGTGCTATTTCCCACAGTAGCCATTTTCTCCCTCATTTTTGACTAATTAATCCAATTTGACTAACTAATCCAATGTAAATGCCACACATTTTCTTCCTTTTTTCATTCATCTCTTCTTTCTTTCTTTCTTTCTTTCTTTCTTTCTTTCTTTCTTTCTTTCTTTCTTTCTTTCTTTCTTTTCTCCTTTTTTGATGTATGGGAATGAGATCCAGGGGCATTCTACTTCTGAGCTACACATCCAGCCCTATTTTTTATTCTTTATTTTGAAACAAGGTCTCACTAAGTTGCAGAAGGTCTCACTAAATAGATGAGGCTGTCCACCAACAGCAATCCTCCTGTCTCAACCTCCAAGTACTGGGATTACAACCATGTGCCACCATGTCCAGTTTATTTATTATTTTCTATACTGTGCTGTTCAGAAAATAATGACATGAAAACAATCTGTGTATGCTCAATATAAACACATATTTTGGGGCACCAGAAATTAAAAATAAAGGCATTCTACCTCTCCACCTCTGGACTACATCCCCAGCCATATTTATTTATTTATTTATTTATTTATTTATTTATTTATTTATTTACTTATTTATTTATTTATTTATTTTGGTGGTACTGGGGGTGGAACCCAGGGGCATTCTACCTCCAGTCTGTACTCCCAGACCGATTTTATATTTTATTTGGAAGCAGGGTATCACTAAGTTGCTGAGAGCCTAAGTAACTGAGGCTATCTTCAAACCTGTGGGATCATCTTGTTTCAGCCTCCCAAGCACAGGGATTACAAATGTGTGACAACATGCCCGGCTATATTTTTTTGTTATTTTTATTTTTATTTATTTTTTTATTGAAAGTAAATGTTATACATTTAATATGTATTTGGTGCCCTCTCCCTCCCCCCTCGTTTTCCCTCCCCCCCCCTCCTGACAATTAGTACCCAGGCTAAACTTGCTATATTCATACTTTTACACCTATTTGGAAGTAGCCCTTCATCTATCAAGTTCAGCTTCCTTCCTCTCTTAGCTTTCCATTCAAACTTTGCTGAGATTTCCCTTCCATTATCTGGAGTCCCTCTGGTATCCCCTATGCTCACTAGTTTGGGCATATTAGAGGAAACATATGTCCCTTCTCTTTCTGTGTTTGGATGATCTCACTTAACATAATGCTCTCCAGCACTTTCCATCTTACAAATGACATGATTTTGTTCTTCTTTATAGCTGAATAGAATTCCATTGTATGTATTTCCCATAATTTTGCAAACCATTCATCTGTTGATGGGGACCTAGGTTGTTTCCATATTTTGGCTATTACAAATTGTGTTGCTATGAACATAGGTATGCTGTTTTCAACCCCTCTGGAAAAATACCCAAGAGTGGTAAAGCTGGATTATATGGTGGATCTATTTCCAGTTTTCTAAGGAATCTCCACACAGATCTCCATAGTGGCTGAACTAGTTTGCACTCCCATCAACAATGTAAAAGAGTTCCTCTTTCCCCACATCCTTGCCAGCATTTGTTGTTTGATTTCTTTATGCTTGCCAATCTGACTGGGGTTAGATGGAATCTCAGCATAGTTTTGATTTGCATCTCCCTGATGGCTAATGATGACGAACATCTTTTCATGAATCTATTGGCCCTTTGTATCTCTTCTTTTATAAAGTGTCTATTCAATTCAATTGCCCATTTCTTGATTGGGTTGTTTGTTTTGCTAGTGTAGAGTCTTTTAAGCTCTTTGTAAATTCTGGATATTAGCACCCTATCGAAGTGGTGATTGCTAAAGATCTTGTCCCATTCTGTAGGCTTCCTCTTTATGTTCTTGATGGTTTCCTTTGATGAGAAGATTTTTAGTTTGATGCTATCCCACTTGTTGATTCTTGCTTTAATTTCCTGAGCTTTGGAGGTTTTGTTGAGACAGTTACTTCCTGTGCCTATATGTTGTAGTGTTGAGCCTATGTTCTCCTCTAATAACTACACAGTCTCTGGTCTAATTTCTAAGTCTTTGATTCATCTCAAGTTAGTCCTTGTTCATGGTGAGAGGTAAGGATTTAATTCTATCTTTCTACAAATGGATAGCCAGTTTTCCCAGCACCACTTGTTGAAAAGTCTGTCTTTTCTCCAGGGTATGAGTTTGGCCCCTTTGTCAAAGATTAATTGACTGTAGGTGTGTGGATTTGTTTCTGTATCTTCTATTCTGTTCCACTGGTCAGTGTACCTGTTATTGTGCCAGTACCATGCTGTTTTTACTATTATTGATCTATAGTATACTTTGAAGTCTGGGATTGTGATGCCTCCTGTGTGATTCTTATTGCTAAGAATTGCTTTGGCTATTCTGGGTCTATTCTTTCTCCATATAAAGTTCATAATTGCTTTTTCTAGGTCTGTGAAGAATGTCATTGGTATTTTAATGGGAATTGCATTGAATCTATAAATCATTTTTGTCAGAATGGCCATTTTGATGATATTTATTCTGCCTATTCATGAGCATGGGAGGTCTTTCCATCTTCCAAGGTCTTCAAAATTTCTTTATTTAATGTTTTATAGTTTTTGTTGTAGAGGTCTTTTATACCTTTGGTTAGGTTTACCCCTAGGTATTTTATTGGTTTTGAGGTTATAGTGAATGGAATTGTTTTATTTCTTTCATTGTGAATTCACAATTTCATTGTGGATCCTCCTATTTCAGCCTCCCAAGCACAGGGATTATAAGTGTGTCAGAACACACCTGGCTATTTTTTTAAGCAGTCTTGTTAAATAACTTTACACACTGACCCCATACCTGAGATTCTCTTATCTCAGCCTCACAAGTACTAGAATTATAGGAATGCATATCATACCTGACACACACTATTTGTGTGTGTGTGTGTGTGTGTGTGTGTGTGTGTGTGTGTTACCCAAAATTGATCCCAGGGGCATTTTGTCTTTGATATATACCCCACTCATTTCTATTTTATTATTTTATTTTGAAACAGGGTCTCATTAAGTTGCTAAGTACTGTAATAGAACATGCAATCCTCCTGTCCTAGCCTCACAAGTACTAGGAGGCCGGGATTACAGGCTTATGCCACCATGCTGGGCTACACAGAAAATTTTTTTACAAACATTCTCTATTCACAATTTGTTAAACAAATGCTAACACATATGAACTTAAACATGCTTTGGTGAAATATGTAGGTTATTTCTTTCATAATTAGTGAGTGTAACAACATAATAACATAATCCATTCAAAATAAAGCACACAAATAAAAACATACACACAAAAAAATATGCAATTAACAGCTGGATATACCTAAAATCCCAGTAATTGGAGTTATCCTCCTGAGGTTCTAGGTCAGCCTCAGAATTTAGTGAGGACATCAACAACTTAGTGAAACTTTGTTTTAAGATAAAAAATAAAAATAGGACTAGGAGTCAGGTATGGTGGCACACACTTCTAATCTCAATAATTGGGAGGTTGAGATAGGAGGATCCCAGGTTCACAGCCAGCCTTAGCTACTTAGTGAGGCCCTTTGCAACTTAGTGAGACCCTGTTTCAAACTAAAGAATAAAAATAAGGCTGAGGGTATAGCTCATAGGTAGAATGACCCTGGGTCAATCTTTCAATTTGAATAGAAAAAAAAAAAAAAACAGGTCCAGGTCTGGGGGTGTTGTTTAGAGGTAAAATGCCCTTTTATGTAGGCCATAGTCCTAAATACACAACATAAAATATGAAATATAGGGGAATTTCACTTCCTCAGAATATGCAAATATCACTAAAATTAGTTAAAAATAAATTGATAAACGAACTTTCAAATATCTAAATAATAATTCTGTTCTTCAAATGAAAATCTATTATTTGTTCGGAATATTCTGAACACAGACACTACTCACAAAATGAAATGCCAAATGGAAAAATATTTATAATGAATATATCTTAACAATAGCTGTATATAAAATAAATATATTTAAAAGGAACAAAATATAGGTAGTTTAAAAGATGAGACATAAGAAAAGTCATAAAGATTGTGAAAACATGTTCAAGGTCATTTATCATAGAAAATACAATTTAACACTAGAACAAAAAAATTCTACACACGCTATGAATGACTAGATAACATGGCTGGCAAATTCCAAATGTTGGCAAGATACTAGAGCAACTGGAACTTTTGAATGTTGCTGACAGAATTATAAAATTATACAAACATTTTGGAAAACAGTTTCATGCTTTCCTATAAAGATAGCCATATAAATATATACTTATCATGAGACTCAGCTAGTCCACTCCACTAGGTAGTTAAATAAATGAAAATGTTCAAAAAAGAATTTGAACATGAGTGTTAACATCATATTTATTTATAAAATTACACACTTCAAATAACATATATATGACTAAATTTAATTAATAAGTAATGCTATCTTCAAAAAATTGTATTGTAGTTAGCAATATAAAATGAAGCATGTTGGTTACCCGTGATAAAATTTATGATTCTCAGCAATATTATTCTGAGTGAAAGTCAAATGCAAGGAGTTCCCTGCTGCCTGAAACCATTGATCTGAAAATCTAGCAAAGACAAGTAGAATCACTGAGACAACAAAAGTTGTCAGTTCCATGATGGAGATGGAATGGACTGGGAAGACCTTAGGGAAGCACATTGGTATGAGATGATGGTACTCATCTATGCTCTGACAGTAGTAGTTATGAAAAAAAGGCATACAAACTTATCAAAATTTATACTTACATTCTATTGCAGTTTGAACATTATTATAGAATCTACAAAATAAACTGACAGGGGAGTTAATTTTCTTCATACGTCACAGAAATACCACCTGAAATATCTGTATTCACAAAATAGAAAAAAAAAGGCCAAAGCTTAAGAATTTAATAAAAATGAGGATATTTGAGAAATTTTCAAAAAAATATATTTTTAATATAAGGAAATGTTGAGATAAGTAATTTGCATCTATGTCAAGCAAAATTTAGTCAGTGATGCTTGACTATGATAATAATATTTTGAGTTTGAAAAACAGTCTTAAGTATTAAATGTGTATCCTGAAATAAAAATATTTTTAATGAAAGAGTTTGTTAGTAAAATGGCCAAAATAATTTGGAGCCTAAATAGATTAAAACTTAGGCATAGGTTATTTTTTGTTTTGGTGTGTACGTGTGTGTGTGTGTGTGTGTGTGAGTGTGTGTGTGTGTGTGTGTGACTATTTTATGGCATTCCCATATCATCCAGTATATCTTTAGCAAAAAGAACATATCAGTTTCTATGTTAAGTGGTTATTTCCAGTGTCACTGTTTCAGTGACTCTTTAAAAATCACTAACTCCGACATTTTTCTATAACTTAAAAATGGAAGCTCAAAATTAAAACAATGCCTTGAAAATCTCAGCACTGAAATTCCCATTTCAAGAAAACATGTGAAACCATAGTGAGCATGTTGGTAAAAATAAGAAAGGAGAAGACTGAGCTGATATACTTTAAAAAATAAAGAATTAACTGGGAATTTAAAAATAAACATTGTAGCCTGGGGGTGGTGGCCCAGGCTTATAATTCCCTCGCTTGGGAGGCAGAGACAGGAGGATCATGCAGTCGCGCTGTCTTAAGAGACCCTGTTTCCAAATTAAAAAAAAAAAAAAAAAAAAAATATATATATATATATATATATATATATATATATATATATATATAGGTCTGGGAGTGTAGCCTAGAGGTAGAACCCTAGTACCACAAAAATAAATAAATAAATAAATAAATAAATAAATAAGCATTGTAGAAACATCCACTAGATATCAGTGGAGTATATAAATTTATGAAACAATATATTTGATATCAATCCTAAATTCATTTATGTTTCTCTCTAAGTCCTGGTCAATTTTCTCACACTTTCTTTTGATTTCCTATTATTTTAAAATTCTTTTCCTTTTGCTGACTTTCTTGCCAGCCACTAGTTTTGCTTTGCCTGTCATTTTATTCCTTATGTTTAACTTTGAGGCCAACTCTGCACTGAGATTCCTCTGGGCTTTCTCTTTCTACAGTCTTTTTTTCTCAACTTGTAACACATTTAATTGTTCTTTCATTGCTAGATGAGTGCAAGTATTTTCATGTAAACTTAGTCTATTTACTCTAGGATAAAAGATACACATTCTCCTTTTATCTTCTCAAAATGAACTAATTTAAATATAGAATATATTTGGTTACAGTGCACAGCATATATAAGGGCAATAAAATATGGTTATAACTAATTATTTAAAAATTATTATAAAATAAAAAATTTGAAATAATCTCAAAAGTAAATAATTAACATTTAAAAAAAACAAAAACTTTTATTTTTAGGCTGTTTCCATTTATATAGAAAAGATAGCTTTTTTTTTTAATGAGCAAATTGAAATCCTTCCAGGGGAAGGAAGTATATATCTGATCTGAAATTTGGAAAGTGACCAAGAATTTTTCATGGGAGGAAAATTTAATTTTTTAAATATATAACATTTTTGTATCTTTGTATTTCATATATGAAATCAATGAGTTTTAATTATAAAATATAAATTTTATGTCTTTTTATTTTATATGAAATATATAATATATGACCAAATTTATTTAATAATTTTATATTCATGTCCTATTATTAGAAATGTACCTTTAAAACAGTTATTGCACTCTTTATTCAACAAATGTTTATGTCATACCTATCAGTACCATAGATATAGGAAGTATAGTAGAAAATATCACAAAAATCTCTACATTTACTGATTAGTCCTACATGAAACCTTTGCATTTATCAGAAAATATGGCTTTCATATATAGTTTCCTGAATTATAGTTTTATTTCAATATCTTTCTTACTTGGACAAGATACTTCATACCACTGTTTCACTTTTATCTATACAATGGAAATAATAACACTAATAGCCATTAGAATACTTAGAATGGAGTGCATGGTACCAGTAATGAAAGGCTTTCTGCATCCAAAGGAGCATTCAGCACGTGCTGTACTTGTAATCATGCCTCCTCACTGTTTTGGTGTTTGTGTTCACCGTAGTTACAAGGCTACACTTCATTAATACTCTGCTGCTGAATTTTCAGTAAGACCTCTCTGGTCTATAATCTTAACCAAACTTTTTGTGCTTTTAGAACCCAATGCATCTGAATTTTCTCTTTATATTCATTTCTCCAGATTTATTGTAAAATTATATATACCTATATATAAATTTAGTCTGTGTTAGAAGATACATTTTTTGGATAGCAAAAAGTCTGCAATTTTTAATGTTATTTCCATTTTCTTGGTTTTATATGGTTATCTATGCAGCATTTATTTGTCCTGTAAATGAATTAATACCCATGATTTATGGGAAAAAATTATAAAGTATAATGAAGAATTTACTTGAATCTTTCTCTCTTTCCCTCTCTCTTTCTCTTTCTGTCCCCACACATATCTTTCATAACACACAAATATACACTCATGTAATCTTTTGCAGTAAAATTATACTGGTATTGCTTCAATTACCAATGTTAATAATTCTTTTAGATGCCATCTAATGTTGAAACACAGTACTTAAGGTTTATACTTCAGTCGCTCCCCCACCTTTTGAGCAGAGTTTTAAGTGCATTTTAGTTTTCGTTCTGTATAATGGGAAAGCTAAAAAGGCACTTTAGATGTGAACAACTGTTTAATTTTTTAAATGTATTATTATAGGCTCTCTTAAACTTAGCAGTTTTAAAGCTTTATTTTTAAAGGCAAGTCTCTCTAGATGGCAAGGGGCTGTTATCTGGCATTGAAACAATGAGCTACGTCTCATTTTTTTTGAGACTTTCGTCTCTCTCACTCTCTCTCTTCTTTTATTTTGCCAGCAAATAGCCAATTGTGAAGGATCTATTTTTCTCAGCTTTTAGTTCCAAAGTCCCATCAATCATAGTGGTCCTGAGGGGAGAAAGCGTGGTGTGTACACTAACGTTTCAAGCCCAAAGCTGTGTGGTTGCTCTCTAGAGCAGTACCATCTGCTCTGAGCCAAGTTTAAAGCCAAGGGACTCCAGTAAACCCGCATGTCAAAAACTCCCCACTATGCAAGGAAATCATCCTAAAGGATTTGTGTGAAATGTGAGCTACATACTTCAAAAAGAAGGAAACAATGTTTGGAATAACACCATAGGATTCCAGCAGAGAGCCTATTACAGAACTCACAATGAGGCAGCAAGACCAGGAGGTGGCATACTCTAAAGAAAGCTGCAAAAATTAAAGAAGTTTAAAGAAATTAATCAAGACATTATCATTAAATAAATATAAGTCCCTTTACTGATTCTGAGAAAATGAACTTTTTTAAAAAGGAAATGATAATCAGTTTTCAACAATAGTTATATCTTATTTTAAATCACATTATTAGGTTATATTTAGAGATAGTCAATGTTTAAAATCTTTTTAAAAGCATTTGATTAAATTAATTCAAATAAATTAGCAAAATAGCCAAAGATTCAAAATAATGTTTAAAAGGTCCAGAAATTATGAGGGAGTGCTGTGAACATAAAACTTTAAATAAAATAACAAAAAAATACTTTATGCAGCTGCTTAGAACTATAAAGTGATTTTATTTTAATGATTTAAGTTTAGTCTTATGTTTTTGTGTTGAAATGTATTTTCCTATATAAACAATGATATAATGAAATTTATAATTCTGATCAGAGCTTAATGAAAAAAAATATAATAACATATTAATTGTAGCATACCTTTTTCTATCTGAAATTTAACATAATAATATGGTCATATGTACACTTTCATTTTCTTCTAAATTATTTAATATTTTCTCACTTACATGACATTATTTTTGTGTTGAAGGCCCTGGTACAGCTTGGGGAAAAAGGGTAAATATTGGAGCCTTTTGTATATGAGAGGAATAATAAATCTTCAAAAGAATGGCAATAAGACAATTATGACCTTAATATTATCCTGGAAATAAAATTGGAAGAATATAAAAATCTCTGAAAGTCAAGAAACGTGACTCTTTTCACTGCATGTAACACAATTGTCCAGGTATGTGAAGTATTTTGTTTTTGCCTTCTGTCATGAGTGTTAAACATTGCTTCAGAGACAATTTTGACCATTTTGCTATAGAACAGATTGCTTCACATTTTAGCAGCTTAAGACAATGTTTATCGTTATCTCTCACATTTTTGGGTGCTAACTAGGACTGGCAAGGTGATTCCCACTCAGAGTCCTTCATGCAGGTGTACCACAGCAGACAGATGGGGCTGCAGATGTCTGAAGAATTGATTGGGCTGCATGCTAAACAGAGCTCAGTGTCATGGCTGCTAGCTCAGGTGGCTGCTGGGAGCTAAGCAGAGTCCCTACACTTGACCTTTTCATAGGCTTGGCCATTTCAACATGGTGGTCAGGTCCTGAGATTAAGTGCCTAAAAACAAGTTTCCAAGAAATTCATGTAGAAGTTACACATTTTCTTATGATATAACTTGAAAAGGCTCAGATTATTGGTCACTTCTCCCACACTCTATTATTTAGACAAGTCTTCAAAGTCAGCCAAATTCAAGAGGAGGGATATAAAGCTACATCTTTTGGATAAGACCAATATGATCATTATGGGAGAAAAGGAATTATTAGTTGCAGTCATTACAAGTTATCTGCCTTCATATAATACATGTTAACCATCTTTATAGATCTATGAAAATATACTGTTATTTTCAGTCATAATTAAAATTTAATTTGTATAATGTTATGAGTGTCTATTAAGTGTTTTGTATAAGGAATTGTACTTAGCACTTTATAAGTAGTATGTAATTTAATCCTCTCAACCATATAAGGTAGGTACTAGTTCTTTTCTCTTTTATATAATTGATGACATAGTGAGGAACTGGAAAGTTAAGATATTTTTTCCAAGGTCACAAAAGTGATAAATGAAGTCTTGCTTAAGAAGCAAGAGTTTTATCCTCTTTCTGACACTATTTCTGTATTCCAACTTTGATGCTGACTCCTCTAGCTACTTGCAATATGTAATGAGTGTGTTTCAGTATTTTATGGTTAATTTGTTTTCACATTTGGTAGTTCCATTTATTCGTATGGCTTAACTGATCACCTCTATGAGGTGACTGTTAATGTCTGCATGTCAAGTCCTGATATTTTGCTTTAGAAGCAAATGCAGCATCTCTCAATTCTTGTTGCACATTACAGCTTATTTGTTCATTCACTCAAAAAAATTTCAATGCATCTGAGCATTATGTTATCATCTATATTGCAAGGGCAAACCTTGCTCAAGGGTCCTATACTTTTTGATAACTTCAAAGATATCTCAGTCTTTCAACTAGTTGAAGTGGTTCACAGCAGAAATCCCAGTTAACTATGGAGGCTAAAAAAGGAGAATTACACGTTTAAGGCTATTTCACCAATGTAGTGAAACAATAACTCAAAATAAAAAGGCATATGAATCAAAGACTCATATGAAGTATTACTTCAATTCTGCACTAGTTTATCGATCTACCATGTGTATTATTGCTCGACCCCCCCCCCAGGATACGCTTGCTTATATCAGTACTCTAATTAAAAGAAGCAAAGTTAGAACAGTATAAATGCATTAATAAATGAATACCCATGGTTATAGCATCACATTTCACAATACCCACATTGTGAAATCAACCCAGGTGACTGTTAACAGATGAATAAATAAAGAAAATATGGTATATATACATGGTGGAATTTTACTTAGACACAAATCACAAAATTATGTCATTTTCAGGAAAATGAATGGAACTACAGAACATTATGCTAAGTGAGATTATCCAGTCTTAGAAAGTCAGGGGTCATATGTTTTCTCTTGTACATGGAGACTAAAGAGAGAGCAAGAAAGATAAAGGAACTTTGGGTGAATGTGGAGAGACATCAGTAGAATATATTTCAAAAATGAGAACATATACCTGTCTCAGTGTCTTCTACTTTCACCTTTTTCTTTAATTAAAGTTTTTTTCAAGTTACCTTTAGCTTTGCTAGTAAATTAATATACACAAAAAGTTGGGGTGGCTTTGATTGAGAGAGCACTAAATCTAAAATCTGATTTATGAGGATAGACTTCTCACCAATATTGAATCTTCCAAATATTGAACATGGCTTCACTTATTTTGAATATTTTTAATTTCTCTCAGCTCTATTTTTCTTTGTAGAGTTCTTATTCATGTTAAATACATTCCTATTTTATAGATTTTAATGTTATTGTAAATAGTGTATATTTGATTTTCTAGTGCTTTATGCTAGTATATAGAAATGTAATTTTTAAAAATATAGATCCCTTATACCAAACATTGTTAGATTTCCTAGCTGAGCATGGTGGTGCACTTGTAATCTCAGTACTTGGGAGGCTGAGACAAGAGGATTGCCCAATTTCGAGGTCAGCCTCAGGTACTTAGGTTCTTGGGAACTTAGTGAGACCCTGTCTCCAAATAAAATATAAAATAGGTCTGGGAGTGTAGCCTGAGGAATGGGCCCCTTGGTTTCATCACCAATACCACAAAATAAGTGTTTTTTTGTTTAAATGTTTGTAAATGCTTATATTTACTTAAATAAGTACTTTATTTTGGGCAGAGGTGGCGCATACCTGTAATTTCAGCTCTTGGGAGGCTGAGAAAGTAGAATCACAAGTTTGAGGACTCGGTAACATAGATCCTGTCTCAAAATTTAATAAATGAAGGGGGTGTAGTTCAGATATAGAGATGCAGGTCAAATCACCAGTAATCTATTTGTGTATGTTTCTATATTTGTTTTTCTGTAATGGCAAGCACTGTTGATAGCCTCTTCTTCAATGATTTTACAACTTAAACTTCATCTAATATAGTTGCCTACATCTATGGTACCCTTGTACACTAGAGTATAGATCCAATACATATGCAGAATGGGAATAAAACACATAAATATAGAGATCCTTTAAATGCCACTTTCCAAATTTGTGGCTTTCAATTAATGTTGATGCCTTGTTGCCTGGCTAGAAAATTCAGAGTAACCATTCCTGCCCTTTTTTTCTGAATACAAGGAGAATATATTTACTCTTTCATGATTAAGTATTTGTCTGTTAGTGGAACATAATTTTAACAAAACTTCTGTTAAACTTAGGGCATTTCCTTCTAAATTTGTTGGGAATAGTCATTGTAAATAAATCTTGAATTTTGTCAAGTTCTTTTTTATTATCCTAAAGTAAAGAATTTAGCTGATTTTAAAATTTTGAAACATCCATACATTCCAGGAATAAACCACTCTATGTATGGATGTACTATTATTTTTAAATATTATTGTATTCATTTTATTTGCTGATATTTTATTGAGGATTTTTCTTTTATACTACAAACAACATTATACTAAAGATATTTTTCATAATAACTTTGTCACAATATTATATTAGATTATGGTGACTTTATAATGTTGTTTCAGTTTTTTCCCCTCCCCTAATGTCATTTTTTCATTTAAATATTTGATATAATTTTCCACTTAGCATTTCATATCCTCAAATAGTCCTTATAGATATTTTTATATAAATTTAGTTTTAATAAACATAGTACTATTAGGTTTTCTATTTCCTTTTCATTAATTTTGACAAGTGATGCTTTTAAGAAACTTGTCCCATTTTTCTAAAGTGATGAAATTTTTGCATAAAGGTTTACCTAATTGCTATAGTTTCAATGTTTTTGTTTCTAAAAAATTTCTATGTTGAGATCCTTAACCTCAAGGTGATAGTATTAAGAGATCAGACCTTTGTGGACTGATTAGGTTACAATGACAAAGAATAGTATTAGTGCCCTCTATTGTTCTTTTAACCATGTGCACAACCAGAGGGAAAGATCATCCTAGAACCTCAAAGCAGGTTCTATAGAGACACTGCTTGTGTAGATACTTTGATCTTAGACTTACATGCCTCCTGAGAAATGGAAGAATCAATTTCTATTTAAGTTACCTAATTCATGGCATTTTGCTATAGCAGTCCAAATGAAATAAAACAGTGTTTACATATTTTCTGTCTTATGAGTATAGGGTTCATATTAATGGCCATTTTATAATTCTTGATATTGTGTTGTATTTTTCTATTTTTCTTTAGTTAGACTACTTAGGGGTTTTCAATGTAACTACTATTTCCAAAAAAAATCAATTTCTGATGAGATTTTTACCTTTGGTATATTTTTAATGCAATCTTCTACTTTAAAAATCTCTTTGTCCGGGCGTGGTGGCGCACGCTTGTAAAACCCGCGCTTGGGAGGCAGAGACAGGGGGATGGCGCTAGTTTGGAGACAGCCTCGCTGGCTTAAGAGACTCTGTTTCCTGTTTCCAAATAAAAATATAAAATAGGTCTGGGAGTGTAGCCCGGAGGTAGAAGGGCTTCCAGGAATCCCAGTACCACCAAAAAAAAAAAAAAAAAAAAAAAAAAAAAAAAAAATTTTTGTTTTGGACCTAATTAGATCTTCATTTTCTAGTTTCTAGTTTTCTACTTTTGCTATGTTTCATATAATTGACATGGTGGCTTTACTATATCTAGTAAAATATTCTCTAGCACCTGCTTTGATCCTCCATTTACTTGTGGATTACCAAGAAAGGAGTAGATAATTACTGCATCTGAATTTTTCTCAAATATTTTTTTATTTCTTATTTTTGCTTGTATTTATTACTCTGATTTCAAATTTTTGAAATATATTAAGAATTTCTTTCACATTCTACTATATTTTACATATTGGTAAATGTTCTAGGATAATTTGGAAAGAAAGCATTTTCTTGACTAAGTAGTCTATAAATTTTGACTTGGTGAAACTCATTGAAAACATTATTGAAGTATTCTGTATCTGCGATAGGATGATTTCTTAAATTCATGTAAATGTGCTAAGTTACATGGCAAAAGAAACTTTGCAGATGTAGCTAAATTAGGAATCTTGAAAAGAGATTATTCTGGATTATCCATGTAGGGCCAGGTAATTACAAAGTTTTATGAGAAAGAAGTAGGAAAGTCAGAGACGGAGATATTGTGACACATATGTGCAGACATTTGGAGCAATGTGACCATGATCCAAGAAATGCTGACAGCCTCCTGAATCTAGAAAAGGCAGTGAATGGATTCTCCCCTGGAGACTGCAAAAGAATTCTTTCTTTATGTGCATTTACTTTAGTATGTGTAAAACTGTTTTATACCGCAGATTTCAGAATTTACAAATAGTAATTTTTTATTGTCTTAAGTCATCCATTTTGCAGTAATTTGCTACAGCAACAATAGTAAAATAGTATATTTTATTCCTCATATTTTGTCCACTGCTTATAGAATTATTGAGAAATATTAAAAATTCTAATTCTGTTTGTGATTTCCTAGTTCTCAGTTATGCCAATCATTGATCTCTACATTTTTACAACCTAATTACAACCTTGTAATTAGGTGCATACATATTTGTAGATAAATGTTTTTATTAATTGAATGATTTGTCCTTTAGTTTTATAATCTCAGCCTCAAAATTTAAATGTTTTTTTTGATTTGAATGTAATTTCTGATGAGTTGTTAATGTCTACCATCTTAAACTCATCTAGGAATGAGATATATTCAGCATTGCATTCTGTCTCTTCCATTACATTTTAAAACATACTACTTACTGTTGTTAAGACTCCAAAGGCACAAGAAATTAAAATGAAGATAAATAAGTGGAATTGCATTAAATTAAAGAGATTCTGTACAGCAAAGAAAATCATCAAGAACCTTAATAGAAAACCAACAAAAAGGGAGAAGATTTTTGCCAGCTAGTTCTCTGATATAGCTAATATTTAGAACATACAAAGAATTTAAGAAACTTACTGCTTAAAGTAACAACAAAAATAACTGAATAAAAAGATGGGCACGTGAAATAAATAGGTTCTTCACAAAAGCAGAGATACTAATGGCTAGTAAATACACAAAAATGTTCAACATCATTAGAAATCAGGGAAATAAAAATCAAAACTATACCAATATTCTCTCTAAGCACAAGCAAAATAGCAATCATTAAGAAGTCAAATAACAGTAAATGCTGGTGAGGATGTGGGAAAATAGGAACTCTTCTACACTGTTGGTAGGATTTTCAATTAGTGCAGCTCCTATGAAGATCAGTGTAGAGATTTTTCAAAAAACTGGCCATGGATCTACCCACTATACCACTCTTGGATATCTTCCCATAGGGACTGATATCAGAATAGTATAGTGATATGTGCGTATCCTTTTTATAGTAGCACATTTCATAATAGGTAAATTATGAAACCAATCTAGGTGTCCATCAACAAGTGAATTGATTACAAAAATTATGAGATATATACACAATAGAATTTTTATACTTATATTTGTGCATTATAGTATCATATCACAATGGAGTTTATAGTGTTAGTGACATACACACACAGCACCTGGTGGTTTTTCTCTCAGTTCCCTACTTTCCCCTTGCTTACATAAGATATTGAGACTGACATCAGTATTCTCACATATGTACACAATGTCAGTGGAAATGTTTTCTTAATTCTCCCTCTCACCATCCACAATACCAGTTCCCTTGCTCTACTGGAGTTCTTTCATAATTATCTAAAGTATTTCTTATATCCCAAGTACACTCTAGCTTGTATATATGACTGGTTAATGTTATTTAACATAATATTCTCCAGGTCCATCCATTTTTCAGCAAAGGACATAAATTTGTTCTTCCTTATTATTGAGTAGAATTTTATTGTGTATATACTCCATAATTTTGTAATCCATTGATATTTTTATGGAGACCTAATTTGGTTTCTTAATTTGGCTGTTATGAATTGTGCTGCTATATACATAGATATACATTTATCACTACAATATTTTGATTCTACTTCCTTTGGAAAGATAGCCAGGAGTGGTATAGATGGATCTTATGGTGGATCCATTCCCAGTTTTCTGAGGAATCTATACACTGATTTCAATAGCAACTTCTGAACTAATTTGCAGTCCAAACAACAGTGTAGAAGAATTTTTATTTTTCTATATACTCACCAGCATTCATTGTTGTTTGAATTCTTGATGATAGCTATTCTGATTGTGCTAAATGGATTCCCAGGATAGTTCTGATTTGTATCTCCCTGATTGCTAGTGATGTTGAACAAACATTTTTATATATTTATTGGTCATTTTTATTTCTGCTTTTGTGAAGTGTATTTAGTTCAATTGCCAATTTATTGATTGAATCATTCTTTTTTTAGTGTAAAGTTTTTAAGTAATTCTAAATATTAGTCTTCTAGCAGAAGATAGCTGTAAAGATTTTCTCCCATTATATAGGCTTTCTCTTTAGACTGTTGATAGTTTTCTCTGGTTGAATAGAAACTCTTTAGTTTAATGCTATACTATTAGTTGTTCTTGTAATTTTTTGAGAATTGGGTTCTTATTGAAGGCTTGGACCTGTCCTTTCCTCTAATAATTTGATCTAATTTACATGTATCTGATTCATCTTGAGTTAATTCTTATCCAGGGTGAGAGACAGGAATTTAACTGTATTTCTACACAAGGAAAACAAATTTTTCCAACACCATTTGTTAAAAAGGCTATTTTTTTATCCAACATATATGTTTGTCACCTTTGCAAAAAATCAATTGGGTGTAAGTGTGTGAATTTGTTTCTGTATCTTCTATTTGGTTTCATTGGTCTATGTGTCTGATTTTGTGCCAATACTATGCTGTTTTTATTACTAAAGCTCTGCAATATAATTTGAAATCAGTTATTGTGATGTCTCCTTTAGGGTTCTTATTACTGACAATTACATTGGTTATCCTGGCAATTATTTGTTTCTCTTTTTTTCAAAAATATTTATTTAGACTTAATAACCATTTTTAATGGGGTATTTGTATTTTCATTGTTGAGATTGTGAAAAAAAATATATATATATTGCATGTAAATTCCTACAAATGTTTGGATTTAAAATGTTCCCCTAGCCTTCAAATAACAATGTTGGAAGCAGGACTTGGTTGAGAGGTCTCTGGGAGTGTGGCCTTGGGGGTTATATATTGGTTCCTCCTTCCCCTGCTCTTACACCATGATTCTGGTGTAAGAGCAAAGCCTTGTGCTTTTCCTCTCTCTGCTTCCTGCTACCACCAGGCCCTGACATCTGCAGCACCTGGCTTCATGGAATGAACCCAGAATCTACAAGGAAACTGAGCAAAGAAATCTTCCTTTATTTAATTTATGTGGTTAATCTTTTAGATTATAGCAGTGAGAATGCCAAATAAGATGATTTCTTCATATATATTTATATGTATAATATATAATATACATGTTATATATATATATATATATATGTATATGTAAAATCTCTGTAGATGTCTATTAGATCTATTTTTTCTGGATGCAATTTAGCTCTGATATATCTTTATTTTTTTTCTTTTTGGATTATCTTTACATTACTAAAGTTAAGTTTTTATAGTCAACTAATATTTTATTAATTTATGTCTTACGTTAGCTTTATTAATATTTGCTTTATATATTTTAACACTTCAATATTGACTATATATTTAGAATTACTGTTTTCTCTTGCTAATTTGACATATTTATTATCATATAATAACCTTCACTGTCTCTCCTTATTGGTTTTGAAATAAATTCTTTTTAATCTGAATTTAATATGGATTTTTCTGCTTTCTTTTGGCTTCCATTTGTATAGAGTACCTATTTCATTTCTTTAATTTTAGGCTATACTATTCTTAAAGATAAAGTTATTTTGCTGGGCGTTGTGGTGTATGCTTGTAATTCCAGCATTTGGGAGGCTGAGACTGGAAGATCATGCTTTACAGACACCCTCAGCTACTTAATGTGGCCCTTGGCAACTCAGTGAGACCCTGTTTCAAAATAAAAATACAAAAATAGGGCAGGGGTTGTAGCTTGGAGGTCAAATGCCTCTGGGTTCCATCCCCAGACTCACACACACACACACAAAGATAAAGTTATTTTGCAAAGAAGTGAGCTTCTTAAACAACTTGTAATTAGGCCTTGCTATTAATTTATTCAGTTAAACATTCTGTTGAGTGAATTACTCTGCTTGTGTGTTTTGATTCCTTGATTACTAGTTTTAGTTTTCCTTTTCAATGACCACAAGACAAACAAAAACATTTTCTTAGTATAGCAAACTATATTAAAATGATAGCAACTTATCAGAATCATAAAGATAAGAAAAAAATAAGAAAAAAGTATTCCTGAGAAAACTTTATAATTGTGTTCCATTGCTACCATTTTGAATTTGTGTTATTCCACTTTATATCTCTGTTTATTGCTTATTGCTTTTATACATTATGTAGTCATTATTTTAATCACTTTGTTTTAGTCTTTATATTAAAATATAAATGGTATAAACATCACACAATGTTATAACATTCTGAATTTGTTTATATAATTACCATTTCCAGTTAGGTTTATGACTTCTATGAGTTATTCTTACTCAATGTATCTTTATTTGGTTTCAAGAATTATATTTTACTATTTCTTATAAGACAGATATGGTAGAATATATTATCAGCTTTTATTTGTACGTAAGTGTTGTTATCTCTTCTGAATTACTAAAGGATAGTTTTGCTGGGCATAATATTCTCAATTGACAGGATTTTGTTTCTGTCGGTACTGTAAAAATTTCATAATACTTTCTCCTGCCTGAACAGTCATTATCAGCTGAATTGAGGCACATTTATGTGTTGTTTATTTCTTTTTCTTTGAGAATCTTCTTTATATCTTTCACCTATTAGAGTCTGATTATAATACATACTATCATAAACTTGGTTTAATTAAATTTGATTATTGACTTTCTGGCAACTAGCTATTTGTATATTTCTAGGTGTTTAAGAAGTTTTCTACTATTTTTAATGATTTCTCCCCTTTGACATTCTCAAATCTCTTTTCAACTCAAATAGCTTAATTTTTTTCTCCAATAATGCACCAATGATTTCTTAATAATTTTTTGTTTTCTTTTATTCTAAATTGTATTTTCTAATTGTCTTTAAACTATTTAATTATTTCTTCTTTATGATTGATTCTGGTATTGATGTCTATTGCATTTTAATTTCACTGATTATACTTTTTATCTCAAGAATTTCTGGTTTAGTTTTTGATTGTTTCTACTTCTTTGTGAAATTTGCTATTAGAATATTGAAACATTTCTGTGTTTTATCAAGAGTGTTGAGTTTCCATAACACAAGTTTTTCAAATTCTCTGAGAATTCTTCCAGACAGATTATTACTTATTCAGTTTCTAGTACCTTATTTTGAGTATTATGTGAGGCAATGGTTTTCTTAAAGCTCTTATTGTTTGTTAGTATGTAATAATACCAGGCATTTTATTGAAAGAATTCCCAATGGATTGTCTTATTGTATATCTGTGCATATTGATTGTAGGGTTGCCAGGAGCCACTGACAAGGAGCAGAATGTTTTAAAAAAATGGGCCAGAGTGGAAAATATTGCTAACAATGCTCCCCATTTTTCAACTGTACTGAGTGCTACTTTGAACTGGTTGTAATACTTACTTGCTTTTTTGTTTCCTTTGAATACTAAAATTATTGAATACTAAAAATATTTCCTGAAGAAAGTATGTATGTTTATTGTTTTCTTTAAAATGTAAGATGGATAGGGTGACTTCTTTTCAAGTCATCCAACTATGTCACTCTCTCTGTGGTGTAGTGCTTTAATTTATATTCTATCTTTCCATGTTTGTAATAATAAAGTGGCTTAAGCTTGCAGAGTTCAGAATAGAGTTTTTACCTAATTTTTGCCTAGTTCAGAACAAGAAACTGGCTTAAGCTTGCAAAATAAAGTAAGACGGATATTTATTTATTTATTTATTTATTTATTTATTTATTTATTCATTTTGGTGGTGGTACTGGGGTTCCTGGAAACCCTTCTACCTCCGGGCTATACTCCCAGACCTATTTTTACACTTTTTGTTTGGAAACAGGGTCTCTTAGGCCAGCACGGCTGGCTTCAAACCTGCGTGATCCTCCTGTCTCCACCTCCCAAGATCAGGGATTACAAGCGTGCTCCACCATGCCCGGCTAAGATGGATATTTAGAGTTCACTAATGAGAGTAAAGTAATAGATAAGAAGAGAGAGAATATTATTTAAATCCTACTCCTAATTTCCAAAGTACTTAAAATATTTTTGGCAAAGAAATCACAGAATATGACTCATATTACTTTAATTTTGTCTCCATGGTCTAATGAGTTATATTGTTGCATCAAATTTTGAGCTTATTAAAATCACAGTTCTTCAGTAGACAGAATACTTCTCCTGCTTTTTTCTTCTAAATTGGGCTGTTATTTGTTATGTATTATGACTAAATTTAAATTATTCATTTAAATATTATTGCATATCTAAAATGAAGACTTTATTTTACTGCAACTCTATTTTCATGCTTAATGTTTTTATGGCCACCAATTTTCTGCTCCTCAATAATCCCACTGTGGTTTTTATATTGTGATAAAAGAACTAAAAAGATATTTTACAACCTACTTCTTATCAGGGTAGGCTCTACATAGCTCTGAGCTTAGATCCTTACACTCAGAGAGCCTAAAAATTATTTTGAGTTTAAAAAAGTCATGAGACAGAGATGAAAAGAGAATCAATATAGCATTTAAAAGTACAATATTGGATTAAGACATAGAAAATTTCTCTAAGGTAACATCTCAAGTGTAATCATTTTTATAAAGCAAATTAAATTTATTAAAATTTATATTTTAAAGACTGTATAACCTATATTGTATTAGCCAACTGTCTAAACTGATACTAATATTTCAAAACATGCCGGGCATGGTGGCGCATGCTTGTAATCCCCGTGCTTGGGAGGCGGAGACAGGAGTATAGCACAAGTTCAAAGCCAGCGAGAAACCCTGTTTCCAAATAAAACGTATAAAAAAGATAGGTCTGGGAGTGTAGCCCGGAGGTAGAAGGGCTTCCAGGAACCCCAGTACTACCAAAAAATATTGCAAAACACGTTTCATAATGCTTTCTTAAGAAAAGGAATTTAAAAAATACTGAAAATTTTGTTAACTACTGGCATTTGCCAATATACACTTTAGTGAACAATATACACTTTACACATTCCTATAGTTAAAAATGTACAGCATCAAATTTCAATAAGCTACTTTGAGGGAAATCTCACATGATCACAAATATGATGCATGCCAGTTTTGGCCTAAGCACTGAGAAAAGTGTGCATTGGAAGCATTCAACAAAAAACCTGGACCAGTGTGATTGGCTCTAAGTTAAAAACAATCTAAATAGATCAGGATGACTCATCAGAGTATTCCTAGACTTCCAGGACTTAAGTTTTGGGTGAGTTAATAACTAGCTATGTGGATTTTTGTAAATTATTGAATTCTCTGTGCCTTGGTTTCCACATTTCTAAAATTGGGATGATAACAATAGTACCCAGCTCATATAGAACCTTTATTAAAAAAAATCAGTAAGTTGCCGGGCGTGGTGGTGTAAACTTGTAATCCCTGCACTTGGGAGGCGGAGACAGGAGGATTGTGCAGGTAGGAAGCCAGCCACACTGGCATAAGAGACCCTATTTCCAAGTTAATAAAAGTATAAAAATAGGTCTGAGAGTGTAGCTCAGAGGTAGAAGGGTTTCCAGGAACCCCAGTACCACCAAAAAACCCCAAAACACCACCACCACCAACAACAACAACAAAAAACAGTAAGATAAGATGGATTATAGGAGAAACTCTAGTCAAAGAAGGAGACACCATAGATGAGCAAATAATGTGACCTAACTGAGGGGGATCAGAAGGGGCAGGAGGGAAATTCCCTAATGTACATGATGTACATTCACAAACATAGCAAAGGCAATCACTAAGCCAAACAAGAGAAGGAGGAAAAGAGACAAATGGAATTAGAATTGGGTAAGGGCTAAATGAGTGATGCATACATGTTTGCCTCTAACATTTTTAGCCCCATTAAGAGGTATGATACTACAATGTACCAACAAAAATTTAAAAAATTCATCATATATATAATATTTATAGAAGTGTCTGAAATATTGTATATTACCAACATATGTTATTAATATGATTATTTACTTAACTTATTAAGATTCAAAATGTTGGAAAAGTAAAGCACATATAGTGGCTTTGGAAACATTTATACTAGTACTACTGATATTTTTATTGTTTTATTTTAAGTTCGACTTTGAAGGCTTAGAGAAAAGGTAGGCTCACAATAAATGCTAGGCATATACTGTATGCAATATATTATTTTTGGTGCTGGGGATAAATATGAGTAAAAATAATTTCTGCCCTCAGAATGGCTATAACCCAAAACTGAAATAATTCAAAATAAGTGGACAAAACATAGTACTTTCTATGTATTTTACTATATGCTTTTTGATATTGAGCCATAATTAATAATTTGTAAGAAATTTTGAGTCTCCTGGGACTAAAATTTATACAGAAGAGGGATTGCCAAGAAACCAACAATGTGATTAATCTCAAAATTTGCATTTGGTAAATGGAACCATAAACAATACACATAATGTGGCAGTGATGATTGAAACTATTAAAAGTTATCATTCTCTATTGGCCATTTGTATCTCTTCTGTTATGAAGTGTCTATTCAACTCAGTTGCCCATTTCTTGATTGGGTTATTTGATTTACTCATGTAGAGTCTTTTGAGCTCTTTGTATATTCTGGATATTAGCTCTCTATCAGAGTGGTGGCTGGTAAAGATCTTCTCCCATTCTGAAGGCTTTTTCTTTAGATTCTTGACTGTTTGCTTTGATGAAAAGAGAGTTTGTAGTTTTATGTCATCCCACTTGTTAATTCTTGCTTCAATTTCCTGAGATTTGGAGGTCTTGGTGAGAAAGTTACTGCCTGTGCCTATATGTTGTAGTGTTGAGCCTAAGCTCTCCTCTAATAACTTCACAGTCACTGATCTAATTTCCAAGTCTTTGATTCATCTTGAGTTGATTCCTGTGCATGGTGAAAGGTAAGGATTTAGGTCCATCTTTCAACAAATGGATAGCCAGTTCTCCCAGCACCATTTGTTGAAAAGGCTGTCTTTTTTCCAGCAAATGACTTTGTCCCCTTTGTCAAAGATTAATTGACAATAGGTGTGAGGGTTTCCTTCTGTATTTTCTATTCTGTTCCACTGGTCTGTATGCCTGTGTTTGTGCCGATATATTACTATTGCTCTATAGTATAATTTGAAGTCAGGGACTGTGATGCCTCCTGCATGGATCTTATTGCTGAGGCTTTCTTTAGCTATTCTGTGTCTTTTCTTTCTCCATATAAAATTCATGACTGTGTTCATGAATTGGCAGAATAAATATCATTAAAATGGCCATTCTCCCAAAAGTGATCTACAGATTTAACGCAATGCCCGTTAAACTACCAAGATCATTCCTCACAGACATAGAAAAATCAGTCCTTAAATTTATCTGGAATAACAAAAAGCCCAGAATAGCCAAGGTAGTTATCAGCAACAAAAACCAGGCAGGAGGAATCACAATACCTGACTTTAAACTATACTACAAAGCCATTGTAATAAAAACAGCATGGTACTGGCAAAAGAACAGATATATAGACCAATGGAGCAGAATAGAAGACCCAGAAACAAGTCCACACACTTTCAGCCAATTAATTTTTGACAAAGGGGCAAAAAACATACCCTGGAAAAAAGATAACCTCTTCAACAAAAAAAACAGTATGGTTTTGGCAAAACTGGCTAACCATACGCAGAAAATTGGAAATTAATCCCACATTTTCACCCTGTACAAAAGTCAACTCACTCACGATGGATCAAAGACTTGGAAATTAAACCAGAGACCTTGAAGCTCCTTGAAGAGGGCATAGGTCCAACACTGCAACACATAGACACAGATAAACATTTCCTCAACAAGACCCCAAAGACACAACAAATTAAAAGGAGAATCAATACATGGGATTGCATGAAACTGAAGAGCTTCTGTTCAGCAATGGAAACTATCAAGAACCTCAGTCGAGAGCCAACAGAATGGGAAAAGATTTTTGCCACTTACACCACTGATAGAGTTCTAATATCTAGAATATACAGAGAACTCAAGAAACTCAACACTAAGAAAACAAAGCATCCAATAACAAAATGGGCAAATGAAATAAATATATACTTCGCAAAAGAAGAAATTCAAATGGCCAATAAATGCGTGAAAAGATGCTCAACATCACTGGCAATCAGAGAGATGCAAATCAAAACTATCCTGAGATTTCACCTAACTCCAACTAGAATTGCAATCATCTAAAACACAACAACAGATGCTGGCGTGGATGTGGAAAAGTGGGAACTCTAAAACATTGTTGGTGGGATTGCAAATTAGTGCAACCACTTTGGAAAACAGTATGGAGAATCCTCAGAAAAATGGGAACAAATCTACCATTTGACCCAGCAATATCACTTCTGGGTATCTACCCAAAGAAAAGTAAACCAAACTACCAAACTAATGCATGTGTATCTATGTTCATAGCTGCACAATTCACCATAGCCAAACTATGGAACCAGCCAAGATGTCCATCAACAGATGAATGGATTATAAAACTGTGGGATATGTACACAATGGAATTTTACTCAGCCATCAAAAAAAAAAAAAAAACTCAATTACATCATTTTCAGGGAAATGGATGGAACTGGAGGACATTATGCTAAGTGAGATTAGTCATTCACAAAAAATAAGAAATCAGATGCTTTCCCTAATATGTGAGAGTTAGGGAGAAATGGGTCATAGGAGGAACTCTTGAAAAAGGAAATTCTATAGAGGAGCAAACAAGACAACTTAGAGGAGAAAGGAGGGGGGAAGAGGAAAATCTCTAAAATACACAATGTACTTAAACATATCAAAGTCAATCACTAAGCCAAGCAAGGGAAGGAGGGACGGGGAGGGAATGGGGTGGGAATTGGGTAGGGGTTAAATCAGCGATGTGTACGTTTGTACACACAAGTTTTTTACCCTAATATGATGTTTAAATATAATGCACCAATAAAAAAATTTAAAGGGAAAAAATTAAAATAAAATTCATGACTAAATTTTCTAGGACTATGAAGAATATTGTTGGTATTTTGATAGAAATTGCATTGAATCTGTAGATCACGTTTTGCAGAATGGTCATTCTGATGATATTTATTCTGCCTATCCATGAGCACAGGAGATCTTTCCATATTCCAAGGTCTTCTTATTTAGTGCTTTATAGTTTTCATTTAGAGGTCTTTTATGTCTTTTATTGGGGTTATTGCTAGGTATTTCATTGATTTTGAAGTTATAGTGAATGAAATTGTTTTATTTATTTCTTTCATTGTGTATTCATTGTTGCCATAAATAAAAGCAACTGATTTCTTTAGATTGATTTTGTATCCTGTAACTTTGCTGAATTGGCTAATCAGCTCCAGTAGTTTTTTGATTGAGTTCTTTGAGTCTTTTAGATAAAGGATCATGTCATCTTCAAATAAGGATAGTATTAATTCCTCTCTTCCTATATGAATTTTTTTGCTTTTCTCGTTTGTCTTATTGCTGTGGTAAGTCTCAAGGACTATATTGAAAAGGAGTGGTGATAGTGGGCATTCTTGTCTTGTTCCTGATTTTAGAGGAAATTCTTGCAGTTTTTCCCATTCAAAATGAAGTTGGGTTTGAGTTTATTGTATACTGCCTTAATGATGTTGAAATATATTCCTTCTCTCTCAATTTTCTGCAGTGTTTTTAACATGAATGGGTGTTGGATTTTTCAAATGCTTTTTCAGCATCGACTGATATGATCATGTGGTTTTTGTTCTCATTTCTATTTATGTGGTGAATAATGTGTATTGATTTGCATATGTTGAACTAGCCTTGCTTTTCTTGGATGAAACCAACTTGGTCGTGTTGTTCAATTGTCTTGATATAGTTTTGAATGCATATAGTTTGTATTTTGTTTAGAATTTTTGCATCTATGTTCATCAAGGATATTGGTCTGTAATTTTTCTTTTTGAGGTATATTTATTTGGTTTTGAGATTAATGTGATACTGGCCTCATAGTAGGAATTTGGGGAGAATTCTATCTCTTTCAATTTCACAAAACAAGTTTTGAAATATTGGGATTAGTTCTTCACTGAATGTTTTGTAGAATTCAGCTAGAAACCCATCAGGAACTGGACTTTTCTTTGATGGCAGAGTATTTATTGCTGTTTCTATTTCTTTGCTTGCTATTGGTTGGCTATACCACTCCTGGGTATCTTTCCAAAGGGGTTGAAAGCAGAGAACTACAGTAACATATGCATACCCATATTCATAGCAGCACAATTTGTAATAACCAAAATAGGGAACCAACCTAGGTCTCTATCAACAAATGAATGGATTGCAAAATTATGGGAAATACACACAATGGAATTCTACTCAGCTATAAAGAAGAACAAAATCCCCGCCTCCCAAGTGCAGGGATTGCAAGCATGCACCACCACGCCTGGCTTTATTCTTTATTTTGAAACAAGGTCTCACTAAATTGCAGAGAGTCTCACTAAGTAGCTGAGACTGACCAAGAACCTGTGATCCTTCCCTCTCAGCCTTAGATTTTAATGGGATTACAGTTATGCGCCACTATGCCTGTTTTAAATATTTTAATTAATTCCCCTTAATTAAAATGTATATAAAGTCTACATAACTTTATTTTAAGGAAAAAATTGATAACCAAATAAGTTTGTACTAATTTAGTATTATGATTACATTATCATATCTTATATTTGTTATTGTTAAGTGGTTCTAGAAGCTCAGAAATAGGTTAAAAATTCTAACAATGAATTACTTTTTTGCATAATACAGAGTTGCAAACTGATGATAAAAAATTTAAGGATGATATTTATTACTGGGGTTCATTTATTTCCTTCATTATTTGAGAAATTTGTCCCAAGAACATAAGAGTACTAGGACCTAGGCTATCTTCTTCTGTCCAACTCCTATAGTTCAGAAAAATGAAAATAAAACAACTGTGATACACCTTTTTTTTCTAATGTCATTAGCATAACCATTTCAAATGGGCATACGACGTTCTTACCTATTTTTCGTTACTTTTAACCTAAGCAAAATTGTGTATTTAGAATATTTTGCTGGTAAAGCTTTATAAAACCTTCTGCATTTGCAATATTTTGCATCTCATATTACAGTGATCTTTATAGGATAATAGAAATGCTTCTAACATTAAGGATACTCACATTAAAAAAAAAAATTAGGAAAGTCGAACATGGTAGTGCACACTTTTAATCCCAGAACTTGGAAGGCTGAGACAGGAAGACCCGGGTTTGTGGACAGCCTCAGCTACTTAGTGAGGCCCTCAGGAATTTAGCAATACCCTGTTTTAAAATAAAGAATAAAAAAATTGGGCTGGGGTGTGGTTTAGAGGTAGAATGCCGCTGGGTTCAATCCCCATCATCACACAACCCCAAAAATTTAGGAGACAAATTTTTTATATTGTTGTACATTTACTATATTGACAATAAGGTAAACTCAACATAGGAATCAACAATAAAGATTTAGATTGTTCTTATTTTTAATCTGCATTTACAGTTATATTTAATTTATTCTTTATTTTAAAAGTGATATCTTTTAAAAAATAAATGCTAATTTTACTCAGTTACCACATATATTTCTTTAAATTTCTTATCCATGCAAAGTGTTTGTATGCATTCTTTACCAACACTATAAAATCAATACCTACTGTGATGCCATTATATTCAGTGCAATCATTACAAGTATTCAGTATGAGCAAAAGCTATTTGCATATCTTTCATTAAAAATATACTTTTTGATAATTCAAGGGACTTTTTCTTGCTCTCAGTTACTATTATTCACATGGCTCATCCCCAAAATGGACCGTGAATGAATCAGTCTGTTCCATATCCTTTTTATTCAGATTTTGATGATTTTTTTTACTATATTTTATGGAGCAGCTGCAGGGCTTGAGCTTCTTTTTGTCTTGGAAAAATAAAGGCCTCATTTAGCTCTTGGTGGAGTTATGAGTCACAACGTGTTTGTTAGTCTAATGCAGCCATTCTTTGTGTAGCCACCAACTCCAGACAGCACTGCAACTCCTTTCCCTGCTAAACTATGTGGGGAGACATAGGTCACTGCTGCAGTCTGCCTTCCAACAAAAGAAAGAGAGGTATGAAGAAAATGCTTGTGTACATTTGAGATGCCTTGGCTATGGTTAAGTAATTAACATACACTGAAGCTGGCCCACAACCACAGGAAGGATAAAAAATTTTACTGACAGCTATATTGGAACTATGTTCATTTGAAGGTAGTAGAAAGGATGCTGTATTTAGTTACTGGTGCAGTATTATGCACTAATTTCTTTATCATCAGGCGACATTCAAAATTGTCTGGGAGAGCAGTGTCTTGATTTTTGTGGTATGAAACTATGGTCAGTTGTAACCATGACTACCCTTTCATAAAGTGGTCTGACATACAATGGGATCCACTATTTATAACTTTAGAGCTTTATCCTTTCCCTAATTTCTTCACAAGATTATTCCATTTAACTTACATATTAGTGAATGAAAACACACTAGTTTTCTTATGGATCTTATCAGAAGAAATAGAGACCATTTTCAGATATGTTTCTAACCTCTACCTACAAGTCATCCTTTGGAACTTCCTTTTAACCAGATGTCTTTTCAAGCAGTGCTATCTTCTTTTGAGTTGAAATTACTTCCGTCATTTACCATATGTGACTATTTCCTTGTTGCAGAGTTTTTAGCGCATTCTCAGTTGTACAATTTACTAAACTTTATGTCAAAAATGACTTTGTTATGCCCAGGAGAAGTAAATGACATGAAAAACACATTCAAAAAACAATACCCAGAGTTGTAGGTAGTAATTACCTTAATGTACTTTACTGATTTCTTTCATTTCAGAATTGCAATTCACAATCACATTTATGATCCAATTTTAAAGTACTAGGAATAAAAAATAATTTTTATTCTTATACTTTTCAAGAACATACTTTTAACATATATGCTAGTACTAGACTGAGTACTGATAGATGCAGCTTTTTGAAATGATAGGAAGACAGTTCACACTGTGATTTCGCATCACATTTACTTAGTTGACAACTTTAATATCTTTGAAAGTGAGACTAATATTGAGGCTAAATTGTGAAATAGCCATGAGATAATCCATGTTGGAAGTTTTTAAAATACAAAATTTTGAGACCAGCAACATGTTGACTGTGGGACACAGCACATCTCAGTCACTGTAATAAACAAAATTCAGCTTCTGTGAAGACAGCTTCTTGACAAGAGAAACAAACCAATGAAGAGATTAACTAAACTACAAAATATATTCTGTGATAGACTAAAATCCAGATGACAGAACAGCAGATAGCAAAGAGCCCACACAAGCGCCTCACCTGGTGAACGCTGCCAGTGGACTGTTCCATTTGGCCTGTTCACTTGAGCCAGGACTACTAGCACTGTGGCCCCTAGAAATCCCTGGCAAAGAAGCCAACAACTTGTTTTGAAGTAAGTGGCTGCAGATCTTTAGCTTCTGAAATGATCAGCACTATACTTCAGATATGACAGAGATCCCATAATCTGGGGTTGACTAGAATTTGTACCTGCAGCAGTGCACAGTCATGTTACCCTCCAGAGACCCAGAGTGGTGCTCCACAGGAAGGTAACTGTACTTCTCAGTGGGAGACTGCCCAGAGCAGCCACAGGGACTTCTAGCAATAGACTCATGGAATCTGAGACTGAACCATCCACCCCTGAGAAAGTGGGGTCAGAGGCAGCTGCCAAACACAGCAGAGGTGCAGTAGAGGCCCATAGTGCCCAGGGCACAGTACCCACACAGAGTCTCCAGAGATCATCCCAAGATTACACTGGACACCTGCCACCAGTATGGGTAGAGAAAGGCACTCACCCAAGGCTTGTGGAAAACATAGACCCTGTATTTACACATGGTCTATTCTCAGTGACACCTACCTGCACAGACAGAGACATAGAAATGGGCCCCATAGAAATCTTGGCAACCAAAATGCACAGTGATGAGAGGCACTAGCAGGATTTGGGTGCCCTTAGCATGTGCACTGACAGAGAGACACCAGCTCAGGGTCCTAATCATTGCAGGAGACCCAAAAGTAGGGCTGCAAACTGACATCACTACTATAGGTGACTGAGCAAATGAGAGCACTTGTAAGATGCTTGAGAACTAGTCTAGTGAGTAGATACTAATGGCTGAAAGTATCCATGCAGACCCAGGAGGACTGCAAAGGCCAAGTCAGCTTTGTACTTGCATATTTGCAGGGTTGTTTTTTGTTTGTTTGAATAGTTGACTTTTTGGTTATTTTCTGTGTGTTTCTTTGCTCTCTTCTCCATTCCTTTTTGTAAGCTTTCTCCTTTCCTATCTGCTCTATTCCCTCCAAACTTTTTTTGTTTTGTATTCAATTCATATAACTATATCTAAATACTTCTTCATTGATTACTAAAATTCTCCTACATATTCACTACCTCTAATCTCTACCATATATTATTTTACTACACTTAAACAAATTGATCATAACCCCTACTTTTCCCTATTCCTACACCTATCACTCTAGCTCCTTCTCTCTCTCCTAAACTTCACCATTGAATAAAACACAACTTCCCCTTGTATATACCTGCTGACAACTCTAAATCTCTATGGCTCAAATTGGACCAGGTAGGTGAACTACAGGAAAGGCCTGCTAGACACTAAGAATAAACTTATCACAGTTGACAAAAGAAACACCCAACAGCCAGCACATCAAGGTTTCAAAATACATAGGTCACACAGTGTTCTGCTCATACCTCCAAGCTCTCTATAAAGGAGGTGACAAATAGAATACCTGGCCTTAACATCTGAAATCCATCAATGCCACCAAAGCAGTGAGCAGAAGAAACCCCAGAGTATGTGCAACCCAGATTGCAAGAAGATGGAAAGACCTAGAGACCAATTGTGTTAAGTGAGAGTAGCCAATCACAGAAAGTGAAGGGTCAGATATTTTCTCTAATATGCAGAAGCTAGGGAGTAATGGAGTTGCCAGAGGGTGTAAGGCAGGGGGTGTATCTCAAAAGTAGAATACCCCTGGAGCCAGACGGGAAGGGGAGAAGGAAGACTGAGGTTCATTAATGGAAATACTGCAACAACCATGTGTATACCTGTGAATATTTCACCATCAATCTAAGTATTCTATATTGGGAGGGAGAAAAATGGAAAGGGGGGAGGGGAATCAAGTGCTATGTGAATGTATATCACTGTCAATATAATTTACATTATGATATGAGACTATAATGCACCACTAAAAACATTAAGGAAAGAGAAATAATATGTTTGGGCACTAGTAGTATCATCAGTATTTTCATCTAATTTCCACTATAAATTGAGGAGTATCTTCATTATTCTGCTAGAAATATCCACATGTGTCCTGAGTGCCTGTTGTGATTCTCACTGGCTAAAACACTCATAGTGACCAAACAGCACAGCATCTCTATCAAAGGAAATGTGGGGAGTAAAGGAAAAAGGCTCTTTTTTTTTTAATGCAAAATCCTGCTAGAGGGTCCCAAAGCAATTCTGTTTGTAACCCGATATTTTACAAAGTCATTCTTTGTGGTATTTTGTCTTATAATCATTTTTGTTTCAAATACTTAAATTCAAGTGACAGTCATCTTGCCATATTCATAATCATGGATCTCTTTTGATGATTAAGATGTTTTTACTGTATTACAATTCTTACATCTGGCTTTATGCCTTCTGCTACTTCCTAGCAATCCAGCTGTCCACTTGCATTCCTTCTCCTCATGACCAAGCAACATCCTTGAACAAGATATAAATGCTAATCCTCTTTTCTGAACATCCCACAGATACATAATTATGGCAACAATTTCTCCTGTATAATGTCAAAAGTGTATTTACTGAGTTCTTTGTTTTGTCTTTAGATTTTTATAAGTGGGATTCAGATGAGAAACTTAAGAATTAGACAAGTGATTCTCTGGACACACTTTTGAAATGTATGTTTGCTTCTCTCCTTGCAGCTTCTAAGCATGACCTAAGGTCCTCAACAAAAACTTCTCTTTTATGCATAGTGATATATTCTGAGTATTCATAAAAAATTACAGCTATAAAATTTCATCAACTCACCATCCCTTCTTATTGAGGGTACAGCCTACTTTGATTTTTTTTGTTTTTATTTTGACAAAATAGATTGTGTTAGTAGAACTATGATTACATAATATCTAAATAACCAATGTATTTTCTTCAATATTTTCATAATTGTCTTCTGAAGTATATAATCAAATACATATGTTGGTTTTTGATAGACTCTGGAATTTTAATTTTATGAATTTCAAACTTTCACAAAATCTGTTATTGAACAAGAGATGTATAATAGAATTTTTTGAAAAAATATAACCCAATTTATCACTATATTATAGAGTAAGTTCAAATTTAGAATAGTCAAAAATATTCCTTTTTTCCCCTCTCTTAATTTCTTTCTTTCATTTGTTTTTCTTTTTTGCAGTACTGGGAATTGAACCCCAGGGCAGTATATTTCTGAGTTACATTAAAAGCCCTATATTTTATTTTGAAATAAGAACTCACTAATTTGTGGAGTTTCCCACTAAGTACCTGAGGCTGAATGAAACCTTGCAGTCCTTCTATGTACAAAGATTACAAGTATACACCACCATGCCCAGCCCAATAATATATTATTTTAAATATATTTTTGGATCTCTTATAAAAATAATAAAAAGAAAATGCTAAGAACGCAAACAGAAATGCATCTATTCGTAGTAGATGAAGATTATTCAGAAAAGTCTTATGGATCAAAGTAATACCAATGTGCTGCTAAACTTCTGAACATGAATCTAAGATAAATCAGATATCCATTTCTTCCCCTGGATATAGGTGTATTGTTTTTACTTTCACATAATGTGATTTAACTATCTAAAAAAATGTTTACATAAACTTTATTTCTAACCACTGTAAAGCGATGTCCATAGATTTCTACTTTATCTTCATACGTATTTATACATATATATGTATACACACACACACACATACACACACACACACACACACACACACACATATAATGTCTTTATACCTTCCTAGCAATACATGTATTAATTCTATGCTTGTGGAATATAAACACACATATAATTTATGTATAGACAATATGCTCTTGTGCATATATAGAGTGTATAATTTTACGTATGGATTCAGAAACATATATAGAGGGAATATATATGTGTATATACATACAAAGTCATCTTAATAAGCAGAAGTAAGCTAAGTAATGGATTAACATCAAATAACCTTAACTTTAAATAACTTTAAATTTCTGCCCATTGGTCTTTTAGCTAATTATTCTCTATTTTTCTACTAGCATTTCTTAAAATGGTAAGTAAATTTCTGTTGCTATGGTTTAGAATTTTGAGTAGAAGACTGACAATTAAATGATTCAAAGTAGATGACAGTTTGCCTTTTTGGAGGTAGTATTTATAGTCTAAAATAATAATTATCTGTAAGATTGTCAAGGGGTTACAAAGTTATTACAATTATTAAACATTTTTATTCATCATAGTCATTCTCAATACATCTCTAAATGGTTAGTATCTACCATTGTAGTAGGCATTTATGCATTTTTAATATAAGGAGAGAGGTAAAACTATTAGATAAAATCCAAATATTTGAGGTAATTAAAACTAAAAAATGGATACCTCAACTTACAAAATTTAACATAATGACCATGACAATGATCTATCATTTCCATGATTATACTTCTTGGAAATTTTGACCAGAATCTTTTTTAGGCAAAGTTATAATAATAGTGCCATACATTATTATTACTGCCTTACTGACCTCGTTCTGCCTATCAAATAAGTATTTAAATTAACCCTTCATTCTAGATAATATTTGGTAGTGAAGAAATCTTGAAGTTTCTGCTGTGTGAATAATCTTTTCTTGGGCTCATTTTAAAATTGGTCCTTCCTTGTTCAGAGAAGCATTGGTTAGCACATGCTTGCATTTTATATGTAAATTATATAAATCACAACAGTATCCTTCATGTTTGTATAAGCTTAAATTAACATATTACATTCAATCTTATATTTCCTAAATAAAATGTGTTATGTCTTATAGTTGAAGATTTTCTATCCTTTTGACTTTCTTTGTCCTGCAAATGAATTTTCTTTCTTTTTTTCTTTTTTAATAAGTATAATTTAAAACTATATTCAAATATTTCTACATGGAGGCTGATGCATGAGTATAAGACTCTAAGTATATTTCATTGGAAAAATATTTGTTCAGAATTCAGTAAGTTGTTGATAAAAATTCTGGCTTCCATTCGTACCATGCATGACCCTAGGCAGTTTATTTAGCCTCTTTGACCCCAACTTTCTGTTTATAAAACATAATGCTTCTACTATTGGTTTTTGTTATATATAAATTAGATAATGCATGAATAATATTTGGAAAAGTGTCTGGCACATTGTTTAGGACCTCCATATAGCATAGGCTTTATTAATATACCCATCTGGGACCAAGGCATAGCTGTCAAATCACCTGGGCCTGGGGAAGTCAACTGTGTTTTGTTATTTTTTCTTCTTTTTTATATTATTCTCAAAGAAAATGCTATTACAGTTAGTTCAAGAGACAGACCCAGGAAGTTAGAAGCATAGGATTTGCTTCTGGAAGTCCATTTAGAAGTGATTCTATCTCCTACACTTTTTTTTTTTTTATTTTGGATACTGGATTATGAATCTGAGGCACTCTACCACTAAGCTACATCAATAGCCTTTATCTGTCTGACTTTTTATCTCTATATCTATGTGTAATCTATATTATTTTGATGCAAGATCAAGTAACTACTCAGGCTGGCCTCAAATTTGTGATCCTTCTGCCTCAGCCTCCCAAGTCTTGAGGATTACAGGTATGCACCAAGGCTTTATCTCATCCACCTAGATTTATCTCATCCACTTAGAAGCCTAAGGGTTACTTCCCAATTGGAAGAAAACTAGGCCTATAGAGATCAAGGATTTACTAAGCCTTAAGAAAATATCTCCTCTCTTGTGTTATGTATGCTGATATGTTTTTCTTAGACTATCTTTTGCCATTTAAACCTTAAAATAGGTTTGGGGTAGAAAAAGTGGAAATAGAGTACTTAAAGCTTATCTCTAACCTAGACAAAAGAGATTTTCCTTAGCTAGTTCAAAAAAGGATCACATTAATCTTTGCTGGGAAAATATAAAAAGAAGAATGTTTATGTTTAGCTTAGATCTCTGCATATATATTACTTTTGTGCACCTTAGGGAGATGACAATGGTGAGAAAAAAACTGTTTTTACACAATTTATGAAAACCAATAGTCAAGTATCTAAAAGAGTCCATATGATATAGCATTTAGTGTATAATTTAATATTATTCTTGTTCTGAATTTCTAAGGCAGGCCGGTCAATTCTCAAACAACAAGCTTGAACAGTGGTTAGTAAAATACACTTGGGGTTTCTTCCAGCATTTCTCTCACTTTCTGCTTCTTTCCAGCCTCAGCTTCTCTAATGTTGCATTTGTCTCAGTGACTGAATTTGGCTTCCTTAACTTTGATCTATGATACACCCCTAGAGTATAACTTTCATTTATTCATTTAGTTTTATAAACAAACAAAAACTACAGTATAATTAAAAGTTTGACCTTTTGGGTAACCACTGCCAGATCTCTGGGCTGGAACCTCTTGGTAAAGGGCCCAGATGTGCAAAGAGTAGAACTTATCAATGACTAGTCAAACTCTTGTTGAATATAGTACCCATTTTATTTTAAAACTGTAATATACATACAAGAGAATATACAAAGAAAAATACAACCTTATAATTATTACAAAATTGACGTGACATTGCAGATGAATACAGGGAATACAACCAGCTGCATTGAAGCTCCTTTTCTGTGTTGACCAATCACTTTCTAATAAACTCATACAAAAGAAGCCAATAATTGGCTTTATAATAATTAATTATTTAATAATTTTATTATTTTCTTACATAATTATGAATTATTAGAAAGTAAAATTTAGTTTTTCTATTTTAGATAACTAGAAGACTTCATATTAGATGACACATAGTTTTTAGAAACTTTTATTCAACTTCTTTTATTAAATGTTATGTATGGTATTTATTTTTGTGTGGAATTTGTTGTTTACTCATTATTCATTGGACAAATATTTCACATTTCAATTTTTCATTATAGTTTGTTGAATATTAGAGTTGCTTACTAATATTGACAGCTATGAGAATCACTATTTTGTGTATTTGTATGCACATACTATACAGGTGATTACACAGTTTGCTTTATATTTTTTTTGGGGGGTATAAATGACCAGATGTGAACTGGCTGGATCAAAGAGTAAGAATGTGTTCAGCTTTCATAGAGAATGTCAAAAACCTTTTCAATTTTATTCCAATAAGTAATATATGCAGTTTTCTACTATTAGAAAACTTCAAAACATCTTCAAATCTTGGAATACTTTTACTTCTTAATTTTATCCATTAAGTGAATAAATAATAATATTTAATGTGGTTTTTAATTAAAATTTTCCTAACAATTCAAAATATTGAACATATTTTTATATAGCTGCCAAAAGTTAAATGTACAGATTTAATGCAATTTCTATCAAAATACCAATGACATTCTTCATAGACCTAGAAAAATCAGTCATGAATTTCATATGAAGAAAGAAAAGACCCAGAATAGTTAAAACAATTCTCAGCAATAAGAATTGTTCAGAAAGCATTACAATCCTTGACTTCAAATTATACTATGGAGCAATAGAAGTTAAAACAGCATGGTATTGGCACAATAAGAGGCACACAGACTAATTGAACAGAATAGAAGATACAGAAAAAAAGCTCAGTAATAAAGAAAATCAAAATCATGTCATTCACAGAAGATGGAAAGACCTAGAAAACATTATGTTAAGTGAGATCAGCCAAGCACAGAAAGAGAAAAGACTTATGTTTTCTCTAATATGCTCAAGCTGGAGAGTGTTAGGGATACCAGAGGGACTCCAGATAATGGAGGAAAACTTCAGCAAAGCCAGAAAGGAGGGGTAGGGGAGAAAGAAGGTTAAAGTTAACTAATGAAAAAGTTACATTCAAACCTGGACACTCAGTATTGGGAGGGAGGAAAAAGGGGAAGCGTGGAGGGGATGAAGCCCCAAATACTGTGTCAACATTATCCACATTATGATGTGAGACTATAGTACACCAATAAAAAAATGTTCCTGGCAATTCATAATATTGAACATATTTTTATATAGCTATTGATCATTTACATACCCTATATCATGGTATGCTTGTTCAAGTATTTTATACAAATTCTAGTGAATTCTTTTTTTTTTTTTTTTGAGGGTCTGGGAATGGGACCCAGGGGCATCCAACCTCCTAGCTATAACCCTTGCCCTATTTTTTATTCTTTTTTTGAAAACAGTATCTCACTAGGTTGTGGAGAGCCTCACTAAGTAGCTGAGGTTGTCTGTGAACCATGATCCTCTGGTCTCAGCCTCCCAAATGCTGGGATTACAAGCAAGTGACACCATGCTCAGCTTAGTGATTTCTTTTTTTAGTCTTAATTGTAGAAGTTTTTAGTATATTTTGGATTGCATCATATCTTCGTTACTTATGTGCCAAATATCTTGTTCTAGTATGAGCTTGAGATTTTACATTTTTATGGATGGATTTTAATGAACAAAAAATTTCTAATGATAAAAAGCAATGTTACACAGACACACACACACACACACACACACACACACACAGACACACACACACATCCACATGCACTTATAGAAATATATATCCTTACACACAGACACAAACATATTCATTGATGTTAGTATAAATGGTACAAAGTTATTAATGTCTAGGAGTAGATTATAGCTTTACATTAAGTATTCATTTTTTATTTTTTATATAAATTGAATATGAGTAAATATAAAATGGATATTTAATAAATAAAAGATATATGTTATTTTTATTTTTAAATATACTTTTACTGGTAAATTGCATTTGTACATCATAGTCAGGTTCCAAGTGATAAAAGATGCATAAACACAATTATTAGTGTGTTTCCCTTTGGATTTCACCCTTTTTTTCTCCCTTTGTTTCCTATACCCATATATGTTAGTAAAATTGGTAGCAGTACCTTCATATATGGACATGGCATTATTCACTAGTTCCATCCATTTTTTTATAAAATTATGTAATTTTTAAATAGCTGAGTAAAATCCTGTTTTATTATCTATTCATCAATTAAGGACATTTAGGCTGTTTTCATAATTTTGATATTGAAATTTTTTCTCCTGTAAATATAAACATGCATTTATCATACTAAAATCCTGAATTCATTATTTTTTGGAAATATAGCATGGAGTGGTACAGCTGAATCATATGGTGTTTCCATTCCCAGTCTTCTGAGGAACCTCCATATTGATCTCCACAGTGGCTGTAGTAATTTGAAATCTTATCAACAGTGTATAAGAATTTCTATTTCCTCACATATTTACCAACATTTATTATTGTTTGTATTCTTGATGATTTTCATTCTCACTGGAGTTAGGCAAAATCTCAGTATAGTTTTGATTTGCGTTTCTTTGATTAGTAATGATGCTGAACATTTTTTATAGATTTAGTGATTATTTGTATTTCTTCTTTAGAGAAATGTCTACTCAGTGGATTGGTTATTTATTTTTAAAACTTTTAATTTTGTATCTTTTAGATATTAGTCATTACAAAGGAGTACTTAGCAAAGACTTTTCTAATTCTGAAGACTCTTCAGAGTCTTGATTGTTTCCTTTTCTGGGCAGAAGCTCTGCCATCCCATTTGTTCATTCTCAGTTTTATGACCTGAGCTTTGGGGGAATCTTATTGAGGAAGTCTCTACAAGTTGCTGTATATTAGAGTTAGTCCTATGCCTTTTACTAGTAATTATAAAGTTTTTGGTCTAATTTCTTGATTTTCAATTCATCTTGACTTGAGCTTTGTGAAGTGCAAGAGATTAGCGTCCTATTTTATTCTTCATTATATGGATATCCAGTTTCCCAAGTACTATTTGTTGAAAAAGCTGTTTTTTTTCCTCTAGCATTTTTTTGTTAAAAATTAACTGGCTACAAGGGCATAGTGGCATATACCTGTAATCCCAGTACTTGAAAGGCTGAGACAGAAGGATCACAGATATGAGGCTAGTCTCAGCAATTTAGCAAGACCTTTTTTCTATTTCACTGTTCTATATGTCTGTTTGGTCACAATACTATGCTGCTTTTGTTACTTTCATTTGAAACCAGGTATTACGATGTCTCCAGCATGATTCTTATTGATTAGAATTGCCTTGGCTATTCTCAGTATTTTGGATTTTTATGTAAATTTTAGGACTGCTTTTTTCTACCTCTATAAAGAATAACATTGATACTTTGGTAGTAATTATATTAAATATGTAGGTTTCTTTTGTAATAGTATGGTAATTTTGACAATATTCATTTTGCCTATATAAGAACATGGGCAGTCTTTGCATCATATATTTTTCAATCTATTAGTATGTGGTTTTTAAAAATACCATTAATTTTGTCAGTTTAGGTTCTTTTTTTTTCTTTTTTCGTGGTACTGGGGTTCCTTCTACCTCCGGGATACACTCTCAGACCGAGTTTTATATTTTTATTTGGAAACAGGGTCTCTTAAGCCAGCTGGCTTTGAACCAGTGCAATCCTCCTGTCTCTGCCTCCCAAGCGCAGGGATTACAAGAGTGCGCCACCACACCCGGCTAAGTTCTTTAATCTTTTCATAGAAAATACTCTTTGTTTCATTGATGCTTTGTATTTATATTATAATTTTAATTATTTTTGCTTTGATTTTTATTTCTTTTCTCCTAAAAATTTTGAATTTTGATTCTAAAATACTTTTTGGGTGGGCTACTCTGTATACTCACAGTTGTTTCAATAAAAGATGTATACTGACTCATCTAGTTTTGTGCAGTTTCTTATAAATCTTATAGTCATAAATTATTTCTCAGTAAGAAAAATGTGGAATTATTTTTCTCTAACACATTTTTCTATACCTATAGCCTACAATGTTGGTAATTTTCATGTTATATAAGTTTGAAAAGAATATCACTAATTTTCTAGAATAGAATTGTTCAATAAACATTGTGTTATGATTTAATGTTCTATATCCAAGTCTTCAATTTAATAACAATTGGCCATGTATAGCTATTGAACATTTAAAAGTGACTAGTTTAGGTGATATCTGAATTTCAAATTTTATTTAAAAAATTTAAATTTAAATGGCAAGAGGTTGCCAATGGATACCACTTCAAATATTGCAGGACTAGAGAGCTATATGCTTAGACAATTTTGGGAAGCATTTTTTGTCACTATACAAAACAAGTTGGCCACCTATTATTCTTCAATAACCATATTAATTTCAAATTACATACAACTTTTTAAAGTTTGAAATAAGTATTTCTTAAAATATTCTGGTCTTCAAATTTACTTGTAATCAATGTGTTGTATACTTTTATAATTAAGAGTTGTAGGGCTGTAGGAATAAAATCAGCATGGTAGTGGTACAAAAAACAGATGCTTAGACCAATGGAACAAATTATAAGACTCAGAAACAAAGCTGCGCACTTATGGCCAATTAAATTTTGACAAAGGGGTCAAAAATATAAACTGGAAAAAAGAGCCTCTTCAACAAATGGTGTTGGGAAAACTGATTATGCTATGCAGAAATATGGAAATAAACCCCACTTTATCACCCTGCACAAAATTCAATTCAAGGTTAATCAAAAACTTGGACATCATACCAGAGACATTGTAGCTCCTTGAAGAGGGCTTAGATCCAACACTGCAACACATAGGCACAGGTAAAATCTTCCTCAACAAGACCTCAAAGACACAAACGACAGATCAATACATGGGACTTTGTTAAACTGATGAGCTTCTGTAAAGCAAAGAAAACTATCAAGAACTTCAACAGAGAGCTGAAAGAGTGGGAGAAAATTTTTGCTAACTATTTCTCCGATAGAGGACTAAATCTAGAATATACAGAGAACTCAAGAAACTCAGCACTAAGAAAACAAATAACCAAATAAAATAATGGGCAAGTGAACTAAATACACACTTCACAAAAGAAAAACCTCAAATAGCTAATAAATGTATAAGACATGCTCAACATCATTAGCAATCAGAGAGATGTAAACAAAAGTATTTTGAGATTTCACCTAACTAAAATGAGAATGGTAATCATCCAAAACACAAATAACAACAATTGCTGGTGAGGATGTGGATGTGGAGAAGTGGGAACCCCAATACATTGTTAAGATTGCAAATTAGTGCAAATTTCCACCACTTTGGAAAACAGTATGGAGGATCATCAAAAAATGGAAATGCACCTACCATATGATCCAGCAAAACCACATCTGTGTAGCTACCCAAAAGAACAGAAACCAAACTGCTAAACTAATACATGTGTATCTATGTTCATAGCCGAACAGTTCACAGTTGCTAAACTATGGAACCAGCCAAGATGTCCATCAACAGATGAATGGATTACAAAACTATGAGATATGTACACAACAGAATTTCATTCAGCCATAATGATGAACAAAATTACATCATTTGAGAGGAAATGGATGAAACTGGAGAACATTATGTTAAGTGAGATTAGTCAGTCAAAAAAAATAAGAGATTGGATGCTCTTCCTAATATGTTGAAACTGAGAAAATGTGTCTTAGAAATTTTAGAAATAAAAGAGAAACTATAGATGAACAAAACTGAAGGAGTTAGAAGTGGGTAAGAGGAAAATTTCCTAATGTACATAATATACATTCACAATCATATCAAAGTCAATCGTTAAGCCAAACATGAGAAGGAGGGAAGAAGGAGAAAATGAGGAGGGAAATGTCGAAGGGCTAAATTATTGATGTGTGTGTGCATGGATGCCTCTGCCATTTGTACCCCATCAAGATGTATGACAACAATGCACCATTAAAAAATGAAAGAGTTGTAAGCCGGGCGTGGTGCCACACGCTTGTAATCCCTGTGTTTGGGAGGTAGAGACAGGAGGATCACACAGGTTCAAAGCCAGCCACGCTGGCTTATTTGACCCTGTTTCCAAATTAAAAATATAAAATAGGTCTGGGAGTGTAGCCCAGAGGTAGAAGGGTTTCCAGGAACCGCAGTACCACCAAAAATAAATAAATAAATAAATAAATAAATAAATAAATAAATAAATAATAAATAGTTGTAGATAATCCTAAATATTTGCTTAAGCTTACTATCTCTATTTTCTTATTTATTAACTTTAAAAAATTCTAAAAATAATTCATCATATATTCTTTTGCTGAATATTTGGTAAAAGTAATTTACTGGGTCTTATTTCTATTTTATTTTACCCATTTTACATATTCCTATAAGTGCTTAAATTAAATAAATTATAAATTTTATTTAGAATTAGAAGTGTTATTATTAAGAAGTACCTGCTCTTTGTAAAAATATTTTCATAAATTTTGTACATTTATCCTATCCTGTTATTTTATTTGTTCTCCCACTTTATATAAATGTGATTTTTAAATATGTAATTATAATCTGTCTTGGCACTAGGCAATTCAAGCTTTAAATGATATAAAGTGATTTCTTTTAATATTTTGCCCTTTGGTCCACATAACATGTGAATTATTGTGTTTAAAATAACATGCACTAAAATATTTTTTCAATAGTTTTATTATTGCTATATTTGATTAGGACTTTCTTTTCAAAAGTCGGTAAACATATAAATGCTTATTTTAAAATTTAATTTACCTATCTTAATGTTGATTTGTGTTGTAATCAATATTTATTAAAATTTTTTCTAAAGTTATCTCTGCTCTCTACTAACAGAAACATTCAAAATCTGCTTACTTTGGAGATCTATATAAATTTTTTTTAGGAAAACAGTCTTTAACTCTACCTTAAAATCTTGCCTCTACATTTTATTTTACTATCCTATAATATTTTTGTAAAAAATAATTTAATCTTAAACCGGGCATGGTGGTGCACACTTGTAATCCCCGCGCTTGGGAGGCAGAGACAGGAGGATCTTGCAGGTACGAAGCCAGCTGAGCTGGCTTAAAAGACCCTGTTTTCATATAAAAAAGTATAAAAATAGGTCTGGAAGTGTAGCCCATGGGAGTGTAGCTGGAGGTAGAAGGTCTTCCAGGAACCCCAGTACTACCAAAAAAAAAATTAATCTTTCTAGTACTTACTTATAGTTATACAATTGTCATCAAACTATTGAGATAGCTCATTTATTAAATTATTATATGTTATAATTAAGTTATAGTTATTTAACCAATGATTGTTGGGACTATTTAAAGTATTCTTAGAGATAATCAGTCTGAATCAATCTGATTCTTCATAGGGTCAAAAAAATAATTTCAAACAAATTTTGAAGGAGGGCAAATAAAACTCATATAATTAGTTACTAAAATAACTAATTAAATAATAATAACTTATTAAGATAAGTGCTTATTATGAGGAAATGGAATTTGGGAAAAGATTAGATAGATGGAATTTCCTAATAAGTATCAAAGATGAATAAAAAATTATGATTTATTTGTGGTTGCTAGTATTTTTAAATTTTTTAATTTGTGCATACATGCACACATTACCAATTACTCCTAATATTTTTCTTTTTTCTTTTCTATTCTTTTCTTTCTTTTGTTGTTGTTGTTGTTGTTGTGGTGGTGGTGGTGGTGGTGGTGGTGGTGGTGGTGGTGGTGGTGGTGTTCCTGGAAGCCCTTCTACCTCTGGGATAAACTCCCAGACCTATTTTATGCTTTTTAATTTAGAAACAGGGTCTCTTAAGCCAGTTCAGCTGGCTTAAAACCTGCGTGATCCTCCTGTCTCCGCCTCCCAATCGCGGGGATTACAGGCGTGTGCCACCACGCCCAGCTTTACTCCGAGTATTTTTCTAATATTTTCGTATTATTTTGTTCCTTTAGTGCATTTTTCCTGTTCTGATATTCATTTATATTAAAAAAGTTAGTGACATTACCAATTTATTAGTAAATATTGCAACTTTATGTCTAATATTTTGGGGGATATTCCTAATTGACAAATTATTTATTAAATAAACAAAAACCCAACAAATGGCAAAAAATGTAAAAATCCCTTTTTAATTCTTATGTTCTACATTTATTATATACTTAAGACCCTCAAGTCATAACTAATGTAGAGCAGAACACACTCAAACTTAATGTTTGTACATCTTAAGTCACTTAAACTAGAAGAGCTAGCAACGGATAGTGTTGTTCTACTATTTCTATTTAGTATATTGCAATACATTTTTAGAATGCAAATTTTTTAGTATTCTATGTTTCATCAACAAAGTAGCCACATTTACAATTAATTCACATCACTTATTAAAATTCCAGCTGGGCATGGGGACACACAATTTTAATCCCAGCATTCAAGAGGCTGAGACCAGATGATCATAGTTTGCAGAGAGCCTCAGCTATTTAGCGATGCCCTTCAAAACTCAGTGAAAAGCTGTTTCAAAAATGAAAAAAAAAGATTAAAAAATAGGGCTGGGGGGTGTAGCTCCTAAGTACAATGTTCCTGGGTTTCATCCACCCAGTACTGAAAAAAAAAAAAAAAAAAAAAACTTCAATAAGAATTTTAAACCTCTAATCTAGTCCTATCATTTAAATTATTTAAAGAAGTTTTGTGGTCTTGACATTTTTCTATAATCCTTGGATGGCAAATTTGGGTTTGCTTCTTGTCACCTACATTTTCTCCATTTACTTCTTCTCCTCTCCTTCTGAACTACATTCTTAGTAAAATCCATAACTGGAAAATTACATTATTAAAAGTCATTTTATACAATAAGCAACAAAGAACACACCACATGCATTGATCTTTAAAAATATATTTCACAGGTATTTTCATTGAACTTATCACAATTTTCTTAGTCATCCATATATGTTAAGGTTACTTAAAAATCAGGTACATTAAAAATTGTATTGAGCCGGGCGTAGTGGCTCACGCTTGTAATCCTGTAATCCCCGCACTTGGGAGGCTGAGATAGGAGGATCGGGCAGGTTCAAAGCCAGCCTCCCCTGGTTTAAGAGACCCTGTTTCCAAATAAAAAATATAAAATAGGTCTGGGAGTGTAGCCTAGAGAGAGAAAGTCCCTGGGTTCCATCCCCATTACCACCAAAATAAATAAATAAATAAATAAATAAATAAATAAATAATAAAAATTGTATTGAGATTTTTTTCTTTTTAGATTTAGAAGTTTTTAAATATTTCTCAGATAACTTAAGGAAACAGTACTCCTTATAACTCACATCAACATTCTTTTTGTTGTTAAAGGCAACAATCAGTGATAATGTTGGCAGCTAATTGCCTGACAGTGAAGATTTGACATCGCCCTCTGACAGCACATTTTGGCTTTCATTTATAACTAAGACAGCAGCCAGCAAAGATTGGAAGGGACAATATGTGTCTCCCACCCTCACTTTGATGTGTTTCGGGAAAAGAAAATTAGTTCAAGTGACAAAATCTCAAATACAACTGCTACTTTCATGCAATATTTAATGGATTCTAAATGTGTGCAACGATTCATGCTCAGATAGTGTCTAATTCTAAACAGTATCCTAACCATAAAAGTGTGACTTCTCCGTCAGCACAACACAGACCTCCTATGGTAGATTGTAAAAGGACCATGCATGGAACTGCAAATATTTCATTTTAACTTCCATGCCATCCCATGCTGTGATGTTTTCCTTGTTCCTTGGGTGCAGGTCAGTCTGCATATTTCCCACAGAATTCCCGCAGAGGACCTTTGACATATACACAGAGTTGTAAAAACATTTGGTTGAGCCAGACCACAAAATAGGGAGAAGCATTCCAAAACTCTACCCAATAAAATCCTATGAAAACCTTTGTAAAGGAAAAGATGATTACTTTTGCGAGAAGTTGTTTGTATTTAGTTCTTTTAGGATCATTTTTAATGTGGCATTTTGACAATATCAGTGGACACACAAGTCAGTAACTTACAATGAAAATACACATATTTAATCATATTTTCTTTGGTGGCAGGAGATAGTAATAGCAGGAAGATGATGCTACGCCTTGGTTTTGAATCAGATTTGTATGAAGAATTGTACTGTATCATCTAAATACAAATACACTTACTCCTCCAAGTGTACACTTCAAGTAAGTGGATTTTGGTGTTATTAAAAATCACAGAAGCAGCAATAGTTTATTTGTATAGATTACATAGCTGTTTGGTTCATGATATTGAAACAAATATCTTCTGTAAGTAAAGATATAAATTAATTGTGACAGAATAAGCCACTGCCACAATTGTAATCTATAAGTAAACAAGAACATATAAAATAAGTTAAAATTGGGAGGCATACAAGTACTGTTTATAAATATCAGTTTCTGGACTAGAAGTAATATATTTGGATTACAATTGATTGTGTTTATATTCAGTTTTATCTCTTTAACGAGGACAGTATTTGTGTACCATGTTAGTAATCTTTTATCTATTTTTACACTGAATAAAAATGACATTCAGAATTATTTTTTGAAATATTAATATTTACAAAAATTCGCAAAGATAGCACAGAGAGTTGCCATATACCTCACAATTGTTTCTCCTATATTTTAAAACCATATATTAGTATAGCTTATATATTATAATTAAGAATTTTGGATATAATACTATTAATCAAAACCAATTTTTTATTCAGATACAAACACTATTTTTAGTGATGAGAAAATGTAAGCCATTTGCGTAGTGCAGAAATCTGAGGTTACAACCTGAGACTTGATTAGTGTTTGGTTGAGAACATGGTTTGTGTCCTTATTCAACACCTGGCCTAAGTTTCCTATCTCTAAATTAAAAGGCTGAATACTATGAACACCAATCTGTTCTTTAGTTTTAAATTATCCAGTTGTATACCTTATACTAAATCTACATAATAGACATTTAAATAAGTCTAATGTTAATTGCTTAATATCTAGGTGATCTTAAAATTTCAGACTGGTTGAGAGAGAAATGTTCTAGACCTAGACCTAGATTAGAAGAGTCTATGCTTCTTATATTGTCCTTATTTATCTTATTCAATTTTTCTCTCATATTGACACATATCTTTTCTTATTATTTTTGAAATGTCTATTTAATTTGAAAGGTTTCTAAAATTTATCTTTTCTGATATGTTCATCATTAAGAATTTTCCAAATATAAAAAATTAAAAGTATAATGCATCTCTGTCTTCTTAACAAGAAGAATATTCTTATAAATTGACTTTTATTTTACTTTCTGTAACATAAATATAGTTAATACTGATCCAAATGTTTTATTTTCCATTGATAATGACCAACATTTCTTTCTACTGATAGAGCTTAAACATGGGATATATAAGTGAAAATGTTCTAAATATTTTTATTTTTTCATTAAAACACTGAAGAGGATATAATTGTTCAAATGATCAAAGTCTTCAATACTCAATGTTTTATAAATTTTTGTGACTTTTGAAAGTATCCCAAATGTAAACTATAATTTTTTACTAATATAACTTTCTTATAGATTTTTGAAGTGAGTTATACCATAATACACTATGGTCCAAATTTGAGAATATCTATGAATTTTAGGAATATTTTAGTAATCATATGTGTATTCATTAAATATTAAAATAGCATTCATTAATCAACAAGTATGTAAGGTACATTGTATCAGACCATTGTAGATGATAAAATATTATGAAAAATTTAGTCCTTGATTCTAAAAATCTCACATTTTAAGAAAAATTAAATTGCAACAATATTATAAACAAAAGCAGATAATAGCTTTAAATAATATCTTATTTAAACATCTATGAGAAATACAAAGTAAAAGAGTTGCCTGTTGTTTGGGGGATGTTAAATTTGTAAAAGTTAATAACATCTGAGCTAGACTTTGAAGAATGTGCAGAGGCCATAGATGGAGAATTAAAAAAGTAATATGTACAAAAGCAAAATGATTGAAATTTTTTGTGGTATTGGAGATTGAACCCAGGGATATCCTACCTCCAAGATATTTCCCCAGCCCTATTTATTTTTTGTTTTTTATTTTTTATTTGGAAACAGGGTCTCAGTAAGTTGTGGAGAGCCTCAAACTTGCAATCCTCCTGTCTCAGCCTCTCAAATACTGGGATTAAAGGCATATACCATGACACCTGGCTCTGAAATATTTTTAAGGGGCAAAGTAATCCTTGGTAGGAATAACTTTCTATATAGAGTGTGTTGATGAATTAGAGTGTTTACTTGGGACTCAAGGACCTTCATTTTGAAAATCATGTGTCTCAAAAGAAATCAGTGAGCAAAATTTACAACTTCTGGCCCTGAAATTAAGTTTTATTTTCAGAAATACTATGTAATAGATGGGCATGGTGGCACACACTTGTAATCCCCGCACTTGGGAGGCAGAGACAGGAGGATCGTGCAGATTCGGAGCCAGCCTCCCTGGCTTAAGAGACCCTGTTTCCAAATTTAAAAAAAATATATAAAATAGGTCTGGGAGTGTAGCCCGGAGGTAGAAGGGCTTCCAGGAACCCCAGTACCACCAAAAAAAAAAAAAAAGAAAGAAATAATATGTAATAACCTGGATACAATTTTTAATTTAAACACGGGTGTTTATATATGACAGAGGATAATACAAGGGACTTAAAATTTATTTTAATATCAGTAGCTATTGTTTTCAGTAGCCAAATAAAACAAAAAAATAAAAAAAGAAATAGCCATACTTGCATTATGGAGCTACTGAACAGAAGAACAAATATTAGACAACCTAAAGGTTCACTTCAGGGAAATGAAATTAGCGGTAGTATGTGGAAGTCAAGAACTTGTGTCATCTTATAAATTCTTATCTAGAGGAAAGTAAGAATAATATGAAAGATTTCCACATATATAACACCAGAAAAATATCTTGGCTGAAGTTCAGACTCACTCACGTACTCAACTACTATAATGTAAATTAGAGCCAGCACTATTTTACAGTATCAGAATGAAGATCAGTATGGAAGTTCCTCAAAGACTAGGAATGGAACCACCATATGACCTAGTGATACCACTCCTCGATATCCTTCCTAAAGAATTAACGTTAGAATACGGTGCTGATACATGTATATACATGTTTATTGCAGCATAATTTACAATGGAACTAACCTAGGTGTTCATCAAAAGATGAAGGAATACAAACACGTGGTAATATAAACAATAAAATTTTACTGAAGCACACACACACACAAATTCTGTAATTTGCAAAAAATAAATGGAACTTGAGTGTGTTATGCTAAGTGAGTGAGATCAGTCAGTCTCAGAAAGCCAAGGGTGGATGATTTTCTCTCATATGTGGAAGTTAGAGAGGCAATAGAAAACAAAAGGGAGTTCAGATAAGTGAGGAGATCAATAGAGTAGTGGAAGAGGATTAGGGAAAGAAGGTAGGAAAGGGAAAAAGGGCCGGGGAAGGGAAAAAATTCAAGTAAATAATCCTATATCTCTATATGAAGTTATTACTACCAATCTCACCAACTTGTATGAGAATGAGGAGAAACGGTGTGGGATCTTGGGGGAAGCACACCAAATCCCGTGTGCATGCCTGTTGACGTCACTTTGAAACTCACTATAAAGTGTAATTACAACGCACTAATAAAACTGTATTTTAAAAAGAATATAAGTATAAATATCTCTTAATTTAATTAAAGCTTAACTTTTATAAGATGAAAAATTTTGTTCAGTTTTTAATACGTGTCCAGTTCTATGCCATAGTATTTATTGAATAAACATTTTGGATAATAAATAGTCATCAGAAACAGTGTGTTTATAAACAAACATTTTTTTCTTTTGTGATGTGTTTCTTTACTCTTTTTTTTTTTTTTTTTTTTTTTTTGCGGATGGAACCCAGGGGCATTCGACCTCCGAGCTACACCCCCTGCCCTATTTTATTATTCTTTATTTTGAAACCGGGTCTCACTGAGTTGCAGAGGGCCTCACTAAGTAGCTGAGGTTGTCCGCAAACCGCGATCCTCTAGTCTCAGCCTCCCGAATGCTGGGATTACAAGCCTGCACCACCACGCCCAGGTTCTTTATTCTTAAATTTAATCTCTCCGCCGACGTGATGGCACAGGCTTGTAATTCCGTGCTTGGGAGGCGGAGACAGGAGGATGGCGCAGGTTTGAAGTCAGCCACGCTGTTTTAGGAGACCCTGTTTCCACAAATTAAAAAAAAAAAGAATAAATTAGGTCTGGGAGTGTAGCCCGGAAATAGAAGGGCTTCCAGGAACCACAGTACCACCACCAAAAAAAAAAAAAAAAAAAAAAAAAAAAAAATTAATCTCTCCAAGCAATTGCAGAAAACCACAGTAACCAATAACATTTTAATGATAAATGATTTAGTTATTTAATTAAGACTAGGAATTTTATAGCATTTTTAACAAAAAAAATACTTATTTGGGGGGGAATTTTTTAAGTTTTTTTAAATTTTTGTTTTCTTTTATTATGGTTCTGAAGATTGAACCAAGGACATTCTACTTCTGAACTGTACACCTAGCCCTTTATATTTATCTTTTATTTTTATTTCTTTATACTTTTATTGGTGCATTCTAGTCTCATATCACAGTGTAGCTCTTGCTGATAGTGGTATTCATTCATACAGCACTTGGTGGACTTTTTTCAGCTCCCCCAAAACTCCATCCCTTCACCATAGAGGGCACTGAAATTGACATTGGTATTCTCACTTATGCACATGATGTCAGCGGAAGTGATTATTTCATTGACCCTTCTTTTTCTGCCTATCCCTTTCCCATAAACCACCTCCCTGGATCCACTGGAATTTCTCCTCCATTGTCTGGAGTCCCTATAGTGTATCCTTATTAGTCTCTAGCTTCTGCATTTGAGAAAAAACATATGATACTTCCCTTTCTGTGACTTACTAATCTCACTTAGAATATTATCCAGGTTCATCCATTTTACACCAAATGACATTGTTAGTCTTGACTCCTGAGTAAAATTCTATTGTGTGTATATTCCATAATTTTCTAAACTCTTTATCTATTGATAAATACCCATGTTAGTTCCATAATTTGGCTATTGTAAATTGTGTTGCTATTAACATAAATATGCATAAATTACTATCATTTTACGGTTTCAGTCCCTTTGGAAAGATAACCAAGACTGGTATAGATAGATCATATTTTTTGAGGAATCTCCACACAGATCTCCATAGCAGCTGCATTAATTGTCAATCCCATCAATAATCATAAGTGACCAGCTCCAAGCTTCAGGAAAAAAGAAAAAGAAACTTAGAAAAGATCTAAAGCCCGTGCACTCACCACAATCCTGCATCTAAAACAGCACTATGTGCCCTTCAGAGGCCCAGGTCCACAGAACAGTAAGGCAACTGTGTTTCTCAGTGAACAACCACCCAGAGCAGCCCCAGGGATCTCAGTGGGCTGATTTGGCAGTCCACTTCTTAAGTTGTTGGACTATAACCTACAGAGACACAGGAAAGGCCCATAATGTCCCTGGCACAGTATCTGTACAGGGTCACAGGGCGTTGCTCTGAGATTACACTGTACACCTCTGCCAGGAGGTACAGGCTTAAGGCTGGAAAGCTCAGAGCTCAGGGCTGAAAAGTACAGAACCCTGTGTTTTTACGGAGCCCATTAACAATGACACTCCCTATCCTGAGACCTAAATGCAAAGTGGTGAGAGGCAAGAGAGGGGCACAGACACTTAAAAAGTGGTCCATAAACTGACAATAGGTTACTGAGCAAATGAGAGATATTGAAACATGCTCCAGAAATTACTACAGCAAACAGATATTAAACAACTTAAAGTATCTCTACAGATGTCAAATGAGCCCTTTCTGTATAAATTTACAGTATTGTTTTTATTTTTCATTGTTGTTAGTTATTTTGGGGAGATTTGTATATCATGACCAAAACAAAACCAAACAAAATTTATATGTATCTATCAACATTGCTTCAGAAAAAAGTAGAACATTCAAGAATATTTTATTTATTTTACTTTTTCTCACTTTTTACTCACTTTTTCCATAGAAATCACAAGGAAACATTAACTCCCCAAATACTTAACATTTAAGATTAGATAATATCTTATAGCATTTATTTATTTATTTATTTATTTATTTATTTATTTATTTATTTTTGTGGTACTGGGGTTTCTGGAAACCTTTCTACCTCCAGGCTACACTCCCAGACCTATTTTTTTTTTAATATTTTTATTTGGAAACAGGGTCTCTTAAGCCAGCGCTGGCTTCGAACCTGCGCTATTCTCCTGTCTCTGCCTCCCAAGCGCGGGCATTACAAGTGTGTGCCACCATGCCTGGCTCTTCTAGCATTTTTAAAGGCAATAAAATATTGCATAGGCAACTGCTGCCATGTTTATGGTTCATCTGTAAGCATGGTTGACTCTTAGAAAATATTAAAGTAGGTGACGGTATGAGACTCTTCTGATGTACCTTTGAAGATGCTTCCTATCCCTGCTGAGAAAGATTCAGATCTGTTGCCTAGCTAGCTGTAGTCTGTGTTTCTATGCTTCCAGGGATCTGTGCCCTTAATATGGGCTTGATCCAATATTCCATCCATAGAACTAAGTCTTACTTTTCTTAGAAACTGGATATTATATCTCCATCAAACTATTCTTTTAAAATCTGGTGACTCGTGTTGCCAGTGAGAAAAGCTGAATGTATCACATTTAATCATGAAAAAAATGATGTATGCCAAATTCAGAGTTAGCAAAATACATTATGCTTTTCAGATAACACAATCATTTGGCTCACTTAAAATATAAGATCTTGAAAAGTTCTGAAGGTATGATTTTAGTGGTAAGAAGTTTCAACATAAGGACAAAACAGCAAAATAATTTATATTTTAGGTATGTTTTATATTACGTATAAGTGTGACATGATATATTCTGCTTTCATATGGAACTTGGCATACCTATGTGGTCTAAATTAAGCAGTAGGAGTAAATATAAATATGAAAAATACTGACTAGATAAATCTTACATCAAAATAAAAACTGAATGTGGAAGATTGATTCAACTCATATTTTTATGCAATTGAGTTTTATAAGTTAATATTAATATCATTAATATGTGGTTTACTTATATCAGCTAATACTAGGAAAAATACAAAATATTTTCCAAATATTAGTAATAACTTGGTCTCCAACAAAATATGAACTGTCATAGATGGATTCCAAACTCCATTTGATAGTTTGGGTAGAGGGAAGAAATGGGGTTGGTAGTAGTTGCTGCTCAGACCTGATTGTCTACCAGCCTGATTTTACACTTTAATTCTTGAAACATTAAAAATAAAAGTTTTCTAATCCATGCCATATCGTATTCTTCTTTAAATTGTAATTTCTTGCCATTAATTTGTACTGCACTGATCTGTCCTTACTGAAATTCAAACAGGAATGGAAATTGAATCAGCTGGCCAATGATTCATGACATTAAAATTTGTATATTTGAGGTCATTTCTCATACACTTTATAGTCAAACAATTAAATTTTTATTAATTATTTTAAGTTATAATTTTGTAATTATATAATTCTTTTTCTTTGGGACCATTATATATTATCTAGATTGCAGTTTTCCAAAGGTTGACACACTTTTTAGCATTAATTTATTGAATATAAAAAGTAGTTGAAATAGTCAAAAATTTTTAACCAGGAAAGCCCTGTATTTTATAGTATTATTTTAATATTATGTATCCAAGCACTTAAATAATGCTGCTGAAGTGAATTATATTCAATTCGTGTCCCCTGTGATCTCTAAGTTCTTTTCTGCCTAATTAGTCATTCTCTGTCTTGTATGTATCATGTTTTCTGCTACCTTAGTTGCTGCTTTATACCTGACCTCAAGATTTTTTTAATTTCAGTCTACTCTTCCAACTTGTCAAGGTCAATCTGAATCATAATCTTCTCCTCTAAAGGGCTAGCCAACCCACACATTTATTCTTCTATGTCACTGATAAAGTATATTTAACTGTACTCAATCCAGAACCTATAAAATAGTTCTTACTACCTCTGTACAGTAGTCATTAACAGTCCAAAATTAATTTGAAACATGTCTTTATAGTAGAAAATTAGGTGAAGAATGCCAAGGTTATAACTCTTGTCTTACATCAACCCATTGGCTTCTGTACACTCCATAATCATATGTTATCTTTCTGATCTTTGCTCACAACTTCAATGCTTGAAAAATAAATTGCCTGTCAAAGAACGTTAAACATCACATTGTTATTTAAAGGAAATGTCTCATTACAGAAAGTTGGTATACCTACCAGTATCTTGATACTGACTAAATATGAAGGCAAAATGCAGAGAACCAAAGCCATTTATTCAGGATAATCGTGTCCACTCAAATTAAGTAGAACTGCAATAAGAATCTTGTGGTGAGTAGTTAAAAGGAAGAGGCAATAGAATAACTTATTCATGTCAACAGACTTATGCTTCCCATTACACACAGAAATGCTCTGTAGAAAGTTTTGTTACATTTTTGTCTTTAATTTCTTAAAAGGATGATACAAACATTTTTGAACCAAGTGATTCTAAAAATTATCTTATTTTATTTTATTTTATTTATTTTTATTTTTTGGTGGTACTGGGGTTCCTAGAAGCCCCTCTACCTCCGGGCTACACTCCCACATCTATTTTTACATTTTTATTTGGAAACAGGGTCTCCTAAGCCAGTGCGCCCGGCTGGCTTCGAACCTGCGCGATCCTCCTGTCTCTGCCTCCCAAGCACGGGGATTACAAGCGTGCGCCACCACGCCCGGCTAAAAATTATTTTAAAGGGCCTCTTCCTCCCTGCAGTGATACTACATAAAAGCTTAAATATATAGCAAATAAATATAAAGTTTAACTAGACAATTTTTACATTTCTCAAGTATGATTTCTTTTAAAATAGTAAACTTTCTTGTAGAAGATCTTGTCTCAAAATAAAAAATAAGTTTGGAGATGTAGCTCAGAGGTATAATGTCCTTATGCCTCTGGGTTCAATACCCCCCCCCAAAACAATAAGAATAAACATGTCTTTCAAATAAGCACACCCTTGGGTCTTTTGATTACTAGATGTCCCTATTATTCAATATTCTTTGTGGGTTTTTTTTTTTCTGCCTGGCCACTTAAAGTTTGAAAATTTCAGATTTTATCATGTGAGCCTCTCATACTTACTTTGCATGAGTTTATTTAAATGCATAGATGTATATCATTGAATTGTGTAGTGCAATATGTGTGTGTATATCTACACACACAAACACACACATTCATATTAAAATTCAGGTTAAATCTTTAACACTTTAATAATGACAAATCCTACTAATCTTTATATCTTCCACTCACAATTTCCTTATCATCCATAAAATATTCTAAACTATTGCACTTAATATATTGTACTTGTTTTACTCTTAAAATATGGTTCTGTTACCCAGATGTGAACATGCTTGCTTCTGTTTCTCCTTCAGTACTCATTCCCATAATGTAAAGAGAGCCCCTCTGAGCACCCAAATTTAAAATTCTATGTTTTTCATCCTCCAGCTATAATTCTCTATACTCCTTACCAATTTATATATATTTCTTCATTAATAGTAATATCTAAAATAATAAATACTATTTCTAAGTATTTTGTCTCCCCTCTCTAAATTAAACTGTAGTAAGTTATTTTTCTTAGTTAGGCTTGCTGTTAAATTTCCAATACATAGAAATGGCACTGGAAGTATAATGAAACTTCAATAAATATTGATTACAAAACAATAATTAGAACTGTATAGAGTTTATGAAAAATACAGTGGCTAAAATTTGTTATTACATCAAACTGCCTCAAATTATATAGCAGTTTCAAAACTTTCTGATTATATAATAAAACAAGTATTTAGAGTTCCTCTGGTATCCCAAATACTTTTTAGATTGAGCATATTAGAAAAAATATTTCTCTTCTCTTTCTGTGCTTGAATAATCACACTTATGATAATGTTCTTCAGGTCTTTCCATCTTCTTATGAGTAATATAATTTTGTTTTTTTAAAATTGCTGAGTAGTATTCCATTCTCTATTTTACATAATTTTGTAATGCATTCATCTATTGATGAACACTTAAGTTGGTTCCATAGTATGGCTATTGTGAATTGAGCAGCTATGAAGATGGGTATGCATATATTACTGTAGTTCTCTAATTTCAACCCCTTTGGAAAGATATCCAGTATATCCAATATAGACAGATTATATGGTGGATTCATTTCCAGTCTTCTAAGGAACCTCTACATTGATCTCCATATCAGCTGAACTATTTTGCACTCCCACCAACAGTGTAGAAGAGTTTCTTTTTCCCCACATCCTTGTCAACATTTGTTGTCATTTGACTTCTTTATACTTACTGCTCTAATTTGGGTTAGATGAAACCAATGAGGAAAAGTAGGGAAGAAAGAAGGCCGAGGTTTATTAAAGAAAATGCTACCTGTTACTATATGTATACATGTGAATATAACATTGTTAACCTGGACACTCAGAATTGAAAGAGAGGAAAATGAGGAGGCAGGAGAGGGGAGGGCACCAAGTACTGTGTGAATACCTACTGTTGTCAACATTATGATGCACAAATATAATTCACCAATAAATATATATAATAAAAATAAAATCAAAACAAAAAAACAAAGAATAGAATAAAAATGCGTGTGCAAAAATTAGCAAAAATAAGTATTTAACTGCCTTCAGATTTGTTTTCACATCTTTAAATGAAAAGACAATAATTGCTAGCTGTATTAATTTCCTAAGGTTGTCATAATATAAAACTACAAACTAAATGACATTAAGCAACAAAAATTCATTCTCTAGTTTATTCTCTAAGGCTGAGAGTCTAAAACACACGATGTTGGTAAGGGTACACACCCTCTCAAGGCTCCAGTGAAGAATCTGTTGTTTGACTCTCTTATCTTCTCATGATTGATAATAACATTTATTAATTTGCTTGTAGCTGCGTCATTCTAATCTTTGTCTCCAAGATCTAATGAGTCTATCACCTGTGTCCCCTCCCACCCTATTTTCTTCTTTTTAAAAAAGGATTCACATCATTGGATTTAGCTCCCATCAAACTTAATCTAGTATAGTTTCATCTTAATTATATCTGTAAAACCTTGATTTTTAAATAAGTTCACATTCACATATCACAATAAAAATGGTATCAATAAAAATGTTTAATAGTTTATATTTTGTAATTCATGCTGTACAATATTCTAAAATTTACATGAATTGAGTTGTTTAAACCTTACCTCAACTCAATTGGTTGAGTAATATTAATTTATTTTGAATGCTGACTAAAAGTGAGGACCAAGATGTAAATAAATTACCATCAGTTACACAATTAATAAGTACAGCCAGGATTATAGCCCAGATATCTGGAATAAGAACACCAGGTTTTCTTTGCCATAGTACACTAACTTTTGCTAATATAAGCTATCTTTATTTTGCATATAACAGCTAAACATCTCCCTCTCTTTTCTCAACTGCCCACTCATGTTCTAGCACATTTACTGGCATCAAGTAGGTCCTTTAATTTGTTTAAATAATAGCTGACTATATGGTTATCAGGTTAGAGACTTATACACTCAAATACATCTGATTTTTTATAAATAAAGATAAAAACACTGATCCAATATTTATCTATAATATAAGGACACATGCATGAAAACAGTGGTTCTTGTCCAAATATTATGTGTCTATATTACCAATTGATAGCCTCTAAATACTATTTAAAGCATTTTATAATCAATAATCCATTTAGAAACTGGTGTGGAAACATTTCTCGATATTGATTTTAGAAGATTACCATCACAAATGCAACATTCTCATTTGATAATATCTCCTCTCTGAAGAGATTTTATATTCTTTCATGTTAGCATTTCTTGATAGTGGGAATAATTATGTCTATAATCATGAGCAATATTGCACACTTAAATTGCTCAAATGAGATTAGGTAACTTTCATAAAATAGCTGAAATTATGTTCTTGCTATATGATGTAAGGAAAGCTGTCATTCATTATGCTATGCTGTGCTTTCTCTTATTTTACATAATGGAAAAAATGGTAAATAAAGGTATATAAACAGCTACAGATTCAAGACCCCTGGAGTTATTAAAATATTAAGTATAGATATGAATTAAGTTATTCATTAGAAAAATATTGATTTTAAAATTTATAATACATTACATCTAATAGAAACTATATATGCATATGCATTTGAATACATATAAATTTTTACTGTATATAATATACAAAAAATATAACATTTAATAGGAGTGATACATAAATATAGGAAGAAAAAAGTCTATCATTATTTTCAGATTGAATAGTTAAGGAGTATAGAAAAAATACAACTTGGTAAAATAAATAAATAAATTGACTCCTCACATATAGAAACTGATCTGTGACAGTGGTAGTAGGAGGTTAGTGGTGAAAGAATGGATCTTCAACAACTACACAATAAAAATTTGGTTATTTAGTTTTGTTTTTAGAAGCCTCTGATATTAGAACAAAAGGAAATAAAATCTGAGGTACTTTGAGATTTTATCCTATGCTTTATTCTAGTAACTACATAGTTTCTGCTCTAATTACTAAGTTTTTAACCTATTTACAGTTGATTTTTGTTTAGGGTTAAAGATTGTGATGCTTTAAATCTTCTACATATAAATATCCAGTTTTCCCAGCACCACTTATTGAAGAATCTGTCTTAGTCTGAATGCATTTTAATTTTTTGCCTCATATAGTTTTGTTAATCCCTATTTTCATTATTAATTTAAGTATATCTCTTTCAATAGCCAACTCCTACTTGGTTAACATGAATTTGAAATTTAATTATAGGTCATTAATTTTTGCTTGTAGTTTTTTAATAGAAGTTATAATTGTATTTTAATTTATAATGATATTATTAGATTTTAATTCTCTATATGATTCATTATATTTGATATTCATAATTTTTATCTGTAGATATATTTTCTATTAAATTTTAATTTGGTGAAGTATTTCTTTTGGAAGAATGGATGAGTTTTATATTTTCTAAGCTACTTGATGTACAATTATACTCAAGAATTAGACTATTTGTATTTGAACCCAACAGTACATCTTCTTATCTGTTTAGAGGCTCAATATCTCAGTTTACTTTTCTGTAAAATGTGAAATTAAAATGAAGCAATATTTGTAGCTCACCTAAAATATTACTGGCACAGTAAGAAAGAGTCAATTTAGGACTTCTGGGAAGATGGCAACTAAGGGAAGCAACACAAATCAGTCCTGCTGACACTTGGTCTCTATTGCCAGAAACCAGTGTTCTGACAAAAGGAAGAAAACAGTATTAATTTTAAAAAAGCAAAAGTGAAACAAGACTGAAAAAAATGCTAAAAGGTAGATCAGAGAGCAGGAAAGGACCCCACAAACCTCAAATGGCTGTGGTCTTGGGCACCACAATGACTTCATCTTGCCTCACAATACCAGACTGCCAGCGACCCACAGAGAAAACAGAAAAACAAAAAACAAAACAAAACAAAACAAATGACATTAATCAAAGTAAGCTGCTGCAGCTCCTCAGAATTGTAAACCCTCAGTTCCTCTTGGGAAAACACCAGCTACAACTTGTAGCAGTGGCTGCCAAGCTCACTAGGGCCTCCAGAGATCCAGAACAGCAATCAAACAGCACTGTAAGTGAACCCCAGTTTCTGCAAGAGAACTTCCAACATGGTTCCTGCAGGGACTAGTGCAGCCATGATAAACTTGCTGTATCTAAGACTTTGCAGTTCAACCTGGCTAAGGTGTAGGTGGAATCTGCTGTTGTACATAGATAGCAGAGAGCAAGTTGTAGCATCAGTTTAAAGCATGGAGGGAAACCAACATTTAACATTAGATTTGGCCCCATTGATATTGACCATCTGAATAGACTGAGAGACTCAGAAAACCAGGATTACAACAGAAAAGGTGTCAGTTGCACTCAGCATCCATTCAGAGAGGTAATTCAAAGGCCAGTTGGCTGAGTATTTATATATTTATAGAGTTTCATTATTTTTTGTCATTTTGTTTAAATTTTTTATTTTTTTTTGTTTGTGTGTGTGGTTTGTGTGTGTGTGATTGTTTGTTTGATATCTTCTCCGTTGCTTTCCCAAGCCTCTTCCCTTATACATACGTATGCTTTTCTCTCCATCCCTTTTATTTTTTGTGTTTTATTAAATCCACCTCATATATTCTATATTGCTCACTAGAATCCTACTACATATTTTCTATCTCTAATCTCTACTATATATTATCTTTCCAAACTCATACTCATTCTATTTGATTCTATCTGTGGCTTTACCCTATTCTTGCATTTCAGACTTCACTTCCCTCCTCACTGAACATTCATCTTTGAATAAAACACAACTTGCTTTTGTATATACCAACTGACATCTATAGACTGAGAAAAATCTATCCAAAGAAACAGATACAAACTTCTTAAATTATGAGGAGGAATAACAAGGAAGCAATGAGCACATACAACCCCTGAATAATAGAACCTGACAACAGGATTAGAGAGCTCACCAGAAGAACAAATCATATATTTAAATGTAGAAATGATACAGAATATTTGAAATGAATTAACGAAAGCCTGAAAAAAATAAAGGATACAAACATTGAAGTGAAGGCATCAATATAAACTATAAACAACAGATTAGACCACATGGAGAATAGAATCTCACTCTTAGAAGATGAGCATGCAAAAAAATAAATAAATGCATAGTATATAATTTATAAAAAACAATTTAAAAATGGGCATGGTGGTGCACATTTGTAATCTCAGCATTTGAGAGGCTGACACCAGAGGATTGTGGTTTGTGGACCACCTCAGCTACTTAGTGAGGCCCTTTGCAACTCAGTGAGACTGTGTTTCAAAAATAAAAACATAGGATTGAGGGCATAGCTTGGAGTTATAATACCTCTGGGTTTCATTTTCAGTATTGCAAAAGAAAGGAAGGAAGGAAGGAAGAAAGAAAGAAAGAAAGAAAGAAAGAAAGAAAGAAAGAAAGAAAGAACAATTTGACAGCATAATTTGGACAATGAAGAGATATGAGTGTTAACCTAAGAATAACTCAGTGAGACTGTGTTTCAAAAATTAAAAAAAATAAGGCTGGGGTGTAGCTTGGAGGTATAATGCCCCTGGATTTCATTTTCAGTACTAAGAAAGAAAGAAAGAAAGAAAGAAAGAAAGAAAGAAAGAAAGAAAGAAAGAAAGAACAATTTGACAGCATAATTTGGACATTGAAGAGATATGGGCACATTTTTAGAGTTAACCTAAGAGTAATCGACATAGAAGAGGGAATAGAAGGTGAAAACCAAGAAATCAATAATCTTTTCAAAAAAGTAATAGCAGAAAATTTATCAAACATAGTAGTAGAGATCATTACCACAGATATAGAAAACTTATAGAACCCCAATTAGACAAAATCAGACAAAAGGTTCACCATACCACATAATAATCAAACTGAGCAGTGTAGAAGTTAAGAGAATCTAAAAGGCAACAAAAACAAAATACCAAGTGACATTCAGAGTCAAACCAATTAGAATCACTCTAGACTTCCCAAACCAAGTAATAAAAGTGAGAAGGGTCTAAAGTAACATATTCCAAACTTTGAAAGAAAACAACTTTCAGATAAAAATTATCTACTTAGCAAAACTATCTCTTATATTTGACAGGAAAATAAAAGTTTTCTATGACAAATGAAAGCTGAAATAATTTGTTTTTAAAACTAGCACATGGAAAATACTCAATGAGATTAACTGCAAAGAAATAGGTAATACATGCCAGAAACAAAGAAACAATAATTTTCATCAAGCAAGCAACTAAGCAAAGAAAAACAAACACTACCTCAAAGTAAGGTTAAAATTCAAAATGTTAGGAATTTAAATTCTTTATTCAATAATTAGATTGACTATAAATGGCCTCAACTCTTCTATTAAAAAAAAACAAATAAAAAAACTAAAATGCCAAATACACTAAAACTCAGAATCCATCTATTTGCTGCCTATAAGAAACACACCTTACAAGTAAAGATAGTAACAAACTAAAGGTAAAGAGTGAGAGCAAGGTAATCCATGCTAAGGAAACTCAAAGAGAAGTTGGATTTCAAGTCCAAGCTTATCAGAAGAGACAAAGTGGTCATTTTTACTGGTAAAAGGAACAATCCAGCCAGAGACAAAAACAATAGTCAATATTTAGGCCTCAAACATAGATGCAGCCAATTTGATAAAATGAACTCTTTGTGATATTAAGTCACACATAAATCCCAATACAATAATACTTGGAGACTTCAACACCCCTCTGAACAGCTAGAACAATCTTTAAGACAAAAAGTAAAAAAACTCAGACCTAAAAAATACAATAAAACAAATGGACCTATTAGATACATATAGAATATTCAACTCAAATACAGTAGATTTTACATTTTTTAGCTGCTAATGGAACCTTCTTCAAAATAGACCACATCCTGGGACACAAAGTAAACACTATCAAATTAAAATAATGTAACATACTCCCCTGTGTCTTTTCAGAATGCAAAGGCAAAACTAGAAATCAACTCTAAGAACAAGAGAAAAAAAAAAAAAAAAAAAAAAAAAAATATATATATATATATATATATATATATATATATATATATATCACTGAAAACCACACTCCGGAATGAAGAATGGGTTATAGAAGAAGTAAGGGCTAAAAAAAATTCCTAGAAACAAAAATAATAAAGATACAAGATACAACATATGAAAATCTCTGGGACACGTTGAGGACAGTGTTAAGAGAAAAACTTATAGCACTGAGTGCCTACATAAGAACAGAAAATCATAAAATAAACAATCTAATTACATACCTAAAAACACTTAAAAAACAGGAACAATCTAACCCAAAGCCAGTAGAAGACAGAAAATTATTAAAATTAGGGAAGAAATCTATGAAATAGAGAATAAAAAATACAGAAAATCAATAAAACCAAAAACTGTTTTTTCAAAAAAAAAAAAAAACAGATAAGTAAACCACTAGCCAACTTTTCAAAAAAAGAGAAAACCAACCCAAAATTTGAAGATAAGAGATGAAGAAGGAGATATTACCAGTTACAGTGTAGAAATCCAGAGGATTATTAGAAACTACTTTGAAAAACTATACTTCAACAAAATAGAAAATCTGAAAGAAATTGACAACTTTCTAGATATATACAACCTTTCTAACTGGACTCAAGAAGATATAAACATTTTAAACCAATTAATAGTCATCAAATAGATTTAAGCAGTAATATTCTACCATCAAAGAAAAGCCCAGGCCAGATGATTTTTCAAGTAAATTTTATAAAAGTTTTATGGAAGACCTAATGCCAATGCTCCTCAATCTATTTTGTAAAATAGAAATGGGACTCTCCCACATGCATTCTATGAATTGCATTAATACCCAAACCAAATAAGAACAGCTATAGGATAGAAAACTACAGGCCTATATCATTTATAAACTTAGACACAGACCTGCTAAACAAAATAATAGCAACATGCATCCAAAACCACATCAAGAAAATCATAAAGCATGACCAAGTCGGGTTCATCCCAGGGATGTAAGGCTGCTTCAACATACAAAAAACAATCTATATACTTAATCACATAAACAGGACCAAAGACAAAAATCACAGGATCATTTAAATAGATGCAGAGAAGCATTCGGCAAAATTCCTATTTATGCTAAAAATCACTGCAGAAAATCTGAATAAAAGGAACATACCTCAACATCATAAAGGCAAAATACAATAGGCCCACAGCCAACATCATATTAAATGAGGAAAAATTATGAGAAATTCTCCTATAAACAGGAAGAATACACAGATGTCCATTATCACCACTTCTTTTGAAAATAGTACTTGGGAACCTAGCCAGAGCAATAAAACAAGATAAAGAAAATCAAATAGGAAAAAAACCTCAAACTTTCACTATTTACTGATAACATAATACTGTACTTTGAAGGTCCAACAAACTCAACCAAAAGGCTTATAGAACTTATCAAGAAATAAAGCAAAGTGGATACAAAATCAATCTTAAAAGTTCAGAAGCTTTCCTATATGCCAACAATAATTTACTGAATAGAAAAATTCAGAAAACACTTTCAATCTGGATATCCCACAAAATAATAAAATACTTAGGAATAATTCTGACCAAGAAAATATAAGAATTCTACAAATATTATAAAGCATTTAAAAAGAAATAAAAAGAAATTTTAAAAAATGAAAAAATTGTCCATATTCTTGGATAAACAGAATAAATATCAACAAAATGGACATTCTTTCAAAAGTGATCTACAGATTCAATGAAATACTCATTAAATTACCAAGGTAATTCCTCACAGACATAGAAAAAGCAGTCCTTAAATTCATTTGGAACAACAACAACAATAATAATAACAACAATAACAACAACAACAAAATAAACAGAATAGCCAAAGTAGTTCTCAGTCAGCAACAAAAACCATGCAGGAAGCATCACAATACCTGACTTCAAACCATACTACAAAGCCATAATAATATAAACAGCATGATACTGGCACAAAAACAGATACATAGACCAATGGAGCAGAATATAAAACTCAGAAACAAATCCTTACACTTATAGCCAATTAATTTTTTACAAAGTGGCCAAAAGCATGCACTGGAGAAAAGATAGACTTCAATAAATTGTGTTGGCAAAGCTGGCAAACTATATGAAGAAAAATAGAAATAAAAATCACCTTCTTACCCTTCACAAGAGTCAATTAAAGATTGATCAAAGACTTGGACAACAGACTAGAGACTTTGCATTTCCTTCAAGAGGGCATAGGTCCAACACTTCAACACATGGGCGGCACTTGTAAAAATTTTCTCAATAAGATCACAAAGACACAGAAACTAAAAGGCAGATCAATATGTCTAATTTCATTAAACTGAAAAGCTTTTGTACAGCAAAGAAAGCTATCAAGAATCTCAACAGAGAGCTGACAGAATGGGAGAATATTTTTGCCAACTATTTCTCTATTAAAGAACTAGTATCTAAAATAAACAGAGCACTCAGAAAACCCAGCACCACGAAAACAAATAATCCAATAAAAAATGGGCAAGAAAACTAAATAGACACTTCACAAAAGAGGAAATTTAAATGGCTAATAAATGTACAAAAATGCTTAACATTATTAGTAATCAGAAATGCAAATCAAAACTACTCTGAGATTTCACCTAACTACAACTAGAATGGATATCATTCAAAACACAAACAAACAAATGCTGGTGAGGATGTGGAGAAGTGGAAACTCTAAAACACTGTTTTTGGGATTGCAAATTAGAGCAACCATTAAGGAAAACATTATGGAAGATCCTCAGAAGAATGGAAATAAACCTACCATATGATCCAGCAATACCATTCTGGGTATCTACCCAAAATAATAAAAACCAAACTACCAAACTAATGCATGCATATCTCTGTTCAAAGCTACAAAATTCACAATTGCCAAACTCTGGAACCAGTCAATATGTCCATCAGCATATGAATGGTTTACAAAACTATGGGATATGTACACATGGAATTTTACTCAGCCATTAAAAAAACAAAATTATACCATTTGAGGGGAAATGGATGGAACTGGAGCACATTATGTTAAGTAAAAAATATAATTCTCTTCTTAATATGTAGAGTCTAGGAAAAAAATGATTAATAGAAGAAACTCTAGACAAAGAATGAGAATCTATATATTAGATAATAAGGTTACCTAATTTAAGTGGGTAGGAAGATGGAAGAGGGAAAATTTCTAATGTACAGGATGTATATTCACAAACGTCAAAAATCAATCACTAAGCTAAACATGAGAAATGGGGAGGGAATTGGAAGGGAATTGGGGAAGTTTTAAATGAGTGATGTGTGCATGTATGCTTCTACCATCTTGTACTCCATCAAGATGTATGACTAAATTGGGAGTGGTGGCACATACTTTTAATCCCAGCATTTGAGAAGCTGAGACAGGAGGATCATGATTCATGGAAGCTCAGTTACTTAGTGAGGATCTTTGCAACTCAGACCATGTTTCAAAATAAAGAATAAAAAATAGTGCTGGGGGTATAGCTCAGAGGTATAATGCCCCTGGGTTCCATCACCACTACTAAAAAAAAAAAAAAGAAAGAAAAAAGAAAAGAGAAGGATGTATGACTAAAATGCACCAATAAAATAATTAAGAGTCAATTTTTAGTTAATGTTATATTAAAAAAAAAATTAAATGAGGTTGCAAAGGTGATGCCCTGGCCCAATAGACTTAATTACCTTATAAGTGATATCCTAGAGAGCTCTCTTCTCCTGTTTCTCCCTCCCTAGGTATTTATTAATTAAGGTATAATATGAACACATCTGAATATAGCAGCTATGTATAATCCAAAATAAAAAGTTCCAAAATGAAACTACCTCATCAGTATATTGATCTTGGATATACCAGCCTTAACAACTTTGAGTAACTGTATTGTTTAAATCATGTTTAAGCCATTGGTATTTTATTATGACAGTATAAAATGAGTTTACTTGACAAGAAGATTCCTTAATATTTTAAAGTCTGTCTGAGCAATTAGTGAACCATTTTGACATGTCTAATCAAACCATTCTATTTTTATCTTATTGCTTCTTATCCATCTGCATCTTTCAATTTTTAATAATCATTTAAGATTAGGTATTTTCATTTACCTTTTATCTATTATAGTTTTTAACTTTCTTAATTCTCTTCTGTGAGATAATTTCTCTATTTATTTTGCTCTATTGCAGATATTTTGATGTTATAAAATATGTATCTATTCAATAATCATGACTCTTTAAATACCAAAATAATTTCCTTAGTTTCTTTATAACATTTTATTAAATTACATTTTTTTTCAAATAGATTTAGTGTGCTCCTTATTTTTACATTATTTTTTTCCTTTATATTACCCTTTATCATTTGTTCTGGTTTGTTTCTAACTTAAGCTGATAAGTTTTATTAAATGGTATTAAAACTATATATTTATACTCATAAGAGACTTTTTGAGTTCTTTTATGATCCCTTCTCATTAAACTACTGGGATTTCTGGGCCATTGTGAGATTGGAGTATGCTTTGAGTTTATGTAGAGTTGCTTCCTTTGTTACTCAAGTGAATGGTTTGGAGGCCTTCATCTTTCATATGTTGACGAGGGGTGCTGTGGAACAGGGAGGGCCAGGTCTTTTAATAAATGGATGTGGATAAGGTCAGTATAATATAATAGTGCTTAGTGAGGGCAGCAAAATTGAATAGGAGGGTCAGGTTTTTACACAGGCTACATGAAGTATCTTGACAGGGTCAGTTCTTGATGTAGTCTTGGATATGTACTTGACTCAGCTATTTATTTTTATGAGAGAATTGCAGAAGAGGAAATCTTTTCACTAAGTGCTCCATTGCCTGCTAGGTCTATTTCCCTCCTCTTTACACTCATAATAAACTCCTATTTAAAAACCTAGTAATGAGCTGCACTGAGAAGTCTCGTGTTATCAGTAATCTCTACTAAAAAGAAAATGGCTGTAGTTTAATCTTTATAAGGTAATTTCCGTTTCCATGCTGATCCCTTTTAGTCAGTTCTATCCTAAGCTACCCCCAACCATTTACTTAAAAGAAGTTTTGCTATGAGATTTATTTGGAGTCAACGTTACACTTGAAATACTAATTATGAATAAATTTATCAAATCATAACACTTTATCCATCATAGAAAATATCAGATCTTCGCAGTTCTATAATATTATGTTCCACTTTACTTCCTGGAAAATTTAAACAAAAAATGATCCCAAGGTTACTTAAGAGATTTTATGAGCTTGGTGTTGAGCAGTCTGTTTTCTTGCATACAGGTGAGTGAAGTTAGGTATCAGTTCTTTTCTTTTTTTTCTTTTTTTCTTTTTTTATAGGTTCTGGGGATGGAACTCAGGGGCATTTGACCTCTGAGCTACACCCCTTGTCCTATTTTTGGTTCTTTATTTTGAAACAGGGTCTCACTAAATTGCGGAGGGCCTCACTAAGTAGCATGGCTGGCCACGAACGGCGGGCCTATGGTTTCAGGCTCCCAAATGCTGGGATTACAAGTGTGCGCCACCATGACCGTCTCATCAGTTCTTAACCTGGAAAATAAACCTTGAATGCATTTTTTATTTGTTAATTTGTATAAAATGTTTAAGGATAAAAATAAGATAAAATAAAATCTGGATAAAAGTTTCAATTGTATAGATACATTTTTTTTTTAATACTGGAGATTGAATCCAGATATATTATACCTCTGAGCTACTCCTCTAGTCTTTTTTACTTACTTAGTTTTTGTTTTGAAACATATTCTTGTTTAGTTGGTGAAGACCTTGATTAGTTGCTGAGGTCACCTCAAACCTGCAATCTTCCTGTCTCAGCCTTCCGAGTACTGGTATTATAAGCATACACCACTATTACGGTTTTCTATACATGAACTTTTGCATCCAAAAATATATTTAGTGTTGTTTTACTGGAAGAGCCAAGTCCCTTCATCATACAGGGGCAACTTTTACTTGGAAATGTGATGAGGAATCACTTCCCAACAAAAGGATCAGACAGTATAGTTACGTTTCTCCCAGCCATATCAGAGATAATGCGGACTCTAACACAGAAGAAAGATTAAGGAGAACTCAGTAAGAGGAAGACAGATACTATTTGCAAAGCAAAACAAAATAGGAAGATCTTCAAAGGGTATAAAGAATTCTAGTTTTTGTCACATTAGATGTTACAAGTTTAGTTTGAACTTAATTCTTAAATTCACAAAGAGCAAATAAATAGCAGGTCTGAGACAGACAGACTGAATAAAAGAGTTTTTTTTGTCTTGTTATGATTCTGTGGGCTGCTATATTATTGGTCTTTTTGTGCCGTTGGAATTGAATTCTAATTGGTACTGGAGTTTGCACTATTGGCCCTTCTGGATTTCAAGCCTGCAAACTTAAACTGAAACTAAATGTGCTCTTCCATCGTTCTAGCTACTGCAGATTTTAGAACTTTGAGCTTCCGTAATCATGAAAGTCATTTTCTTATAATAAATACTCCTTTCTATGTATAACTATCTGTCATATGAATATTTGTTCAATTATGATAGATTGCATACAAACTGCAGTGAATTAAAAACTGTTCGACCTTTGTCACTCCCTTATGAAAAAATGTAGCCGATTTCTCCACCCCATAGAAACTAGACTGTAGCTAAATCTCCTATGACTAATAGCAAAGATGGAAGTGATATTGTTCCAGTTCTCTGCCTACTCTTTAAGCAGCCTTCACTTCTGTTATTTAGGAATATAGCTGCAATGGGGTCAAGCAGCCAAATGGAAATACACATGAGACATTCAAATGGTGTTTTATCTTAAACACTTAAGTTTCCAGTTAAATCCAGAACCAACTTATAAGTCATAAGCTTGAGCCATCTTTAAGTTGAGCCTCATGTTTCAGTTATAGCTTCCTCATATAGGTCACATAAAGCAAGGATAAGTTATTCAACCCTGTCTAAATTACAAAACCAAATACATGAGCAGATAAATGTTGGATGTTTTAACATGAATCTGTGATTTCCAAACTATATAGTGAGACACCCTGAGATCTTGTCAGGAAGCTCCAGGCTTTCCATGGGAAACTTTCAGTTTTAGAGAGGAATATAATATAATAATATTTGACATGTGTCAGTTATTGTACTATGTAATTCAGTTTCTTTTTCTTTCTTTTTTTTTTTTTCCCTGTGGTACTAGGGGTGGAACCCAGAGGCTTTCTACCTCCGGGCTATACTCCCAGACCTTTTTAATATTTTATTTGGAAATAGGGTTTCTCTAGGTTGCTGAGAGCCTCACTAAGTAGCTGAGGCTGGCTTCGAACCCATGCGATCCTCCTGTCTCAGCCTCCCAAGAGCGGGGATTACAAGTGTGCGCCACCACACCCGGCTCTAATTCAGTTTCAACTTTAGAATGGACTACAGTTCGCCGGTTGTGGTGGTGCACGCTTGTAATCCCCGCACTTGGGAGATGGAGACAGGAGTATTGCTCAGGTTCGAAGCCAGACATGTTGCCAAATAAAAAGTATAAAATAAGTCAGGGAGTGTAGCCCGGAGGTAGAAGGGTTTCCAGGAACCCCAGTACCACCAAAATAAATAAATAAATAAATAAATAAATAAATAAATAAATAAATAAAAGAATAGACTACAGTTCTTCCAGTGACATAATATCTCTTCACAAAGCTGAGTTTTTTATAGTTCTGGAGAGAAAATCAAGTGCTGTGTTAAAATTCATATGAAACAGAGCCAGGTGTGGTGGCGCATGCTTGTAATCCCAGCAGTTGGGAGGCTGCAACAGGAGGATTACTCTGGTTAGAAGCCAGCCTCAGCTACATAGTGAGGCTCTCAGCCAAATAAAATATAAAAAAAAATAGGTCTGGGAGTGTAGCCTGTTGGTAAAAAGCCTCTGGGTTCCATCCTCAGTACCACACACACACACACACACACACACACACACACACACACATAAAATGAAGTGATTCCTTCATTGATCCTACCTTTCTCCTCTCCTTCCCTTAGACAATTTCCCTGGCTCCACTGAAGTTTCTCCTTCATTATCTGAAGTCCCGCTGGGATCCCAATTATTCTCTAGCTTTCACATATGAAAGAAAACATATGAACCTTCATTTTCTGTGACTGGCTAATCTCACTTAGCATAATATTCTTCCTCTAGGTCCATGCATTTTACTACAAGTGACATTATTTTGTTCTTCTTGATTGCTGAGTAGAATTCCACTGTATGTATATACCATAATTTTGTAATCCATTCATCCATTGATGGACACCTAGGTTGGTTCCATAACTTGGCTACTGTGAATTATGATGCTATAAGCATGAATATGCATTATTATTATTATTATTATTAATTATTATTATTAATTATTGTTTTCTGTGAAAATACTCAGGAGTGGCATAGCTGGATTATATAGCAGATCCAGTCAAATTTTCTGAAAAATTTCCACACATCTCCATAACAGCTACACTAATACGCAGTTCCACTAACAGTGTAGAGAAGCTCCTATTTCCTCACATCCTCACCAGAATTTATTGTTGTTTGATCTTTTGATGATTGCCATTCTGATTTGGATTTGATAAAATCTTAGTGTATTTTTATTTGCATCTTCCTGATTGCTAATTATGTTGAATATTCTTTTATGCATTTATTATCCATTATATTTCTGCTTTTTAAAGTGTCTACTTCATTCTTAAATGGGTTTTTTTTATCCACTTTTTGACTGGGTTATTATTTTTTTGGTGGTACTGGGAAACCATTTTCCGGGCTACACTCCCAGACCTAATTTTATATTTCTTTTATTTGGAAACAGGGTCTCTTAAGCCAGTGAAGCTGACTTTGAACCTGTGCGATCCTCCTGTCTCTGCCTCCCAAGCACAAGGATTACAAGTGTGCCCCACCACGCCCAGCATGACTAGGTTATTTTTAATGTTGACTATTTTAAGTACTTTGTGTATTCTTTATTCTAGATATTAGTCCTCTATCAGAGGAATAACTGGTAATAACATTTAAGGTTTTTTTTATCTTCTTAATAACCAAACTGTATTTATCCTATGTGTGCTATGGGAAAAAGAAACAAAACAGAAAATTTGTAAAACTCTATTATAATTCTTCTTTGATCCAAATATGCAGTTTCTTGGAAAATGTTTATTATAAAACTTTATTTAAAAACATTTTAGCAAAATAGATGGAAGTTGGGGGAAGACCATGCTAAGTGACATCAGCCCATTGCAGAAAACCAAGGGTTGAATTTTTTTCTTTCACATGTGGAAGCTAAAGGAACTCATGAAAATATGAGAGAGACCAGTAGAGTAGTGGAAGAAAAACAGGAACAGGAGGAGGGAAGGAAAAGGGAGCTAAGGGGAACTAAACAGATCAAATAATGCCATGTGTATATGTGAATCTCACTATTATGTTCAATTATAATGAACCAATAAAATATTTGTAAAATTTCAAAAATCATTTATATAAATTTTGTAATATAATCTGAATGTATAGGATTAAAACATATAACTATGTGTGTAACTATTTTAAAAGTAAATACTAAAAGCAAATTTGTCTAAATGTTAGTAGTATTCACTGCTAGCTAATGAAATTTGAACTCTCAAGATCTGAACTTTTTACCTGCGATCTTACACTCTCTGGATTCTATTATTTACTCCCTGTAGGAATCTGGATAAGTTATTACTCTGTCCCTTAGTTTCTTCTTCTGTCAAATGAATTTAATTATTGGACATAATACATGTCTTTTGAAGGTGAATGGACTTTGCAAACTGCTGTCTATGATGAGTGGAATAAACTTTACTAAATATTGAAAAGTATGGTCATAACAATTACTTATTTCTATTTTTCTTTATGCTTCATAAAATAAATTACTTTATAATAACAAATATCTTTTAAAATGTTAACACAGATACATTGGCATTACACTTGTCAGAGATATATAAGTGCTTTTTCCCATTTGTTTTTCTCCTTTAATGTTTGCTGCATTGCAATCATACATCATATGGGGGCAGAGAGTTCCAGACAAATGCATGTTCTTCTTTATCTTCTGACTCTCCATTCTCCAGGTGTCTGTTCTTGCTCATAGAATTCAATGAAATTATAGTAAGGGAACAAAATGGTGAGCTCTGCTAAAATCGTGTGTTCCTGCTGTTGCACTGAACAAATAATATTTTGGCAAGGGGATTTTTATGACATGAAACTAATCAATAAATTAAAGATCCAAGACTGAGCCCGGAATTTAGTTCAAAGAATCAGTTCTATCTGTGTATGGAAAAATTTAGCAAAAGTTTGAAGGTAAGACAAGATGTGGGGCCAAAATGAGGCAAATCATCTGACAATGGCTGGCAAGGGGAAAAAAGTGTTTTGTATTTAAGGGTGCATGGGCACATGTGTGCACACATGTGTGGGTATGTGCATGCATGTGCATGCCTGTGCACATATGCACAATGCAGGTAATATGCTAGGTTTGTTTTTCCTTCACTATTATCCTCATGTGACATTCTTGTACATGTCAGTATGTATAAATAGAAGCAGACTGAAGTGATAAGGTTAATGTGTTTGAGGAAATGTGTTTTAATGATGCCTTGAATAAGCATAATGCCTTTCAGCATTATTATGGAGCATATCCACATAATTACACTTGGTGAGAGTAAACTCTCCCAAAGTGTGGTGAAGGTTTTCTTCAATCTCTGTATGTTTAGTGTTTCTTTTTAAAACAATTATAATTTCTTTGTATATGAGAAAAATTAAATAATTTTCTTTAAGGCAGAGTGATCCTGAAATTCTATCTATAATATTATATAGTTTGTTGTATTATTCTTTTCAGTAAAGTAATACTTAGGTTACAACTATATGAAATGCTTCGAGGTGTCCTAGAGCATAAAACTTATATGTGACTAACTAATGTTTGGAAAACATGGCATTTAGAGAGTGGATTTGACAAATTAGAGAATCAGGAGCAGGAAAGGGATGAATATGACTGTCCTCTCGAGTAATCTGTTGAGCATTTAAAAAGCACTGTCCACTCTCTTGTAAATTTGCTTCCTTGATTTATTGAAACTCCCTTTGGTTCTTTGTATTTCACATGTGACATTGTGAATGTGTGTCAGTAAAGGCCAGTTCTCGACTACAATCTTTTCCAGATGAGTGGCAAGGGTACCAGAGATTCCACTAATGCTAGTGTCAATCAAGGAGGAATCACACACCTGCTGCTCATCCTTCAGCACACGCTGGTCAATCATTATCTTCTTATGAAGGGTATATGTTCCAACCCAAACTTTTAATTGTTATAGAATGTTGCCTCTCTCGATACATATAATGTTAGTCATTGTAGAGCTAAATTCAAATCAGAAAAAATTAGAGTCCTTCCCATTTAAAGAATCAAATTTCATTATTAAATCATGGTTTATTGTTTTTGACAAAGCTAAAATACCTTATTTTGGGGAATAGATAACTTTTTTATTCATAACTAAAAGTCCTGGAAACAGAAAGAGTATAACATAAATATTTGCAAGCACGGGCAAGGTGGCACACACTTGGGAAGCTGATACAGCAGGATCCTGTAGGTTTGAAGCCAGCCTTAGCTACTTACTGAGGCTATCAGCAAGTTAGTGAGATCCTGTTTCAAAATAAAATCTAAAATAGGTCTGGAAGTGTGGGAGTGTAACCAGAGGTAGAAGATCTCTGGGTTTCATCCTCAGCATCACACACACACTTAGGCAAAACAAACAAACAATCAAGCAAACAAAATGCAGATAAAGAAAGAGAAAAAAAAAGATTACATTTGTGGATAACATTAAATTTTTTAACAGTTGCAGTATCTATGGTAACTTTGAATTTTATTTCTTATTAAGTAACAATAATGTCTGTTTAAAAGGGATCCTTTTGACTTTCAGGATAACTGAAAACTGTATCTCATAATTTATTATATAGAAATGCCTTTCAAAAACATAAAACTAAATCTAAGTTCTGTGTTGATGTTCTCTGAAATAAAGCCTGCTATGTTTCTTTATATCTTTCTCTTTCAAATATACTTTTTGTGTGTTGAACTGGGGATTGAACTCAGGAGCATTCTATCTCAGAACTACATCCCCAGCCCTTTTTATTTTTTATTTTGAAACAGGGTCCCACTAAATTGAAGATTACCTCACTAAGTAGCTGAGGTTGACTTTGAACCTGTGCTCCTCCTGTCTCAGCTGGCCAAGTACTGGGATTACATTAAATATACTTTTATTGGTGCATTCTAGTCATAAATCATAATGTGATTACATGCATACACACAGCACTTGATGTGACCTAAAGATTCTACCCACTTCAACCCCTTCCATATGAAATACTGAGGTTGCCATTGATAATTTTGAATAGGTAGTGTCAATTGAATGTTTCCATCATCAAGTCTCCCTTCCTTAGATCCCTTCATTTTTATAATTTTTAAATAAAATTATAGTGTATATCAGGAGAATGTTTTCAGTAAAATTTTCTTATAGTAAATATCCTTCCCTAAAATTTTACATGAAGTCTTCATGTCAGAAGAAACATGTATTCCAACAGTAATCATCTTTTACTATCTTCTCTCCTCTACCCTGTAGGAGCAACAGGCTTCCTAAAAATAACAAAGAAAAATCCAATAGCAAAAAAATTTTCATTTCTTGCAACTTCTTTTGATTATTGCACATTATTCTTATGTTAATTTTGAAGACTTAAAGATATCAGAACAAAATCACATTGTTTTCCTTCTTTGAGTTTAACAAAGTTCTCAATAATACTTGTTTTAATGAATAAAAGTGAAAGGTATTGCCGGACATGGTGGCGCACGCTTGTAATCCCCGCGCTTGGGAGGCAGAGACAGGAGGATCTCACAGGTTCGAAGCCAGCCGCACTGGCTTAAGAGACCCTGTTTCCAAATAAAAAAGTATAAAAATAGGTCTGGGAGTGTAGCCTGGTGGTAGAAGGGCTTCCAGAAACCCCAGTACCACCAAATAAATAAATAAATAAATAAATAAATAAATAAAGTATTATAGTAACTGAAGTAGTTCTAAATTGACTCAAAAATTGAAAATTATAGCCGGGTGTCGTGGCACAAGCTTATAATTCCAGCACTTGGGAGGCTGAGACAGGGGTATCTGGGTCTTGGTCAGCCTCAGCTACGTAGTGAGAGGTCCTTGAAACTCAATGAGACCCTGTTTCAAAAATAAGGAATAAAAAATTGGGCTGGGGGGTGTAGCTTGGAGATCGTATGCCCCTGGGTTCAATCCCCAGTACTGAAAAAAAAAATTGAAAATTATGTTGGAGGTAGAATGACCAAAATAAACATTATTTTCCTTAATATCCTTGTATAAACTCAGCTAATATCTTTACAATAAAGCAATTTTAAAGTGTCATGAAATCATAGGCATTCTTAGAAAATAATATAATTTTTAATCAAAATTCTTAGTAGAAATTGGAAAAATTTTATGTAAGACTAAAGCAGCACTCACCCTCATTATCATAGAAAAATTGTTTTAAATATAGAGATATTGTCATCAGTTTGTACAATCTTTTAATCCCCACCCTCACCCCACCCAATGCTACTGGTTTCTTCAAAGGAAGGAAATGCTTTATTTTCTTGACAGAACAAATTGACTGGAAAATTACATAACTCCTCAGCAGATGTTCTTTCTCACACTGCTTGGGAATTTACACCATGGTACAATGTTCCCAAGACCCATGAGAAGATAAGGTTTGCAGGATGTGATCAATGCGTGTGAAGTGTTCTACAATGTATGCAAAAATTACTAATTATTTCTTGGTTGTAAAGTCATATACAACTTCAGCTATAAATCATAATACTGTTGACTAATTAAAAATTACTAAAGTTCCAAAAGGGTTAGAATACTCAGATTTATTCTACAAACACTAAGCATTTTTCTACTCAAGAGAAGTTCTAAGGTTCAAGTTGCTAGGAATGTGTATGGCATAATGGATGAATCTTAGAATTAAGGATATAGGCAACCAAAGATAGAAAAAAGAAACCCATTTTGACTTTCTAGCCCTTGCATTGTATTTCAGGCAGTATGGCATACTATCTGAGCAAATCAGATGGTATCCTCAAAATTAAAATGCATATCATGGAGTTAAGAATCTGTATAACAAGCAGAATTGTCATCCATCTCTGTGGAAACTGTAACACTGTCACCTACTGCCAAATAACATCAATCTACATAGTCTGCCTCTCTGTCTAACATAGTAAACTTATAATTGTATTTCATCCACTTATTTTTCAGGCTTGGCAAAAAAAAAATCCAAACACAGTTAAAAATCCAAAATGTAATGGAACACGTTCTCAAAAATAGCTCCCAACAACTTTTCAATAAATTGTTTATAACATTCCATATATTGTAAATTCTCATCATTTTTCTGGATTAAATTGGTGTTTTCACTAAACATATAAAATTTATAGGGAAAAGAGAGGAAACCACTTCAGAATCTGGTCAAAGTTTTTATAAAAATACTAAAACATAGTACATCAGAAACCTTTTCAAGATGACATTTGAATAAATAAACTGAAATAGTAATTGCTTTAGTAACAGGATTCATAGATAGGCAAGTGTTGTGCCATTGAAGTTTCAATATGAAGGCCAAGTAAGTTCTTACTAAAGTGTAGGTAGGAATCATAAAAAGCCATACTTTACAGAAATGATCACTTCAAAGAGATAATTATCAAGACAGGCAGGTATCTGAGAGGCTGAGACAGGAAGATAGCTGGTTTAAGGAAATCTTAAAGTGTGACTTAGTGAGGCTCCATTACAAAAATAAAAATAAATAAAATAAAAATGTCTAGGGTTGTAGGTCAGAGTTAGAATGCTTCTAAGTTCTATTGTCAGTACTGCAAAATAAATAAATAAATATAAATGAATAAATAGATAAATAGATAAATAAATTAATCAGTAAATAAAGCCAGCTGGTTGTTGTAGTGTGCTCCTGTAATTCCAGTACTTGGGAAGCTGAAATAGGAGAATCACAGCCTCCTACTTTTATAATATACTATATTATAATATAACATCATAATTTACAATACATACAGTATATGATATTATAATATTGTATATTACATTATATTATATTCACAGCCTCACTATATTGCTGAACCCCTCAGCAATATAGTGAGGCCCTCTGTAACTTAGTGAGATCCTATTTCAAAATTAAAAATAAAAATGAGGTCGAAGATGTAGCTCAGAAGTAGAATACCTCTAGGTTCAATACCCAGTAGAAAACACACACATACACACATACACACATACACACACACACACACACACACACACACACTAATAAATAAGAGACAATGATCAGACAAAATTTATTAGCTCAATCTAACAGGAATCCTGATAACTAAGATTTAAATTTCGATAGTCTCTTCCAAATATTTTATTTTAAACCCAGCAATAAGAAGTGCTTTTTATCATTTCTTTCTAACTTAAATTATAGTTTTGCATTGATAACATGCTAGATCTCCCTTCAAAATATTTAATTTCTGCTTTAAGGTTTTCTTTAAGTATTCCATTGTACAACTAACTCTCTGGACACCATGGTCACCATTTCTAAATTATAGATGTTGCTGGATTTTGCAGAAGGTATCATTATTTGCTACTGCAGATGCCTGAGAAGGTACAGGTGTTTAATCCAAGCATGACTTCCATGAGTATTCAATCCTTCAGTGCTTTGGAAAATACAAGGTAAATACAAACAAGCAAGCAAACAACCCCCATCACAAGAAATGACACTGATTCAGAATGATAACGTATCAGAAAGTATTTCTGATATAATCTTTCTACCACTAAGTAAAAATAAAACAATCTAATTTTAAATCTTTTTAATCTGATGTATCATAAATAGTATTATATGAGATAAGCAGCTTGTTTAAATTTTTTACAATTAACATAGAGTAATTTTTAAATTTACTATCGTTATCATGTCAAAAATGAGGCTGAGTGTGGGAGATAGTTTGTTGTAGCTTAAAAGCAAGCACCTTCATTTGTGTAAAACATCCAGATGAAAGAGGCAAAATCATCCATAAATATCAGTTGTTGGTGGAGCAGAAAAAGCTTGTCTGACTCCATTACAATATTAAAACGCATATTTCTAAAGTCACACGGGTCTTTAAGATTGCTGTTTACCATGAGTATTTCAGAAGAAGAAATTTCTCTTATTAGGACTTCATTCATTCATACTCTGTAACTCTGATTTAGATTGCTTTGTACAACTCTGGCTAGAAATACATTATCCATCAAATCCTTTTCAAATCAACTGACTGGGATGAATTTTGTCAATTTGTTGTGTGCTCGTTCTGCTTTAATCCACCTCTATTTCCACACTCCTGCATATATGTTTATTCAGCAAGCTTTAGTTTTGTCTGATCATCAGTCCAATTATTTACACATCATTTAAATTTTAATAACTTAAATCATAGGAATTTAAAGAATAATGGGTCTCAATCAGGGTTAGTAAATATTCTCTTGTTAGAAATGTTCACACAAAATGTGTTAACTCTATGAGGACTGAAGCTCCTATAATTGGGATGTACTTGGTAGAATTTTGGAGACTACAACTTCGCACCTGCAGGTCTTTGGCATCAGGAGCATTAAGTCTGGTATAGCTGGCAAGATAAATTTTCTTTTTTATTGATTTATTATTATTATTATTATTATTATTATTATTATTATTAATTTTGTATGTGGTACTAGGAATTGAAACCAGTTGTTTTCTACTCTGCTGAGCCATAACTGAGCCCTTATAAAAATTATTTTATTTATTTATATTTATTTATTTATTGCGGGTCTGGGGATGGAACCCAGTGTCATTCTACCTCCGAACTATACCCCCCCACCCTATTTTTATTATTTACTTTGAAACCGGGTCTCACTGAGTTGCAGAGGACCTCACTAAGTAGCTGAGGCTGTCTGTGAACCACGATCCTCCAGGTCTCAGCCTCCCGAATGCTGGGATTACAAGCGTGCGCCACCACACCTGGCTTAAAATTATTTTTTAAAACAGGGCCTCTCTAAGTTGCTCAGGTTATTGCTAAGTTTCTGAGGCTGACCTTAAACCTGGGATGTTCCTGTCCTCAACTCCCAAGTACTGAAACTATAGACATGTGGTAACTTGGCAGAGATGAATTCTTAGGAGGAAATATAATGAAAATGCAAACAGGTACTCAATTGAAAAGAAATAAATTAAAATTAATGTGTTTTAATAATTCAAAATCAAGCCAATACTATTGCCTCTCCAATTACTCTCAATGAAATCAACTCAATACATAACATAAAAATTCCTAAGAATTGAATAGGTGTCCCTCTCTCTCCTTCCTTCCTTCCTTCTTTCCTTCTTTCCTTCTTTCCTTCTTTCCTTCCTTCCTTCCTTCCTTCCTTCCTTCCTTCCTTCCTTCCCTCCTTCCCTCCTTCCCTTCTTTCTCTTTTTCTTTCTTCCTTTCCTTTCCTCTCCTTTCATTTTCTTCTATTTCCTGTTTTTTTCTTCTTCTTGGTATTGGAAACTGAACCCAGAAGCATTCTATCTAAAACCTACAACCCTAGTTCTTTGTATATTTTATTTTTTAATTTTGAAACAAGGTCTACTAGGTTACTGAGTGTCTTGCTAAATTGCTGAGGTTGGCCTTAAACCTGCAACCGCCCCTTTTTAACCTTCCGAGGATTGTAGGTGTACACCACCACTCCTCACCACTCCCCCCCCCCCATGGCTTTCTATTGGATTTAAAACTCCCAATTTCAAAAATTTCCAGGATAGGGAATATCATGACACTGCTTGAAAGTCAAGCAGACCCCATGAACCAGTAGAGAAGTTCCCTTTACTACTGTGGATTTACTACTGTTATTCTCACTGCAAATCATTCTGCAGAATAATTATGCTTCTTTGAGAAACAGGGAAGGTTAGAGTTTAGTCAAGCATTTTAGAAAAAGGTGATCTTAGTTTTGTGTTTTCTTTTAATAACCAGTAAAGTTAAAGAAGACACTTGAAAATTGATGTTACTCTAAAGTGTGTTATATCTCATCAACATTTTTTTTAATTTGAAAAGAAAGATAAATGGTCAAAGCATATTCATAGCACAGGAAGCTGGCAGGCTGGGTTTGGGTTCAGATGTAATGTAGATCATGTAATGGTACGAATATTCTTTAATTTTAAAAATAACAATCAAGAAAACTCAGTTTGTTGTTTTATATTGTATGAAAATTCTTTACCTAAAACAAAGTTTTAAAATATCTCAAGCAATAATAGAAACTCAGATGATATTTTTTTGAAATCCTTAAAAATGTCCAAGTGTATATTAAATTGCAATAGAAAAACAAACGTGTGCATGTGTGTGTAGAGGACAATAAATTATAAAGGTAGGAGGATAAAATGACAAAGGTAAAATACTGGACAGAAAAGATATATATTGTGATAAGTGATAGATAAATCAAATACATGTTCAGAAAAATAGTCAAAGGTGCTACGACTTTCAATCATATTGCTAAAGGTATTTGATGGCCTTTGTCTTTATATACCCACTTCTTAAGTGAGCATTTAAAAATTATACTGAAAATTATTCTAGCACAAAAATATAAGATCAGAAGTGCATAAATAAATCGACAATATATGGTCTTCCACTTAAAAAATACACTTTAATGGTTTTAATCTCAGGATATTTTCTCCTTCCTGCACATTACTACTGCAAAAACTCATTAATTTGAAAAATGAAATATGCTGAAAAATCATCCGATTAATTTATTATAATATTAAAATATCCATTTTGTTTCAACTAGAAAGATAGCTTTTTTTTCCTTTCTTTCATTCAGTGGGTTGCAGGTTACAGTTTGAATAAACCAATGTGTAAAATAAATGGCTGTCATTTTATTTATTTATTCATTTATTTTATTATAATTTTTTTTTGTGTGTGTGTGGTACTGGGGATGAAACCCTTATTACTCCGGGTTATACTCCCAGATCTATTTTTTACATTTTATTTGGAAACAGAGTCTCTTAAACCAGCGAGGCTGGTTTCGAACCTACGCGATCCTTCTGTCTCCGCCTCTCAAGTGTGGGTATTACAAGCATGCGCCACCACGCCCGGCTATTTATTTATTTTTTATTTTTTTTATTTATACATTGTAGTCATATATCTTAATGGGAGTACAAGATGGGATAGGCATCCATGCACGCACCCCTCTTTAGCCCTTACTCAATTCCCTCCCAATTCTCTTCTACCTCCCTTCTTCTCATGTTTGTCTTAGTGATTGACTTTCATATGCTTGTGAATGTACATCTTGAACATTAGAGAGTTTTCTTCTTCCCTCTTTTCATCCCCTCAGTTGGGTCACCTTATTTGCTCATCTATAGTATCGCCTTCTAGTCTATAGTTCCTCCTATGACCCATTTTCTCCCTAGCTTCCACGTATTAGGGAGAGCAGCTAATTTTTCACATTTTGTGACTGACTAATCTCACTTAGCTCAATTGCTGTCTTTTTAAATGTTTTATAAATACAACTGGCTCTAATACTTTAAGATCAGATTATTGTTATTTTAGTAAGGGCATTTTAGCTATGAATATATGCTCCTAGAGATGATAATTTATTTCTTTTTAATATTTTTCATTAATAGCATAATTTATTCTTCTGAAAATAGGTTAGATTCCATAAATTAATTTAGTATTATACAGGGGTAATTGGTTTTCTATTAGAACTATAAAAACATCTTTTTTCTATATTCATGTATTTAAATTTATACATGCACACCACACACAATTTTGAAATAATTTTAATTTTAGGCACTTGATTACCAAAGTTAGAGAATAGATATTAAATAAAGTATGAGCTAATAATTCATTAATGGCTTATTAATGATTTTTATTATCTTTATATTCTCTGAGTAATAACTTTTTCCATAAAAAATGCTTCTTTAAGAATATAAATTTCACTGGGTGTGGTGGTTTGTGCCTATAATCCTAGTGCTTGGGAGCCTGAGACAGGGGTTTAGCAGGTTCAAGGCCAGTCTCAGCAATTTCGTAAGGTTCTAAAAAACTAAGTAGGGAGACTTTGTTTCAAAAATAAAGCAAAATAGGGCTTGGTGTAGCTCAAAAGTAGACTGCTCCTTGGTTAATTCCCCAGTACCAAACAAAACTACAAACAAAAAAACAAAAACAAAAACAAAAATCACAATATGAATTAACATTCTGTTTCTGTCATTGAATATAGCTTTTCACTAAACCCTTCTAATTATTTTTTAGACTTCACATTTTAGCACTTTTTTTTTTTCACTAGGGTTGTAACCCAGGCACTTTCTTCCTCTGGGATATACTCCCAGATCTATTTTATATTTTATTTGGAAACAGGATCGCACTAAGTTGCTGAGAGCCTCATTGTAACTGAGGCTGGCTTTGAACCTGCATGGATTCTCCTGTCCCAGCCTCCCAAGCACTAGGATTACAAGCTTACGCTACCACGCCCGGCACATTTTAGCACTTCCAAGAAAAATAAACAGATACAAATAAGTTATTAGTAACAGTAGTTTAATTCACAACCAATTTATGGAATTAATTACCAGTTTTCTATGACTAACATACAACTTTTCAGTAGTTTGATTTTATTAATAATACTGTACATATATTTCCATGTGTACTTGTAATTGGTTTTATAAAATAAACCACCAGAATTGGAAGTGATGATATATCCTGCCCTCAGAAATGTGATGTTCTTAATAAATATAGTCGTTTTCTTCTAGAAAGTTTTACTCTTATAAAAGTTTATAATTGCATATACTTCTCAAGTTATATATATAGGAGAACATTTATAAATCAACATAAACATCCCAAAATAAAAATTAGCAAAGTCTGTGAAAATAATAGGAAAACACAAATTAAAAAAAAGAGCAAAAAAAAAGAGCAGGGGTAGCAACCCTAATATCCAACAAAACAGACTTTAAACTAAAACACATCAAAAGAGACAAATCAGGGCACCTCCTTTTACTAAAAGGAACACTATACCAAGAAGATATAATGATAGTAAATATTTATGCCCCAAATATGGGTGCAACCACATTTGTAAAACAAACCCTTCTGGACATAAGATCCCAAGTAGACCCAAATACAATAATTCTGGGAGACTTTAATACGCCTCTCACACCACTGGATCGATCTTCAAGGCAAAAGATGAGTAAAGACATTTTAGAACTAAAGGAAACCATAAACCAAATGGACCTAATAGACATTTTCAGAGTATTTCAACCAGGAACTACAGAATACACTTTCTTCTCAGCAGCCCATGGAACCTTCTCCAAAATTGATCACATCCTGGGACACAAAGAAAATACCAGCAAATTCAAAAAATGTAATATAATTCCTTGCATCTTTTCAGACCACAACGGAATAAAAGTAGAAATCAACAACAGGAAACTCGAAAGAAAGTATTCAAATTCATGGAGAATGAATGATACACTATTGAATGATGAATGGGTAAGAGCAGAAATTAGGGAAGAAATAAAGAAATTTATGGAAACAAACGAAAACAGAGACACAACCTACCAAAACCTATGGGACACCATGAAGGCAGTACTAAGAGGAAAGTTTATTGCATTGAGTGCCCACATAAAAAGGACGGAGAACCACCAAGTAAAGAACCTAATGACACAACTCAAGGATCTAGAAATTCTGCAACAGTCTATTCCCAAAGCCAGCAGAAGGCAAGAAATCATCAAAATTAGAGCAGAAATAAATGAAATAGAGAACAAAAAAACAATTCAGAGAATCAATAAAACAAAAAGTTGGTTCTTTGAAAAGATTAATAAGAATTGATAAACCCCTGGCCAACCTAACCAAAAGAAAAAGAGAATCAACTCAAACTATCAAAATTAGAAATGAAAAAGGAGATATCACCACAGATAGTGAAGAAATTCAAAATATTATCAGAAACTACTTTAAAAATTTATACTCCAATAGACTTGAAAACCTGGAAGAAATTGATAGATTTCTAAGCACAGTTAAGCTTCCTACACTTAGCCAAGAGGACATAGCAAGCCTAAACCAACCAATAACAACCAAAGAAATAGAAATGGCAATAAAAATTCTTCCACCAAAGAAAAGCCCAGGCCCAGATGGGTTCCCAGCTGAATTCTACAAAACCTTCAGTGAACAACTAATACCAATACTGCATAACATGTTCCGGGAAATTGAAAGAGATGGAACTCTTCCAAATTCCTTCTATGAGGCCAGTATCACATTAATCCCAAAAACCAAATAAAGATACCTCAAGAAAGGAAAACTACAGACCAATATCCTTAATGAACATAGATGCAAAAATTCTAAACAAAATACTAGATATACGCATTCAAAACTATATCAAGAAAATAATACATCATGACCAAGTCAGTTTCATCCCAGAAAAACAAGGCTGGTTCAACATACGCAAATCAATACATGTTATTCACCACATAAATAGAACCAAGAACAAAAACCACATCATCATAGCAATAGATACTGAAAAAGCATTCGACAAAATCCAACACCCATTTATGTTAAAAACACTGCAAAAAATTGGGATAGAAGGAAGGTACTTCAACATCATTAAGGCAATATACTGCAAACCCAAAGCCAACATTATATTGAATGGGGAAAAACTGCAAGAATTTCCGCTACAGTCAGGAACAAGACAAGGATGCCCACTTTCACCACTCCTTTTCAATATAGTCCTTGAGACTCTTGCTGCAGCAATCAGACAAGAGAAGGAAATCAAAGGAATTCACATAGGAAGAGAGGAATTAAAATTATCCTTATTCGCAGATGACATGATCCTTTATCTGGAAGACCCAAAGAACTCAAACAAAAGACTTCTGGACCTGATTGACAAATTCAGCAAAGTCGCAGGTTACAAAATCAACCTAAAGAAATCAGTGGCTTTTCTTTACGCCAACAACGAATCCACAATGAAAGAAATAAAAACAACAATTCCATTAACTATAACCTCAAAACCAATAAAATACCTAGGAATAAACCTAACCCAAGATGTAAAAGACCTCTACAACAAAAACTATAAAACATTAAAGAAAGAAATTGAAGAAGACCTTGGAAGATGGAAAGATCTCCCGTGCTCATGGATAGGCAGAATAAATATCATCAAAATGGCCATTCTGCCAAAACTGATCTATAGGTTCAATGCAATTCCCATTAAAATACCAGTGACATTCTTCAGAGACCAAGAAAAATCAATCATGAATTTCATATGGAGAAAGAAAAGACCTAGAATAGCCAAAGCAATTCTCAATAACAAGAAACACGCAGGAGGCATTACAATCCCAGACTTCAAACTATACTATAGAGCAATAGTAGTAAAAACAGCATGGTACTGGCACAAAAACAGATATACTGACCAGTGGATTAGAATAGAAGATACAGAAACAAACCCACACATCTTTAGTCAATTAATCTTTGACAAAGGGGCCAAACACATACGCTGGAGAAAAGACAGCCTTTTCAACAAGTGGTGCTGGGAGAACTGGCTAACCATTTATAAAAAGATGAATCTAAACCCCTATATCTCACCAAACACAGGAATCAACTCAAGATGGATCAAAGACTTAGAAATTAGACCTGAGACTGTGAAGCTAGTAGAGGAAAGCATAGGTTCAACACTACAACATATTGGCACAGGCAGTAACTTTCTCAACAAAACCTCCAAAGCTCAGGAAATTAAAGCAAGAATAAACAAGTGGGATAACATCAAACTAAAAAGTTTCTTCTCATCAAAGGAAACTATCAATAACCTAAAGAGGAAGCCTACAGAATGGGAAAGGATCTTTACCAGCCACCATTCTGATAGGGGGCTAATATCCAGAGTATACAAAGAGCTCAAAAGACTCTACACTAGCAAAACAAACAATCCAATCAAGAAATGGGCAAATGAACTAAATAGACGCTTCACAAAAGAAGAGATACAAAGGGCCAATAGATACATGAAAAGATGTCCTTCATCACTGGCCATCAGGGAGATGCAAATCAAAACTACACTGAGATTCCATCTAACCCCAGTCAGAGTAGCAAGCATAAAGAAATCAAATAACAACAAATGCTGGCGAGGATGTGGGGAAAGAGGAACTCTTTTACACTGTTGGTGGGAATGCAAACTAGTTCAACCACTATGGAGATCTGTATGGAGATTCCTAAGAAAGGTGGGAATAGATCCACCATATGATCCAGCTATACCACTCCTGGGTATCTTTCCAAAGGAGTTGAATTCAGAGAACTACAGCAACATATGCATACCTATGTTCATAGCAGCACAATTTGTAATAGCCAAAATATGGAACCAACCCAGATCACCATCAACAGATGAATGGATAGCAAAACTATGGGAAATACACACAATGGTATTCTATTCAGCCATAAAGAAGAACAAAATTATATCATTTGCAAGAAGATGGAAAGCCCTGGAGAACATTATGTTAAGTGAGATCAGCCAAGCACAGAAGAAGAAGATACATATGTTTCCTCTAATATGCCCAAACTAGGAAACACAAAGAATACCAGAGGGACTCCAGATATTGAAGGGGAAATACTAGCTAAGTTTGGATGGTAAGATAGGAGAGGAGGAAGGCCGGTCTTGATTAATAAGGGTCCACACTTGAACATGTGTAAAATTATGAATAAGACATGATTAACCTGGACAACCATTGGTGGGGGGGGGGAATGGGGGCGGGGTGGGAGGGCACCAAATATAGTGTAAATGTATACTATTTATGTTCAATAAAAAAATTGTTATAAAAAATGTGCAAAGTGTTGAATAATTTAAATAAAATAAACTATATCAATGATAATATACTTTGTAATTTATTAGATAGCCAAAGTAATCTGAGAATTAAAATAATACTGTGGGCTAGATGTGGTAGCATTTGTCTGTAATTTCACTATTTCAGTGGCTGAGACAGAAGGATCAAAGGTTCAAAACCAGCATAAACAACTTAGTGAGGCCCTCCATAACTTACTGAGACCCTGTTTCAAAATAAAAAAAAAAAAATAAGTAAAATAAGGCTGGGGTATAGACCAGAGGTCGAATGCTCCCGAGTTCAATCCCCAGTACCATGCACACAAAATAATAATAATAATAATAATAATAATAATAATAATGATGTGCTGACTTTCACACATGATGTTAATGGAATCTTATCCTTCTCCCAACCCTATAAAAAGCCATACAGGAATATTTATCAAGACCCTGAAAATAATTAATTTTCTTGATTCATTTTTAGAAAATTAAAACTGTGTTTCAAGATGATCTAGAATGCACTAATGATTGCTAATGAAGATGTAAAAATACACATGCAAAGCCTGAGTGATAGAAATATCTATATTGATACTGTTTATATTGTCCAATTATCCGTTATCCCTTGTTTCTTTTATTAAACACATCTCAATTTTAACAGAAAATAAAAATGGTCATCTACAGTAAGTAGGGCAACTGTGAGCTTTTTATTTTAGCTACATTGGTTACATATGATTAACAATTGTTCAACTGGATGTAAGTAGAAAATACATGTGCAAGATCTATGAACTTACAAGTAAGGGTGGCCCTCTTTTACCCTTTCTCATTTGTTGAACAATGGTTGTTTGATAACTAGAGCTGAAATAACACTCTTGCTCCATGAGACAGGAGCGGGGATAAAATATAGAAAAAATAAGTACATCTTGGTTCCTTGATGATATTGATGGTGCAGAAAAGTCCTGGACCAAATATTGAGACTGTTTAGGAAGAGAGAAATAATATCTACCTTATTTAAGTCACTATTTTGGACTTTTTGTTTTAACAGCTAAAACCATTTACTAAGTACATGAAATATAAATGGGGGAATATTATATAATAACTCAAAGACTCCTAATGTTATGAATAAAACTAATGAAATTATGTTGTTGAAAGAAAGTTAAATACATTATGCTAATTTTTAAAATTTTAGATTTATAAATTTATAGATTTAAAAATAAATCTATAAAATGTTAACAAAAGCAAAATCTGAGTGCTGGGATTAGGGGTAATTGTTAAAATATGTCTCCTATCCTAGTATAACTGAGATAAACATCAGATAAATTTCAGTCAAGGGATATTTTACAAAATGCCTTGCCAAAGATAGGTGTAGTGGCACACATTTGTATTCCAGTACTTCTGAAGCAGAGACAAGAGGATTGCAGGTTCTCAAACAGCTTCAGCTACTTAGTGAGGTCCTCCACAACTTAGTGAGACCTTGTTTCAAGGCTTAGGTTGATTAATGGAGGAGCTACATCTGAATATGTGTAAAAGTATGAATAAAGTATGGTTAACCTGGACACTCATTGGTGGGAGGGGAGAAAGGGGAACAGCATGGGAGGAGAGGTCACCAAGCACAGTCTGAATGTATGCCATTTTCAAATCTATTTCATATCAAAATAAAAAATAAAATAAAATAAAACATGTGAAAACCTAAAAAAAACCTTCCTAATTTGCTTCTTTTCAATGTTATATATTATATAATATAATACATATATATTTTAAAATGTAATGTAATATTACAATATATATTTTAATGTAATAAATATACATATACACATATATGTATATAATACATATATGCATATATACATATTTCTCTAAGAAAAGCTTTTTGGTTACAAATGGTCTAAGATAGTTTAACTGGGGAAAACTCAAGGTTTTTAAGAGTAAGGAGAGGATGGAACTTAATATTTTATGAAGATAAAGTAATATAGGAGTGAAAAGGAAATGGTGTGGATACAGGATGATGCAGAGAGCTGGGAAAACACTGCACAACACTCACCTTTCTGCTGTGAACATTATCCCTCCTTACTGTTCTACTAAAAGTGTAACCTGTCAAGGCAAGAATAAAACAAACCAAATTAAAAATAAAGAATAAATAAAAAATAAAGAATAAAAATAGCTGGGGCTTATTTCCATTTTTCTGCATATGGTTAATCAGTTTTGCCAACACTATTTGTTGAACATGCTATTGTTTTCCCATTGTGTGTTTTTGGTCTCTTTGTCAAAAGTCAATTGGCTATAAGTGTGCAGATTTATTTCTGAGTTTTCTATTCTTCTCCATTGGTTTATGTAAATGATTTTTGTTGTGTGTATCAGTACCATGCTGTTTTTATTACAATGGCTTTGTAGTATAGTTTAAAGTCAGGTACTGTGATTCCTCCTGCATGGTTTTTGTTGCTGAAAACTACTTTGGCTATCCTGGGTTTTTTGTTGTTCCAAATGAATTTAAGGACTAAGATTTTTATGTCTGTAAGGAATGATCTTGGTAATTTAATGGGTATTGAGTTGAATTTGTAGATCATTTTTGGAAGTATGGGCATTTTGATAATATTTATTCTGCTTATTCATGAACATGGAAAATAGTTCAATCTTCTAAGGTCTTCTTATATTTATTTTTTTCAATGTTTTATAATTTTCCTTGTAGAGATCTTTTACCTCCTGAGTTAAGCTAATGCATGCATATCTATGTTCATAGCAGCGCAATTCACAATTGCCAAACTATGGAAACAGCCAAGATGTCCATCAACAGATGAATGGATTATAAAACTATGGCATGTGTACACAATGGAATTTTTCTCAGCCATAAAGGACAAAATTATGTTATTTACAGAAAAATGGATGAAACTGGAGAACATTATGCTAAGTGAAATTAGTCACAAAATCTAAGAAATCATGTTTTCCTAATATGTAAAAGCTAGGGACAAAATGGGTCAAAAAAGGAACTCTAGATGAACAAGGAGATATTATAGATGAGCAAATAAGGCAACGTAACTGAGGAGATTGAAGAAGAGGGAAATTATCTAATGTTCATAATGTACATTAACAAACATATAAAAAATCAATCACTAAGCCAAATATGAGCTGGAGGAAAGGGGAGTGAATAGGATGGGAATTGGGTACGGGCTAATTGGGTGATGTGTGCATGTATGCCTCTATCATCTTGTACTCCAATAAGATGTATGGTTATAATGCACCAATAAAAAAAATTAAAAATTTAAAAAATAGGGCTAGTGTATATTTCAAATGGAGAATTACCCTGGGTTCAGTATCAAGTACCACATACACACACACACATTCACACACACACAGCCTTACCAATATTTTCAGACATTGTTAAAGTCATCAAAAAATACAAGTCTGAAAACCTTTTTAAATCTAAGAAGACATGAATTTGGTCTCTTGACTGGGTTCCTGAAACAGAGAGATGACATTAAATATAAACTGAGAAAATGTGAAATATAGACATTAGTTAAAATAATAAACAATATCTTAATATTAGATCATCAACACTGACAAATATGTCATAATAATTGAGATGTTAACACTAGCAGAAACTGGATATGAACTCTGGGAATCCAGAATTTATATTTATTCAAATAAAAGTGTATTATAAGCTTTTCTTTTAAATGAAAGTGTAATATTCACAGAATCTAATGTTAGCCCCCCAAATTACTGATACATACAACATGGATCTGAAAAATATTGTACTATGAAATAGAAATTACAAGAAAGAGACACTATGTGACTTTTTTTAAAGACTATTTTTTTTAAGTTTTTGCAAGAGTGGTGGGTCATACCTATAATCTCAGTACTTGGAAGGGTGAGACCCGAAAATCAAAAGTTTGAAGCCAGCCTCAATAACTTAGCAAGACTTTGTTTAAAAGTAATATATAAAAAAATGTTGTAGCGGGGCCTAGGGACTCACGCTTGTAATCCCCGTGCTTGGGAGGCAGAGAAGGGAGGATCACGCAGGTGTGAAGCCAGCCGGGCTGGCTTAAGAGACCCTGTTTCCAAATAAAAATATAAAAATGGGTCTGGGAGTGTAGCCTGGAGGTAGAAGGGCTTCCAGGAACCCCAGTACCACCAAAACCAAACCAAACCAAACTAACAAACAGAAAAGTCGTAGATGGAGTTTGGAGGTAGAATCCCTCTGGGTTCAATTACTTGTATCAAAACAAACAAACAAACAAACAAACAAATATTGTTCTTGACAGTAGGCACTAAGCACAGAAACTGTAGGAAGCCATACACATTGTTATTGATCTGCTAGCTCCTCTTGTCTGCACGGGAACAAGCCCAGTTTGCCAAAAAGTCTTCCAATTTTCTTCAGCTTTTCTGTTCCTGGGCATGTGTGCTCAGCTCCATCGTGAAAGGTGTCAGCTTCTCCTGTGCACAGCTGGCTGTCACTGAAGCTGTCGACACAGAGGCAGCAATCAGTCCATCTAAGCGCCAATTTCTTTTCCTGGATTTGTTTGCCCTTACTCTCTCGTACTCCGTGTCCTTCGCATTTACACAACTACCTACCCTGCTGACCTCAGTTTCACCACCAGAGGCTGAAGTAATAGACCAATATAAACTGTTTACTTTCAAAACAGAATAAGAGAAAAACCCCTATAATATATTATACATATTTTACCTCCTCTAATGGTTGTTTTACCAATAAAATCTCACCTGCTATAACAACATAATCTATTAGAACTACTTATTAAAACAAAACAAAACCTCTTGATTACTAACTGCCTTATTTCAAGAACTAAAGGTGACATCTCAGTCATGAAGAGGCTGAGAGAAGGCAGCCAAGCCTGTCCCTGAATTCTGCTACCTCTTAGAGCCCCTTAAAATGGCCATTTCCCCCAAACAAATTAAGATAAACAACCATTTTTGGTGCTCTCCAGTGAAGAATTAATAATATTAAGAAAATCTACTATCTAATCACTTTCATATTTATTACATCTATAATGAAAATAAGAAATATTTTTAGTGGTCAAAAGACATAAAATGATTAATCACATATCCACTGATGACACTTTAAAAGTACCTCAGCCCAGATATGTGACACTACAATCATTAAAAATCAGATTCAATTTTTAAAGATACTAATCTTAAATTTTATGCTGCTGGCAGAAACTTAAAATTATATCCAGTAAGCTCAGCTGTTCTGGATAATGGGAAAGCTGAATTCTATGGTGCTGCCAGAAAATAATATGTTCTTAGAAATTCTGCAAGTTGAATAGGGAGAAAACTGATCAGAATGTGACAAAGTGATGTTACGAATTGTTCAGAACAGAAAAATTCCAGATCCAAAGACATTTTTTTCCCTTTGAGATATGGGTTGAGGTCCAAGAGCAGCATAATGGTACCAAATGGGTAAAAACAACAATAAAGTCACTTCTCATGCATAATGCAAAGGCATTCTCTATTGGAGTTGATATCACCATCTGGTGCCTAATTATTCCCGCCTCACACCACACGGTGGTGTGCACCTAATGGAATGACTGTGCATTATAATAGCTCAGTTCACAAACTCTTTGCTGCTAATTATAAGGTGCAAGTAGTTGTTGTTTAACATCATGGGAATCCTAAAGAAGTTGATGCTTGTTGCTTAAATAAATATTTTTGTAGAAAGTCACTAGGAAAAGTGAACTAAAGTTAGCTTTTATTTTTCTAAAAGATCAATTGTTCTTTTATGTTTAGTTACTTCTAACATCTGCACCACAGAAATTAATTAAGGCCCTGATTCTGTATTCTCATCATGTGATCAGTTTTCTTTTCTTTTATGAGAGTGCTTTTATTTTTATGTACTAGCATGTGTTTTTAAGATGTGGGAATCAATTACAGTTATTTTTTTCTAAAATAACAAAGAAAATGATTCTTATAAAACCATTCAGTTATTTATTTAATGAGCACAGAATATTCACTAGGTTTCAGAGACTATGTAGGGTCTAAAGGAACAAAAATAATCTCTTCTGGACTTTGCTAAATTAATAAAAATATAAGGGTAAATAGTTACAATAAAATTTTACAGGTTCTTAATGCACTAATATAAGGACACTTCACCACAATTTTTTTATTGGTGCACTGTATTCATACATCATAATGGCATAAAAAAAAAAACTTTTGTAGACATACATGCACACATCTCCCAGTTAGCCCCTACCCGATCCCCACCCTTTTCCCTCCCCATCCCTCCTTCCCATGCTTGGCTTAGTGGTTGACATCTAGTATTATAGCAATTTATCTAAAATTAACAATGATAATCTCACATAACAGTTTCATTTGTCTGATACCAAGCTTTAGATGACTTAAAGATAACATTTCAATATTTCTCTTTGCTTTCTTTCTTACCAAAGAATATTTTTTTCTTTTTTTTTTTTAGGTGAAACTATCATACATTTATTTATTTATTTTTCAGAGAAAATCTATCCTAATATAGAATATGGACTCTAGATGCAAAAAATGATCTTAAAAAAGAACAAAGCTCAAAGATGTATATTTTCTGATTTTAAACCATACAAAGCTACAATAATTGAAACAGTTTAGTGCTGTTATAAAGGCAGATATATAAACCATTGGAGTTAAATAAAAGCCTAGAGATAAATTCTTCCATATATTGTCAAGTTATTTTTGACAAGGTTTCCACAGACATTTGGTGGAGGAAATAATAATCTTTTAACTAAATATTGTTGAAAAATAATAATTACATGAAAAAGAATAAAATTGGACCCTTACCTAACACCATATACAAATATTAACTCAAAGCAGATAAAAGACCTAAATATAAAACTTAAGACTATAAACTTTTAGAAGAAAATCTGGGTCATAAAACCTCACGACAATGAAATTGGCAGTTTTCTTGGATATGATTTCAATGGCACAGGCAACAGAAGGGTAAACAAACTCCCTAGAAAATAAAAAAATATTGGATATCCAAAGACAATGTAGACAGAGTTAAAAGTTACTGATAGAATGGGATAAAATATTTCCAAATGGTATATCTGAAGGTATATTAATATTCCAAATAGAAATCCTAAAAATTAACAACAATAAAAGCAAACAATACAATTTAGAAATAGGTAAAAGACTAACAAATAATGAATCTCCAAAGATAGCCAATCTTAGTTGTCTGTTGGATGGAAAATCTTGTTTCTCTGGTTCTGGTGTGTGTTAACTATTTCTTCTTTGTAGTTAATCTCTTTGAGTATTTTCTCTAGTGCTGGTTTTGAAGACATAAATTCCTTCAGTTTCTGTTTGTCACGGAAGCTTCTTATTTCCCCATTTAATTTGATAGAAAGTTTTGCTGGGTAGGAAATTTTTGGCTGGAAGTTGTTTTCTTTCAGAGTTTGGAATATGTTACTCCAAGCCCTTCTGGCTCTCATGACTTGGTTTGGGAAGTCTGGAGTGATTCTAAATGTTTTGCCTCTGACTGTCACTTGGCCCTTTGCTTTTGTTGCCTTTAAGATTCTCTGCTTGGCTTCCACATTGGTCATTTTGACAATTATGTGTCATGGGGAACCTCTTCTCCGATCCTGTCTAAAGGGAGTTCTATAAGTTTCTTGGACCTGTGTATCGACCTCTTGCTCTATGTTTGGGAAATTTTCTGCTATTACTTCCTTGAAGAGATTGTTGATCCCTTTGGTTTCACCTTCTTTTCCCTCCTCTATTCAAATTATTCTTAGGTTAGCTCTCTTAAAATGGGTCCATATTTCTTCAATGTCAGATTCTTGCTGTCGGATTTCTTTTTCTAAATTAGAAACTATGCGTTTATTTTTGGAATGATCATCTTCTAGGAGTGAGATTCTATTCTCCATGTGATCTAATCAGTTGTTTACACTTTGAATTGAGGTCTTTATTTCATTGATTATATCTTTTATCTCTTTTGGGTCTCTCTGAATTCTTTTCAAAACACCTCTATTATTTCTGCAGTTATTTTCCTGATTTAATCTTCTAGAAATCTCTGAATTTCTGTTTTATCAGGTTCTGATGTTGTGGGTTTGTGGGAATTCCCTGCTCCATTGTTATTTCTCTTTCCCATAATTTATGAAGTTTGTGCCTTCTCTGGGTTCTTCCCTGGGTCACTATGAATTCACTTAAGGTTTTCTGGATCTCAAGTCTGTGGTATCTCAGTCACCACTACTCCTTTACTGGGTTGTATCGCAAAGTCTCAGACCCTGGGAGTCAATCGAGGCTGCTTTAGACCATGGGGGGTGCCAGGCTGGGTGTTCTCCTGCATGGATTTGTGACTATAGTGTGATATCTCTGCCACCTCCACTCCCCCACTGGGTCAAGTCCCTGGGAGTCAGTTCTGGGATTTCTCCTCTAGGGTCCACAATTTGACTCACTGTTGTTGAGAGGCTGATGGAGCTGTAGTGGACTTGGTGAATTCGCTGCTGCTGCCACCGGTGGCAATATTGTGCTGCTGCCACGCCCTCGGCCGTGAGGCTAGCGTGTTTCTTCTCTGGTTTTGAGTTCCACTCTGAGTCCCTGCAGGGCGCGCTGAGCCCAGCCCCTGGGAGCTTTAGACACTCCCTTGCCAAAAAATCTGCCGAATCCCGCCTGGCTGGTCCACAGCAGCTCACCTCGGCTCTCTGTCTGCCGCTCCTCTCTGGAGCCTGGTGGGCTGTTGAGTGCACTAGAGCCGTCCGGTGAACTCGCCATTCCCACTGGCAGTATGGCGCTGATGCTGCATCCTCGCCCGTGAGGCCGGCGTATCTCCTCTCTGGCTCTGAGCTCTGTTCTGAGTTCCCCTCCTCTCTGGAGCCTGGTGCTGAAAGGAAAGACGGAGTCCACGCAGGTCTGCACCGTGGCTCCAGCTGCAGCACTGAGGTCTGTCAGTTCTCTTTTTCTCTGTCCCTGGTATTTACCTTTTTTGTTTCTCTGCTGATGGTGTTTTCTGGCTATGAAAGGCGCTGATTTTGTTGTAATAGAGATTGGTTGTTAGCGGGGCTCCTAAGCCCCGCTTTTCTCCGTCGCCATCTTCCCAGAAGTCCCCTTCACCAAAATTTTTCAACCTCATGTGTATTATTTTGTTAGTTGAAGCTTCATTTTATATCATTTTATAATAATCTAAAATGTAGTCTCTTAAAATAAAATAAACATTTCATTTTTCATGATTTTGCAATTTAATCAAGATTTGTAAGTAACACCTTTTCCTTGGTCCACAAAAAAGTTTTGGAATTAGAGACTCAAAAGAATCATTAAGAAGATGAATCATTTATTTTGATAAAATTATATTTGGATTTGGATAATTGTTTAAATGAAGTATCCAGTGGGGAAACTTGATCTTCTGATTCGTTGGTTTCTCTGTGAAACTGCTTGTGTTTCCTCACATAATCGAAACTAAATTGCAAAAAACAGAAAGCAAAATCTCTTGGTTTTCTTAAAGTTTAGGTCCAAACCTGTCAAGTTTTTTTGTTTTTCCATATTTAGTCTCAGAATTTACAAGTCTAGTCCAGATTCCATGAAATGAAGAATAAGACTGTACTTTTCAGGGGTCAATTTTTACTATCTCTCATCTACCAGTTGGCATGAAACTTATCAAATATATATAATATTTTAAGGAGTGTGAACAATGTAAAGGCTTACTTTCCAACTTCACATAAAATTCAGTGTATGTGAACTAAAATTTTATTTTAATACTATGTCTTGTAAAGGGCAACAATATATAAAATATCGGAAAGAGTTTAATTCTAGGTTTCCTAAAAAGTTTGTGCTACTCAACAGAAATTATCCATGTCACAAATGTATTTTCATTAAATCTGAATTTCAAGTGCATATACATATATATATATATATATATATATATATATATATATATATATACATACATATACATGTATGTATGTGTGTAGATATACACATATATGTATATATAGCTAACATTTAGAAAAATAATAAAATGTTCATTATGTGCCAAAATGTAACATAATAAAAATATTTTAATTATAGATAACAAATCTGTAGGTAAAAATGACCCTATTTTATACATAAACTAAGGAAAATGTAAGTGAGTAATATCTGGGCTAATATAACAAATGTGTAAAAGAGTTTGGATTCAAGTCAAAGTTCTCTCTTGCCAGACTGAGTAATGTGCAGTCCTGACAAAGTTCAGATATATTCAATATTAATTTTATTTTTTATTTTTATTTTTATTTATTTATTTTTTATTGGTGCACTGTATTAATACATCATAGTAGGATACATACTTTTGTAGACATACATGCACACTTTTCCCAGTCAGCCCCCACCCAATCCCCACCCCATTCTCTCCCTATCCCTCCCTCCCATGCTTAGCTTAGTAGTTGACATCTAGTATTATGGCAATTTATCTAAAATTAAAAATGATAATCTCACATAACAGTTTCATTTGTCTGATACCAAGCTTTTGATGACTTAAAGATAACATTTCAATATTTCTTTTTGCTTTCTTTCTTACCAGAGAATACATTTTTTCTATTTTTTAGGTGAAACTATCATATATTTATATATTTATTTTTCAGAAAAAAAATCTATCCTAATATGGAATATAGACTCTAGGTACCCAAAACGATCTTGAAAAAGAACGAAGCTAGAAGATATATATTTTCTGATTTCAAACCATATAAAGCTACAATAATTGAAACAGTATAGTACTAGTCTAAAGGCAGATATATAAACCATTGGAGTTAAATACAAGCCTAGAGCTAAATTCTTTCCTATATTGTCAAGTTATTTTTGACAATGTTTCCACGAACATTTGGTGGTGGAAATATTAATCTTTTAACTAAATATGGTTGAAAAATAATAATTACATGGAAAAGAATAAAATTGGACCCTTACCTAATCCCATATACAGATATTAACTCAAAATAGATAATAGACCTAAATATAAATCTTAAGACTATAAACTTTTAGGAGAAAATCTGGGTCATTAAACCTCACAAAATTGAAATTGGCAGTAATTTCTTGGTTATGATTTCAATGGCACAGGCAACAGAGGAGTATACAAACTCCCTAAAAAATAAAAAAAAATATTGTATATCCAAAGACAATGTAAACAGAGTTAACAGTTACTAATAGAATGGGATAAAATATTTCCAAATGCTATATCTGAAGGTATATTAATATTCCAACTAGAAATCCTAGAAATTAACAACAATAAAGGCAAACAATACCCTTTAGAGATAGGTAAAAGACTAACATAAATAATGAATCTCCATAGATAACCAATCTTAGTTGTCTGTTGGATGGAAAATCTTGTTTCTCTAGTTCTGGAGTGTGTTACCTATTTCTTCTTTGTAGTTAATCTCTTTGAGTATTTTCTCTAGTGCTGGTTTTGAAGACATAAATTCCTTCAGTTTCTGTTTGTCATGGAAGCTTCTTATTTCTCCATCTAATTTGATAGAAAGTTTTGCTGGGTAGGAAATTTTTGACTGGAAGTTGTTTTCTTTCAGAGTTTGGAATATGTTACTCCAAGCCCTTCTGGCTCTCATGACTTGGTTTGGGAAGTCTGGAGTGATTCTAAATGTTTTGCCTCTGACTGTCACTTGGCCCTTTGCTTTTGTTGCCTTTAAGATTCTCTGCTTGGCTTCCACATTGGTCATATTGACAATTATGTGTCATGGGGAACCTCTTCTCCGATCCTGTCTAAAGGGAGTTCTATAAGTTTCTTGGACCTGTGTATCGACCTCTTGCTCTATGTCTGCAAAATTTTCTGCTATTACTTCCTTGAAGAGATTGTTGATCCCTTTGGTTTCACTTTCTTTTCCCTCCTCTATTCCAATTATTCTTAGGTTAGCTCTCTTAAAATGGGCCCATATATCTTCAATATCAGATTCCTGCTGTCGGAATTTTTTTCTTGATTAGAAACTATGCGTTTATTTTTGGTTTGCTCATCTTCTAAGAGTGAGATTCTGTTCTCCATGTGTTCTAATCGGTTGTTTGTGCTTTGAATTGAGGCCTTTACTTCATTAGTTGCATCCTTTATCTCTTTTTGCCTCCCTCTGTGTTCTTTTCGAAGCACCTCTATTATTTCTACAGTTATTTTCCTGATTTGATCTTCTAGAAATCTTTGATTTTCAGTTTTATTGGGTTCTGATGTTGTGGGGTTGTGGGCATTTATTGCTCCAGTATTATTCCTCTTTACCATGATTTCGGAAGTTTGTGCCTTCTCTGGGTTCTTCCCTTGGGTCACTATGACTTCACTTAAGGTGTTCTGGATCTCGAGTCAGTAGTATCTCAGACCCCACTACTCCTTTACTGGGTTTTATCACAGAGTCTCCGACCCAAGGAGTCGATAGAGGCTGCTTTAGACTAGGGGGGGTGCCAGGTTGCACGTTCTCCTATGGTGTGATATTTCTGCCACCGCCCCTCCCCCACTGGGTCAAGTCCCAGGGAGTACAGTACTGGGATTTCTCCTCTGTGGCCCGCAATTTGACTCACTGTTCTTGCGTATGCAGATGTAGCTGTACTGGCCTCGCTGAATTCGGTGCTGCTGCCGCCGGTGGCAATATGGCGTAGCTGCTACGACCTAGGCTGTGGGGCTGGTGTTTTTCTTCTTGGTTTTGATTTCCACTCTGAATCCCTGCAGCATGTGCTGAGCTCGGCCACTGGGAGCTTTAGATGCTCTCTGCGTGGAGAAATCCTGCCTGGCTGTTCCGCAGTGGCTCAACTCGGCTTGCTGTAGCCATCCCGTGAATTCGCCGGTGCCACCGGCAGTATGGCGCTGCTGTCGTGTCTGCCGCGTCCTCGGGCGTGAGGCCGGTTATCTCCTCTGTGGCTCTGTTCTCAGTCCGCTTTCTCTCTGGAGCCTGGTGATTTTTTGTTTCACTGGTGATGGTGTTTTCTGGCTATGAAAGGCGCTGATTTTGTGGTAATGGAGATTTGTTGTTACCGGGGCTCTTATGCCCCGCTTTTCTCGGTTGCCATCTTCCTGGCGATATTAATATTAATACAATATTAATTTTAAGAAAATTTATTTTTAATTTTTCTATCAGAAATATAATCTGTTCACTTATAAATATTATCAATTGCTATTTATTATAAGAAGGGTTGAGTCAAGTAACATAATTTTACTACCCCTAAACTTGATCAATCGATTACTTCAGTAACGTTTTACTCTACGTAAACCTACAAAAGAGTTTCCAATAAGAATATTTATTACCGGTTTTATGTGCATGTTTGTACATGCTTATATGTGATCTATGCCAAAAATTAGTATTTAAAATAAATTGGTAGACATATAGATAAAATTATGTATGTTTTAAAATCAGATTTATTTACTGTTATGCTAAATTATGAAGTTGGTTTAATATTTACCTTTATGTGCTCTCTTTTTCTTTTTTTTCTTTTTTTGGTGAGGTACTGGGGATGGAATCCAGGAATATTTTTATGCATACTACCAGCTTTATTTTTTTAGTATGAAATAGGGTATCACTAAGTTTCTGAGGGTCTCATTAGGTTTCAGAGGCTGCCCTAGAATCTGTAATTCTCCTGTCTCAGCCTTACAAGTACTAGGATTATAGACATGTGCCACCATCCCTGGCTCATTCCTTTATACATAAGGAATCCCTGGCGTCTTTCTTTATACATAAGGTTGACAACATTATCTATGTTGAATGAGGCAATAGATCATAAAAGTCCTTTATGGAAAGTTTATGAAAATAATTAATGGGAGGTAAAAAGTCAATTAGAAAACCCAGATCCTTAGTACTAGGTCAACTGTAATTATATTGGAAATTTTCCTTCTGAGAGTTTTGTTCTTCATTTCTCTGTTATGCTGAGAAAATTACATGAAAGTAGATTAGAGTCACACTTTGAGACAATTATTTCAAGACCATTTCATATCAAAGAAGTACTGAGGAGCTTTTAGAAAAATTACAATTGCATTCTCTAGAAGGTTTCTCCATTAATGTTAATTATGTTCTCCCTGGAGCCATAAGCTTAGGCAATCTTTCGAAAAGGCAAATTCATTCACCAGCAGGTGAATGTTTTAAGGTTTCACTTCAATACCATTTAGCTGAAAACATTTACAGTTGCTTTTTTTCTTTCTCTACTGCTTAGTTGAGATATAATTTGTGTACCATGAAGTTCACCCAATTAACATTTATAATATAACGGTTTGTCTACTGAATTGTGCAATCAGCACCATCTTAGATTTTTAATAATCCCAAACAGAAACTTTTTTAGCAAATAGCAATCACTCTCCACTCTTCCATCTTTCCACCTCCAGTCCAAGGCAAACTTCAGCTATTTTGTTTTCTTTCACTTTAGGTACAGAAGTGGAAAAAATGATTCTCAAATTATATATTTGATGTAGTATGCAACTTATAGGTCTATATAGCCAACAAAAGTCTCATATTCACTATATAAAAGATTAGGCAATGCTTCTTTAAGTACATTCTATGAAATGACCAAAATACTTTTAATGAAATTAAAGCTGGCTCAACACCCAGCTCAATGAAAGAAAATCACAAGAACTTTCTTAAGTAGTATTTTAAATAACTGGAGTAATGTGCTTATACAATTTTTTAAAATACTGGGTTTTCTGCATGCTTGCTTTGTGTCCCATTATTTTTTTTCATATCATTCATCAATCAACCATGTCCATGTGCCCAAACTCTTTTTCAGAGATTTAAAAAATGTTTACCCATTGTCCCTGACAAATGACAGCCTCATTTCATTTACTCAAACTTTCTTCAAGTCTTTTTTTCCAAATTATATTCTATGAAAACAAACACATATTCAGTGTTGCCTCTCTTTAACAGGTAATCTTTTTCCAGAACTCTGAAGGACATAAATGAGACTGTTTAAGGTTTTTAATCTTAAGTGATTTATTTTTATTTTTTCTATATTTCCTCAACCCCACAATGGACCCTAAATATTATTATCCTATATTATTTTAATTTTTATTGGTGCATTATTTTTATACATCATATTGGGGTAAAAAACTTGTGTGTACATACATGTACACATCACCGATTTAACCTCTATCCAATTCCCAACTCATTTCCTCCCCATCCCTTCCTCCTTCCCTAGCTTGGCTTAGTGATTAACTTCGATATGTTTAAGTACATTGCATGTTTTAGGGCATTTCCTTCTTCCCCCCTCCCATCCCCTCATTTAGGTTGTCTTGTTTGCTCCTCTATAGGATTTCCTTTTTCATCTATTGTTCCTCCTATTACCCATTTCTCCTTAGCTTTCACATATTAGGGAAGCATCTGATTTATTATTTTTTGTGACTGACTAATCTCACTTAGCATGATGTCCTCCAGTTCCATCCATTTCCCTGAAAATGATGTAATTGAGCTTTTGTTAATGGCTGAGTAAAATTCCATTGTGTACATATCCCACAGTTTTTAATCCATTCATCAGTTGATACACATCTTGGCTGGTTCCATAGTTTGGCTATGGTGAATTGTGAAGCAATGAACATAGATACACATGTATTAGTTTGGTAGTTTGGTTTACTTTTCATTGGGTAGATACCCAGAAGTGGTATTGCTGGATCAAATGGTAGATTTGTTCCCATTCTTCTGAGGATTCTCCATACTGTTTTCCAAAGTGGTTGCACTAATTTGCAATCCCACCAACAATGTTTTAGAGTTCCCACTTCTCCACATCCATGCCAGCATTTGTTGTTTGTGTTTTGAATGATTGCCATTCTAGTTGGGAATAGGTGAAATCTCAGAGTAGTTTTGATTTGCATCTCTCTCATTGCCAGTGATGTTGTGCATTTCTTTATGCATTTATTGGCCATTTGAATTTCTTCTTTTGTGAAGTGTCTATTTATTTCACTTGCCCATTTGTTTATTGGATGATTTGTTTTTTTTAGTGTTGAGTTTCTTGAGTTCTCTGTATATTCTAGATATTAGTCCTCTATCGGTGGGGTAGGTGGCAAAAATCTTCTCCCATTCTGTTGGCTCTTGAATGACATTCTTGACAGTTTCCTTTGCTGAATAGAAGCGCTTTAGTTTCATGCAACCCCACGTATTGATTCACCTTTTAATTCGTTGTGCCTTTGGGGTCTTGTTGAGAAAGTGTTTATCTGTGCCTATGTGTTGTAATGTTGGACCTATGCCCTCCTCAAGGAGCTTTAAGGTCTCTGGTTTGATTTCCAAGTCTTTAATCCATCTTGAATTGACTCTTGTGCAGTGTGAGAAAGTGGGATTAATTTCCAATTTTCTGCATATGGTTAACCAGTTTTGCCAACACCATTTGTTGAACAGGCTCTTTTCCAGTGTATGTTTCTGGCTCCTTTGTGAAAAATTGATTGGCTAAAAGTGTGTGGACTTGTTTCTGAGTCTTCTATTCCGCTCCATTGGTCTATGTATCTGTTTTTGTGCCAGTACCATGCTGTTTTTATTATAATGGCTTTGTAGTATAGTTTAAAGTCAGGTATTGTGATTACTCCCACATGGTTTTTGTTGCTGAGAACTACTTTGGCTATTCTGGGCTTTTTGTTATTCCAAATAAATTTAAGGACTGATTTTTCTATGTCTGTGAGGAATGATCTTGGTAGTTTAATGGGCATTGCATTAAATCTGTAGATCATTTTTGGGAGGATGGCCATTTTAATGATATTAATTCTGCCAATCCATGAACATGGAAGATCTTTCCATCTTCTAAGACCTTCTTCGATTTCTTTTTTCAATGTTTTCTAATTTTCTTTGTAGAGATTTTTTACCTCCTTGGTTAAGTTTATTCCTAAGTATTTTTTTTTGTGTGTGTGTGTGTGGGGGGATCCTGAGTGGAAGTGTTTTCTGAATTTCTTTTTCAGTGGGTTTATGGTAGGTGTAAAGGAAAGCTTCTGGTTTTTTAAGATTGATTTTGTATCCAGACACTTTGCTGAATTTGTTGATCAGTTCTATAAGCTTTTTGTTTGAGTTTCTTGGGTTTTCTAAATATAGTATCATGTCATCTGCAAATAGTGAAAGCTTGAGTTCTTCTTTTCCTATTTGTACTCCTTTGATTTCCTTTTCTTGCCTTATTGCTCTGGCTAGAGTCTCTAGTACTATATTGAAAAGAAGTGGTGATAATGAACATCCTTGTCTCATTCCTGTTTTAAGGGGGAATTCCTGAAGTTTTTCCTCATTTAATATGATGTCAGCAGTGGGCATTTTGTAAATTGCCTTTATGATGTTGAGATATGTTCCTTCTATTTCAATTCTCTGCAGTGTTTTTTATCATAAATGGATGTTGGCTTTTATCAAATGCTTTTTCAACATCTATTGAAATGATCATGTGATTTTTGTCTTTGATTTTGTTTATATGATGAATTACATGGATTGATTTTCGTATGTTGAACCAGCCTTGCATCCCTGGGATGAACTCTACTTGGTCGTGGTGTATGATTTTCTTTATGTGGTTTTGAATGCGTATTGCCAGCATTTTGTTTAATAGTTTTGCATCCAAGTTCATCAGAGATATAGGCCTTTAGTTTTCCTTCCTTGAACTGTCTTTATTCAGTCTGGGTATTAGTGTGATGTTGGCTTCATAGAATGTATTTGGGAGAGTCCCACGTTTTTCTATTTCATGAAATATTTGAGGAGTATTGGGTTTACCTCCTCTATAAAGGTTTTATAGAATTCACTTAGGAAACCATCGGGTCCTGGGCTTTTTTTTTTTTTTTTTTTTTTTTTTTTGGTACGTTCTTTATTGCTGTTTCAATCTCTATGATTGTTATTGGTTGGTTTAAGTGTCCTATATCTTCTTGACTCAGTTTAGGAAGGTTGTATTTATCTAAGAAGTTGTCAATTTCCTCCAGATTTTCCATTTTGTTTGAGTATAGTTTTTCAAAGTAGTTTCTGATAATCCTCTGGATTTCTACACTGTTAGTAGTAATGTTTCCTTTTTCATCTCTTATCTTCATAATTTGGGTTGGTTCTTTTTTTTTTAGTTAGGTTGTCTAGTGGTTTATCTATCTTGTTAATTTTTTTGAGAAATCAGTTTTTGGTTTTGTTGATTTTCTGTATTGTTTTTTATTCTCTATTTTGTTAATTTCTGCTCTAATTTTAATAATTTCCTGTCTTTGACTGGCTTTGGGGTTCAATTGTATTTGCTTTTCAAGAGCTTTGATGTGTGTCATTAGGTTATTTATTTGAAGATTTTCTGTTTTTCTTATGTGAGCACTCAGTGCTATAAATTTTCCTCTTAATACTGCCTTCAAAGTGTCCCAGAGGTTTTTTATATGTTGTATCTTTATTTTAATTTGTTTCTAGAAATTTCTTGATTTCACCACTTACATCTTCTATGACCCATTCTTCATTCAGAAGTGTGGTGTTCAGTCTCCACATATATATGTTGTTTCTCTGGGTCTTCTTATAGTTGATTTCTAGTTTTATTCCATTATGGTCTGAAATGACACAGGGAAGTATGTAACATTTTTTAAATTTGCTCATGATAATTTTGTGTCCCAGAATGTGATCTATTTTGGAGAAGGTCTCGTGAGCAGCTGAGAAAAATATAAACTCCGCTGTAGTTGGGTGAAATATTCTATATGTGTCCAAGAAGTCCATTTGATTAATGGTGTTCTTTAGTTCTGAGGCATCTTTACTGACCTTTTGTCTGGAAGATCAGTCTAATGTTGTGAGAGGTGTGTTGAAATCTCCCAGTATTATTGTATTGGGATTTATCTGTGACTTCATGTCACAAAGAGTTTGATTTACGAAAGTAGGTGCACCTATGTTTGGGGCATATATGTTGATTATTGTTATTTACTATTGCTGGATTATTCCTCTAACCAGTAAAATATGACTTTATCTGTCTCTTTTAATAAGTTTGGGTTGAAGTCTAACTTGTCTGATATCATAGTTGCTACTCCTGCTTGCCTTCAAGTTCCATTAGCATGGATTACCTTGCTCCAGCCCTTTACATTAAGTTTGTTCCTATCTTTACTTGTAATGTGTATTTCTTGTAAGCAGCAGATAGATGGATTCTGGTTTTTAATCCATTTTGCCACTTTATGTCTTTTTATTGTGGACTTGAGGCCATTTATATTCAGTGTGATTATTGAGAGATAATTTTTAATTTCTAACATGTTAAGATTTTATTTCTGTTTGAGATACTGTTTATACTTCTTTCTTAGTTGTCTGCTAGATAGAAAATCTTGTTTATTTGGTTCTGGCATGTATTACCTATTTCTTCTTTGTTGTTAATCTCCTTGAGTATTTTCTCTAGTGCAGGTTTTGAAGACATAAATTCCTTTAGTTTCATTTTGTCATGGAAGCTTCTTATTTCCTCATCTAAAATTATAGATAGTTTTTCTAGGTAGAAAATTTTTGGCTCTAAATTGTATTATTTCAAAGTTTAGAATATGGTACTCCAAGTCCATCTGGCTTTCATGACTTGGTTTGGGAAGTCTGGAGTGATACTAATTGGTTTGCCTCTGACTGTCACTTGGCCTTTTGTTTTTGTTGCCTTTAAGATTCTCTGCTTGGCTTCTACATTGGTCATTTTGACAATTATGTGGCATTGGGAACCTCTTATCTGATCCTGTCTAAAGGGAGTTCTATAAGTTTCCTGGACCTGTGTATCAAACCCTTGCTCTAAGTTTGGAAAATTTTCTGCTATTACTTCCTTGAAGAGATTATTGATCCCTTTGGTTTCACCTTCTTTTCCCTCCTCTATTCCAATTATTCTTAGGTTAGCTCTCTTAAAATGGGCCCATATTTCTTCAATGTCAGATTCCTGCTGTCAGATTATTTTTTCTAAATTACAAACTATTTGTTCATTTCTGGAGTGATCATCTTCTAGAAGCGAGATTCTATTCTCCAAGTGGTCTAATCTGTTGTTTATACCTTGAATTGAGACCTTTACTTCAATGATTACATCCTTTATCTCTTTTTGACTCTGAATTCTTTTCGAAAGTCCTCTATTATTTCTACTGTTATTTTCCTGATTTGATCTTCTAGAGATTGCTGAATTTCTGTGGTATCAGGTTCTGATGTTGTGGGGTCGCAGGTATTCATTGCTTCATTGTTATTCCTCTTTCCCATGGTTTCAGAAGTTTTTGCCTTCTCTGGGTTCTTTCCTGGGTCACTACGACTTCAATTAGGATGCTCTGGATCTTGAATCTGTGGTATCTCAGTCACTGCTACTCCTTTACTGGGTTGTGTCACAAAGTCTCAGACCCAGGGAGTCAATGGAGGCTGCTTGAGATCATGGGGGTGGGTGCCAGGCTGGGCGTTCTCCCATGGGGAGTGGTGACTGTGGTGTGATATCTCTGCCACCACCACTCCCTCACTGGGTTGGACTGCAAAAATCTCCAACCCAGCGAGACTATCTGCGCAAGGCCCTCCTGGGCATGCAGTACTGGGATTTCTCCTCCAGGGGCCACAATTTGACTCAGGGAGTTAATCGAGGCTGCACGAGACCATGGGGGTGCCCGCTGCATGTTTTACCATGGGGAGCTGAGATAGGGTGTGGTATCTCTGCCACTGCTACCCCTTCACTGGGTTTGACTGCAAAATCTCAGACCCACGGAGATTATCAAAGCTGCGTAAGTCACTGGGGGTGCAGTACTGGCATTTCTTCATTAGGGGCTGTAATTTCTCTTACAGTCATTGAGTGCACTCAACTGGAGCTGTAGCACCAGTGTGAACTCACTGCCTCCTCTGGCAATATGGCACTGCTGCCATGCCCTCGGCAGGCATGAGGCTGGTGTATTTCTTCTCTGGTTTTGATCTCCATTCTGAGTCCCTGAAGGGCATGATGAGATTGGCCAATGGGAGTTTTAGACGTTCTTTGCACTGAAAACAACTGCTGAATTACACCCAAATTATCCGCAGCTGCTCACTTCAGCTCCTTGTTTACCTTTCTTCTCTGGAGCCTGGTGGGTTGTTGATTGCGCTGATCTGTGCTGTTGCGGGTGCGGTGAACTCGCTGCTGATGCTGGCAATATGGTGCTGCTGCTGCACCCTTGGTTGTGAAGCTGGCATATTTTATTTTTCTGGTTTTGAGCTCCATTTTGAGTCCCTTTCTTCTCTGGAGCCTGGTGCTGCAAGTCAAGATGGCACCGGCGCAGCTCTGCTGCCACAATGTGGGCTGGTTTCTTTTCTGGTCTCTGGTTGTTCTTCTAGTCCTGTTTTTCTCTGTCCCTTGTATTTACAGTTTTTATTCTTCTGCTGATGATGTTTTCTGGCTATGAAAAGCACTGATTTTGTGGAAATAGAGATCAATTTTTAGCAGGACTCATAAATGCTGCTTTTCTCAGTTGCCATCTTCCCAGAAGTAAATTATCCTCTATTAAATATGTCTTGAATAAAAATGGAAGTCAGGTCCTAGTCTTTTTTGTTTTTATTGGTGGTACTGTAGATTGAATTAAGGGACATTCTACCTCTAAGCTATATTTTAATTTATTTATTTTTTTTTAATTTTGAAACAGGGTTCCTGCTAGGTTGCTAAGAGTATCCCTACATTTCTGATTCTGGAAGCAAATCTGTGATCCTCCTCTCTTACCATTTCAAGTACTGGGATTACAAGTGTGTGCCACCATGCATCTCTAGGTCCTAGACTTTTACCAGTAGCTTACGTGTTTCTGTTGTAGTCCTAGCTTTTCAGTTGTTGGTATAAGTACATAGGTAGATAGAGATATGCATTTGTTAACCATCTATTTATCTATGTATCTATCATCTATCATTATCATCATCATCATCATCATCATCATCATCATCATCATCTATCACCTATCTATCATCTATCTATATACTGAGACTTTTATGAAACTGTAGTACACTATAATATAATAAAATGGTTAATGACATTTGGATTCAGATATAAGCATGAGTTCTAAACTTTAAGTCTTTCTGCCTGCATGACTTTTTAAACTCATAGAAAAGATATAAACTGGGACTTCCAGGAAGATGGAGATGGAGAAAAGCGGGGCTTACGAGCCCCGCTAAAAACCAATCTCTATTACCACAAAATCAGTGCCTTTCATAGCCAGAAAACACCATCAGCAGAGAAACAAAAAATGTAATTACAAGGGACAGAGAAAAAAAGAGGGCTGGAAAAATGAGACACCAGAAAGAAACCAGACCGCAGTGCTGCAGCTGGAGCCTTGGCGCGAAGCGGCGTACGCCATCTTCCCTTGCAGCACCAGGCCCCAGAGAGGAGGGGGACTCAGAATGGAGCTCAGAGCCACAGAGGAGATATGCCGGCCTCACGGCCGAGGATGTAGCAGCAGCACCATACTGCCGGCAGCAGCGGTGAGTTCACCGGAGGGCTCCAGACCAAAGCACTCAACAGCCCACCAGGCTCCAGAGAGGAACAGCGGACAGTGAGCCAAGGTGAGCTGCTGCAGATCAGCTGGGAGGAATTCGGCAGATTTCTCAGCGCAGGGAGCATCTAAAGCTCCCAGAGGCTGGGCTCAGCACACCCTTCAGGGACTCAGAGAGAAGCTCAAAAACAGAGAAGAAATACGCCAGTGTCATGGCTGGGGGCATGGCAGCAGCGCCATATTGCTACTGGCGGCGGCAGCAGCGAATTCACCAACTCCACTAAAGCTCCATCTGCGCACTCAACAACAGTGAGTCAAATTGCAGACCCTAGAGGAGAAATCTCAGTACTGTACTCCCAGAGACTTGACCCAGTTGGGGAGTGGCGGTGGCAGAGATATCACACCATAGGAGAACGCCCAACCGGGCACCCCCCATGGTCTAAAGCAGCCTCGATTGACTCCCAGGGTCTGAGACTCTGTGATACAACCCAGTAAAGGAGTAGCAGGGACCGAGATATTATAGATTCAAGATCCAGAGCACCTTAAGTGAAGTCGTAGTGACCCAAGGGAAGAACCCAGAGAAGGCACAAAATTCCAAAATCATGGGAAAGAGGAATAACAATGGAGCAATGAATGCCCACAACCCCACAACATCAGAACCTGATAAAACAGAAATTCAGAGATTTCTAGAAAATCAAATCAGGAAAATAACTGTAGAAATAATAGAGGTGTTTCGAAAAGAATTCAGAGAGAGCCAAAAGGAGATAAAGGATGCAATTAATGAAGTAAGACCTCAATTCAAAGTACAAACAGCCGATTAGACCACATGGAGAATAGAATCTCGCAATTAGAAGATGATCATTCAAAAAATGATTGCATAGTTTCTAATTTAGAAAAAGAAATCCAACAGCAGGAATCTGACATTGAAGAAATATGGGCCCATTTTAAGAGAGCTAACCTAAGAATAATTGGAACAGAGGAGAGAAAAGAAGGTGAAACCAAAGGGATCAACAATCTCTTCAAGGAAGTAATAGCAGAAAAATTTCCAAACATAGAGCAAGGGTTTGATACACAGGTCCAGGAAACTTATAGAACTCCCTTTAGACAGGATTGAAGAAGAGGATCCCCATGCCACATAATTGTCAAAATGACCAATGTAGAAGCCAATCAGAGAATCTTAAAGGCAAGAAAAACAAAAGGCCAAGTGACATTTAGAGGCAATCCAATTAGAATCACTCCAGACTTCCCCAAACAAGTCATGAAAGCCAGAGGGCTTGGAGTAACATATTCCAAACTTTGAAAGAAAACAACTCCAGCCTAAAATTTCCTATCCAGCAAAACTTTCTATCAAATTAGATGGGGAAATAAGAAACTTCCATGACAAACAGAAACTGATGGAATTTATGTCTTCAAAACCAGCACTAGACAAAATACTCAAAGAGATTAACTACAAAGAAGAAATAGGTAACACACATCAGAACCAGAGAAACAAGATTTTCCATCCAACAGACAACTAAGATTGGTTATCTGTGGAGATTCATTATTTATGTTGTCTTTTACCTATCTCTAAATTGTATTGTTTACTTTTATTGTTGCTAATTTTTAGGATTTCTATTTGGAATATTAATATACCTTCAGATATACCATTTGGAAATATTTTATCCCATTCTATCAGTAACTATTAACTCTGTCTACATTGTCTTTGGATATACGATATATTTTTTTCTCTAGGGAGTTTGTTTACCCTTCTGTTGCCTGTGCCATTGAAATCATATCCAAGAAATCACTGCCAATTTCAATGTCATGAGGTTTTATGACCCAGATTTTCTTCTAAATGTTTATAGTCTCAAGATTTATATTTAGGTCTTTTATCTATTTTGAGTTAATATTTGTATATGGTGTTAGGTAAGGGTCCAATTTTATTCTTTTTC